>NC_041738.1:28554196-28921696 GCF_004115215.2 Ornithorhynchus anatinus | reverse complement strand
CAGGCTATAGCATAATATGAAAAGCTGCATCTGTAGGCAAGAGGCTTGCCTTTTCTGACATAATGAGAAAAATTTAGGTAAGTCTACCAAAAATTGGCAGAAGACCTAACTGACTTCCATTTAAAATAGGAACTCTACAAAGAACTTGTTAGTTGCACAGACAGCAAAGTACTATCAACCTCTAGATTTGCATTCTCCCTCATTTTATCACTTTAAATTTTAAGTGGGTGTAATTGTGCGCGATTTCTGTACTCTTTCCTCCACAGACACCGTTGTTTTACCAATGCTGCCAAGGTACTAGAAGAAATGGTGTCTCTTTTTTTTTTTTTAAGGATTTCTAATGGAAATGAAAATATTCTGATATAACATTAAGAATTTTACTGCTGAAATGTGTTTAATGTAAATATGCTGTCAGATACCCTTCAAGTAATTGACAAGAGCAGATGATTAGCAGTGTTCTCAATAGTGCTTTTGCATAATCTTACAATTTTGACAGAATTCTTCAGTGGCATTTTATTGTCAGTGCTCTACAATCAGTAATACTTTCTCCTTGACAACATTTACTTTGTCATTATAAATCTTGTAAGTGGTCATTTAACTTGTTCAGTATGCCTGTAAGAGTATCATTACTGGCATATTTGGGAAAATGTCTTCTTTCTAAACAAAACAAAAAACAAAAAAACCCCCAAAACTCTCCAGGAAGTAAACTTTTTAAAAGCTCCAGTGACATACAGAGGTGGTGTGTCTCTACCTGAGCTCTAGTAGTGCCACACACTAGATGCTCTGGGCTGAAGATAGACCCTATTTTCCAACCTGTCCCCCCACTCCCCACCCCCTGAGCATCAAATTCATCTTTGGTGACTCTTTAAAATGTTTGTTCAATTATAATCACATCTAACAGCCTAAAATTAAACTGTTTTGATCCATCAGCATTCATAACTACATACAGTTAAGTTACATTAATAGTCAATATAATAAACCTTCACCTTTATTGAAGCATCTCTTGTTTCTACGGCAGTTCTTTAATCCATCTCAATAGATTTCTAGTGTACAGCTCATATAGATTTGGTCAGTGACAAGGGTTAGAGTAGTCTTGTAGAACATTTACTTGTAGCTGTGAAAAGCCCACATTCATCAGAGGATTAGGTCGATCAGATTGTACCAGAATCAATGGAAGGCTTGTGTGATCCCTCTTAGAGTCTAACACGTTCACCTTCTTTGGAGAGAATTCACACGCGCGCGCGCGCGCGCACACACACACACACACATTTCTCTGTCTTAAAGCCATTTATCTCCAAATGTCAAATTGCAATAATTAACCATTATTGATCTTAAATTCAATTAACTTAATTAACACAGGTCACGATGAGGGTGCTTGTAAGGAAAGGCACTTGACAAGTGTCTTTTCTGTGTGACATTGAATGTTCGCAGTGGTGTCTATAAACTATTCGTTCAGTTCCTCATGAGCTTCTGGGGAAAAGGACTTGGTCTGAGACTTGGGCAAGTGAACCATAAAAGATTCTTCATTATCCAAGGTGCAACTGTTTGCTCCTCAGAAGCATGGGACAAGGCACTCTTCAGAGCCTTTTGAGGAGAAGGAACAAATCTTAGGATTTTGTGACAGTCCTTATTAGAGTCTGCCAAGAGCCAGGGTCTACACAGCCACTTTATCAAGAAGTCTGTACTCAGCTTTGCTGTAGCAGGTGTTTCGATTGGATTGAAAATCCCCACTAGAATGTAAAGTCCTAAAGGGTGGAGATCATGTCTGCCAATTATATTGTATTGGATTCTCTAAGTACTTAATACAAAACTCTGAACAGAGTAAGCACTCAAATGCCACTGATTGATAGAAATCAGTCTGCATTTGGGCTGCATTGTTGGGAAATTGGGGAATATCCTGTTCAGATGCTGTGCACCTTGGTGTTGGAAAAAATGATTTGAACTCCTAACAATGAGAACTGTGGCACCTGTCTCCCTTAACAAGGGATTTTACAAGAAAGCAACTCCCACACTCTAGGAGAACATTTCTGCTGTGTGACCTTGGGTAAGTCTCTTAACTTCTTTGTGCATCAATTACCTCATCTGTGAAATGGGAATTAAGACTGATCCTAAAGTGAGACAGGGACTGTGTCCATCCTGATTATCCTGTATCTACCCCAGCATTTAGTAGAGTGCCTGCCAGTAAGCGTTCAACAAATACCAAACAAACTGGTTGTGCTGTTTCAGTAGAAGAATCTCATGGATTCAGGTGAGATTCAACATAACTTTCCAATTGTGCAGTTTTGGTTTTTTTTAAAAACAATTGATAACATAGCCGCAGGTTGCAATTCACCAGTGTAGGAATGGACAAACTCAGAGAAATATGGTTTATTTCACAGAGATTCTCTCTGCTCCTATATTGGCAGTACAAAGTTGAAGGGTAGTTGAGGAAGCCATAAAGAAAAAGCTACGATAGTGATTGTAGGTTTCAAGATCAATTAGGTACATTGGAACATCGGTGAATACACTGCCAATCTGGTGAGAGGTGTTTGCGTCTATAGCACTTAGTTGTAGAGCACAGATCTTATCTGTAATCATCAAAGAAAAATTGTGTGTAATGCAAATACAGAAATACTACATTATTTTAGTTGAAATAAAAGCATCCCCAATTGATTGAAATGCTTGGATTTTAGGGCGGAAAATGGTAGACAAGACTTTGTCTCTCCCATTTTTCCTCCCTTTCCTTTCTCCTCACCTGTTAGAGCATGAAAAATTAAGTTATGTAAAAAGAAATTAGCTCAGAACTACCCAATAAAGTGTAATTACCCCCACTGGGCTTCATAAACTCCAATCCCCCCTCACCTCCACATTACCCGTAGTAAAATAAATAAAGCAGGAGGAGAGAATACATTTTGCCTTCATGTTTTTTGTCAACCCCAACGACATTTATCAAGGGCATTCTGTGTGCAGAACATTCTACTAGGTGCTAGGAAGGAAACAGCAGGCGCAAAGGACATGGTCCTCGCTTTAAGGAACCTCCAAGCTAGGGCAGTGAGTGGGGACTGATAATTAAATTCTATGGACTGTATGTTTCCTAATAGAATCCCAGAAGGCACTGAATAGTCAGAACACTCCTGTTAATAAACACTGAAAGTGTGCTTTCAGTTTTCCAGTTTTACAATTTTGCTAGGTCAATATGTTGTTCTTGGGATTTAACCAAGCATTAAATTATACTTACTGAGCACTTACTCCATGCGGAGCACTGTACTAAATGCTTGGGAGACAACAATACAAAAGAATTAGCAGACACATTTCCTGCCTCAATGAGCTTGCAGCCCAGAGGAGGAGTCAGACATTGATATGAATAAATAATTTATAATGCAAAGTTTAAAGATATGGACATAGCTTATAATAAGTGTCCAAAGGTCAGAGATTGGAGTGCATAGATGACGCAGAAGGGAGAGTGAGCCGGGGAAAAGAGGGCTTAATTGGGGAAGGCATCTTGGAGGAGGTGTGACCTTAGTAATGCTTTGAAGGTGGAGAGAAGGGTGCCCTAACATATATGGAGCAGGAGGGAGTTCCAGGCTAGAGGGATGACATGGGAAGGGGGTTGGTGGTGAGATAGATGAGATCAAGGTGCAAGAAGTAAGCTGATGTGAGAGAAGCGGAGTGTGCGGGCTGGGCTGTAATGGGGCTGTAGGGTGAGGCAAGCTGATTGAGTACTTTAAATCCAATGGAAAGGAGTTTTTGTTTGGAGAGGTGGATGGGCAACCATTGGAGGTTTTTGAGGAGTAGGGAGAAATGGACTGAACGTTTTTGATAAGTGATCCATGCAGTAGACTGAAGGATAGATTGGAGAGGGGAGAGACAGGAGACCAGGAGATCAGCAGGGAGACGATGCAGTAGTTGAGGCAAGTCAAGGATTTATTCTCTGATTATAATGATTGGGGTGTTTAAGTGCTTACTATGCACCAAACACTGAACTAAACTCGGGCAGATTCAATATAATCAGGTCCCACATGAGGCTCTCTAAATAGGAAGGAGAACAGGTAGTAAATCCCCATGTTGCAGATGAAGGAACTGAGTCACAGAAATGTTAAGGGACTCATTCTGGGTCACAAAACAGACAAATATGTAACAAGGATTATTGACAGGGTACTTTTCAGGTGTGATAGGAGAAATACGAAGAAATACCTTGGTGGGCTTCCACGTCTGCCTTCTTCCAAGAGGATGTGGGAGTAAATTAGTTAATTGCTGGAAAGCCTTTTGGGCTTCAGGGTTACCATTTGGGAATTTGGAAAAAGTTCTTGGCAGTGATTCCTTTGTCTGGCAACCCCAGAATTAAGAGGTTGTTAGGGTTAGCAACATTCAGTGGAATGTAAGATGGTTCTTGCTGCAAAATTCTAACATGTAATCAGGTCAACAATAACCACTCCCCATAGCCCCAGCAAAATGGGATGGTTGTCTAATGAATTCAGACAGTCCAGCCACCACTTTGGATTTACTGGAGACCTAGCCTTCTGTCACACTCTTTGTTTTTTTAAGAAATTTTTAAAATATTAAGCATTTCCTATGTGTCTGGTCCTGAAGTAAACGCTGGGGTAGGTACAAGCTTATCAGGTTGGAAGCACATTTTCCACATGGATCCACATTTTCCAGATGAGGTAACTGAGGCACAGAGAAGTTAAATGACTTGTCCAGGGTCACACAGCAGACAAATGGCAGAGCCAGGATTAGAACCTGGTTCTCCTCTTACCTCTCAGTGATCCATCTCCATCTCTTTTACTGCTTCCTCTGTCCCTCATCTCCTAACTGGAGTTCCCTCAAGGCTTTTCTCTTTTCACATTTTTATGGTATTTGTTGAGACCTTACTTTGTGCCAGTCACTGTACTAAGCGCTGGGGTAAATACAAGCTAATCAGGTTGGTCATGGTTTCTGTCCCACATGGGACTCAGTCTTAATCACCATTTTGCAGATGAGGGAACTGAGGCACAGAGAAGTTTAGTGACTTGCCCAAGGTCACACAGCAGGCAAGTGGCAGAGTGGGGATTTAGAACAAGGTCCTTCTGATCCCAGGCCCGTGCTCTATCCACGAGGCCACTCTGCTTCGTTTTCATTCCTTGGGGAGCTTTTCTGTTTCCATGAATTCAGCTACCTTCTCTATGCGGATGATTCTCAAAGTTACATCTCCAGCCCTGATCTCTCTCCTTCTCTTAAGTGTTTACATTTCCTCCTGCCTTCAGGACATCTCTACTTGGATGCCCCGCCAACACTTCAAACTTAGCATGTCCATAAAAGAACACCTTATTTCCCCACCCAAACCCTGTCCTCCCTGTGACTTTTCCCTCACTGTAGACAGCATCACCATCCTTCCTGTCTCAGCCCATAACCTTGGCATTATCCTTGGCTCCTCTCTCTCATTCAACCTACATATTCAGTCTATCACTCAATTCTTTCCCTCACAACATCGCCAAAATCTACCCTTTCCTCTCCATCCCAACTGCTGCCATGTTAATCGAAGCAACTTATCCTAGTCCGCCTTGATTGCTGAATCCCTTGCCTCTTTCTGTCTTAGTTTCCTGATTTCCTACTATGATCCATGCTGCACAAATTTCCTACTATGATCCATCCTGCACACCTTGCTCCTTTAACTCCAATCTACTCATCGTGCCTCGATCTCATCTATCTCGCCACCGACCTCTCGACCACATCCCGCCTCTGGCCTGGAATGCCCTCCCTCTGCGTATCCGACGGATGATCGCTCTTCCCAACTTCAAGGCCATATTAAAAGCACATCTCCCTCAAGAGGCCTTCCCCAATTAAGCCCTCATTTCCATTTCTCCCACTCCTGTGTCGGCCTTCACTGGGATTTGCACCCTATATTCACCCCGCCCTCAGACCCACAGTACTTTCGTGCATATCTGCAATTCATTCTTTTATATTAATGTCTGTCTCCCCCTCTAGACTGTAAACTCATTGTGGGCAGGTAATGTATTTACCATCTCTGTTATACTGTACTCTCCCTAGCTCTTAGTACAGTGCTATGCACAAATTAAGCACTCAATAAATATGATTGGGTGGTACCATTTCCAGGATCTGCCCTTCATCTCCATCCAAACTACCACTGCCCTGGTTCAAGACCTTGTTATCTCTTAGCTCTACTACTGCATCAGCCTCCTTGCTGGTCTCCCTGCCGCCAGTCTCTTCCCTCGCTAGTCATACTTCACTCTGCTTCTTAGTTCATTTTTCTAAAATATTATTGTGCATTTATCTCCTCAAGGACCTCCAATGGTTGCCCCATTTGGCTCTGTGTTAAGCAATAACTCCTGATCGTTGGCTTTAATTAATTATCTCACCTTGTTCCCTCTTCTTCATCCATTCTTCTCCCACTGCACTTCAGTTTACGGTCTCCATTCCTCTCAAGCTAGGTCACCCACTGTGACTCTTTCTTTTCTTTGCAGCCGCTAACCTTTTGTTCATTCCCTCCTTATTTCCAGGAACTCCCTCTCCCAGTTCAACCAAAGGTTCTCCCCTCTTTTCAAGGCCCTTCTGAAATTATATCTCCTCCAGAGGGCTTCCCCTGATTCATTTCTACTCTTCCTTTGCCTATATCCACCTACTATCTGTTCAGCATTTCTGTGCTTCTTAAGTGCTCACAGCTGCCTTCCTTGTAGTAAGTATTAACTCATGTACATGCCCTTTGTCATTCCTCCTTTCTGTTGTGTTATTTAGTGTTGGTTTCCCTCACCAGATTATCGGCTCCTTGAGGGCATGGAATGTATACTAATTGTATTACATTTAGTATAGTGCTCTGCACACAATAAACACTCGCTATGAACAATTAATATAGCTGTGCAAAGCTTCCCAAAGCTTGATGGTGAAGTCTACTAGCCTATTCTCTCTTCTTTCCTCACCCCCACCAACATGTCCAGAGAACTGTATGGTGGATGGTAAGGCTCCCAGGGCATCTTATCCATCATTCAGTCATTTATTGAGCACTTATTGGTATTTATTGACCACTTACTGTGTGCAGAGCACTGAGCCCTTGGGAGAGTACAATAGAATGAGACACCATCCTTGCTCTCAAGCAGTACATGAATTCTGTGTTTACCTCTTGCCATAGAGGTTGCCCTTGGAATTTTCCCTTCCACTTAACGAGTGGAGTAGTTAGGTATCCCAGTCTTAGACGCTGCTGCCAGCACTCCAAACATTGTTAAAATTCTGCATGAAACTTTCAAATCTTGCACATGATTGTCCCACTCATCTCGACGCTCCACCT
Source organism: Ornithorhynchus anatinus (assembly GCF_004115215.2). Taxonomy (NCBI): domain Eukaryota; kingdom Metazoa; phylum Chordata; class Mammalia; order Monotremata; family Ornithorhynchidae; genus Ornithorhynchus; species Ornithorhynchus anatinus. The sequence continues at coordinate 28,914,438 of NC_041738.1, read as the reverse complement.
TGAGCAGAATTTCAGCTGCTTCCCAGTAAACCAAGAAGAGCAAAATAATGCAATAGCAATTGACTGTGTGGATACAATTTTAAAGCATACTGTTGTGTATCCCCCCCCCCCCCGCCCGATGTGCAGTAAGGTTGTGTTTGTGTGAAGAAAAGGACAAAGGCAATCCATATAAACCCAGAACTAAGTATTTTTTTGCTTTCCTCATCTGAAGATATTTCTGAAGCAATTACTTTTGTCATGCGGATTTGTCTTTTAATGTATTTATTTTTTACAGGGAATAGGACTGGTGTGTTAGAACTGTGCTTGTAATTAAAAAAAAAAAAAAGAGGTTTGTTCAAAGAGAGTCGGGACAGCTTCCCTCTCTCGTCCGGATAAGCCCCATAGCTCTTGACTTTCTTCACTCGTTGAATCCGTTCCTCTCTCCTGTGTGAACGTCTGTGCCGAGATGGGCGATTTTCAGACAGGAGCTTACTGATATCAGAAAACAGGTCTTTTTCATTTAGACCACTTCAAAGGCAGAAAGCGCAGGACATGGCTGACATCAGACTAGGGTGCTTAAGAGAAGATTTGCTTAACTCTGAGACTGGTTCATGTTTTAATAGAATAAAATGGCAGAATCCCCATGTTTGGCTGTCTGCACTTCCCCATGTATCCACTTGTTTATAATTCTCTGTAGCAGCCTGTACAAGAGTTTAGTTTTCTGAATCCAAGTTCTCCAAATGTGAGGCCAGCATAAGAGTCTGCATTAAGGAGCAGGGAAATTCCCCATTGCTTCTCAGCCTGGGAGGGGGACAGTTAGGCAGAGTCTCTGTGCTTTAAAGAAGCAAATGTGAGGGTGTTTTAAAATATATCATCTCTATGATTGCCTCCTCCCCCATTCTTTTGGTATGTAATGTTGTCATAGCTTTGCTCTCTAGTAACTTAATAGCATGCTCTTACTGGCATGAAAAAGCGGCAGCTTTATTAACACAAAAGTATCCTCCTAAACAAGCATTAATCATGCGCATTACATCAAATTAACATGTACGAAATTAATATTCTTGACCTTGCCAGTGGGCTGAATAATCAATCTTGGAATAGCTTCCCATTCCAGTGCAAGGTATGGGGTACTTCAAGCAGGATATGACGGAAACATTGACCTCTTCTCCGGGAAAGAATATTTCACTCTAGCCCCATCAAAAACAAAGCTCTCAACCTTCCTCTCCGATCTACTGGGGAAAATCCAACTTCCAATCTCCCTGACCTCAAAGCCAACCTGGGTTTGACGGGCTGGGGAGGGGCAGGCTTCCCTGGCCCCAGAGACCGCGAAGCCCGCCACCCAGGGAATAGACTGCTCAGCCTCAGTTCCCTGGACGGGAGGGGGGAATCCGATAGGGCTGTGAAACCAAGGGGTCTGGCCCCGAACAGGCTTCTGCCACAAGCTATTATGCCAGAGATCTGCGATGACATAAATAAGCTGGTTCCCAAACTCAAAAATACTATCACTATGGCAGGGGCAGCTTAGCTCCTTTTCAACGAATGGATGGATGAGCGCAGAGGGAATTCACCATTGGAGCGCTCAACCTCTCGGGCACGAGCTCTTTACTCTCCATCCCTAGAACCAATTTTCTCTCGCGCCTGCCTGTTTAATATCACGAGCAGAGGTCCAACAACTCAATCTAATCACCCCCGTATTACCCAGCACGGGTTTAGGCCTGCCTCGCTTTGCGCCATCCCTCATTCTCTGTGCCATAGCTCAACTCCTAGGAATAAATCCCATTTCACCACAGCACCCATTGTATATCTTCCTAATCGGGAAGCCATCAACCGGCCTACTCCTTACAGTGTCAGTGTTTACTTTTCCCTCCCACTCGGTCCCGTAGAGCACATATTCTGTCATCGGGGAAAGCTTGTGTGGAGCGGGCTGGGAGAGGGATGGGAGGCAGCACTATTTCTCATTCACCTTTGTTACTCAATCCTGTTTACTGAGCGCTTACTGTATGCAGAGCACAGGGAGCGTGCCTGCTAATTCTGTTGTATTGTCCTCTCCCAAGTGCTTAATACAGTGTCCTGCACATAGTAAGCACTCAATCAATCAATTGTATTTATTGAGCACTTACTATGTCCCTGCCTCTATCGAGCTTACAGTCCTAGAGTCTCAATAAATACCACTGATTGATTCACCCTTCTGCCCCCATTCCAGTAGGAGAGGAGCAGGACACTTGGGCTGGCCTAGAATTACGCTAATCGTAGAATTAGCTAATTGTACACTAATTACGTAGCGTAGAATTACATTAATCGGGCGTGGAGCTATCCAACTTCAAGGAGGTAGGCGTCTCTTTGCAAAGACCAGGGAGTAACCAGGAGCCTATTAACATTAGGAGGATACAGTTAGGGCCCAGAAACAGCAGTTAATTTAATGGTTCTCTAGAGCAGTCAATCAATCATATTTACTGAGCACTTATTCTGTGTAGTGCACTGTCCTAAGAACTTGAGAGAGTAAAATAGTAGGTAATATACACACCTCCTGCCCTCAAGGAGTTTACAGTCTAGCGAGGGAGGCAGACATAAAGATAAGTTACAGGTAGGAGAAAGCAGCAAAATTTGAAGGCATGTATATAAGTGTTATGGGAGGGCAGGGAGAGTGAATACCAAGTGTTTAGGTGATATGGTAGTGCCCAGTTGGGATGGTGGGAGTAAAGTGGGAAGATGAAAGATTAATCAGGGAACCTTCTGGAGGGGATATTTCAGACTGGCTCTGAAGATGGAAAGGGCAGTGGTCTGCCAATGGAGGGGAGAGTACCAGGCAAAGGGGAGGGCATGAGCAACAGCTTGATGGTGGGAGAGATGTGAATGAAGCTCAGACTTGGGAGGAGCAGAGGGTGTGAACTGGGGTGTAGTGGGAGAGGAGCAAAGATAAGTTGGGGGGATAAGATCTAACTTCCTGAAATCCAGTGGCCAGGAGTTTGTTTGTGAAGAAGAGTGGACAGCCATTGAATGTTTTTGAAGAGTGGGGAGATATGTGCAAAATGTTGCTTTGGAAAAATGATCTGGGCTACAAAGTAAAAAATGGGCTGAAGAGGAGAGAAACAAGAGATCTATAAGGAGGTTGATAGTGCAGTCATAGTGAGTAGCCATGAAAATGAACCTAGGGCTTTGCATCAGAGAACACCTAAAGGAAATCTGGTGGCAGCAGGGCTAATGAGAAATGCCATATATCTAGTATCTCCTTTTTAGCCCCCCCCCCCTTTTTTTTTCCTGGATTCTTATCTCTGGGAGGAAAGGAACTCTGATTCAGTTTTCTTCAGGGTTACTTTGTTGTTTCATCAGCTTAGGTCTATAAGGGACAGGAGAAGGTAGGTGGAAAATCTAACCAGGAGGGGATGGAGTGGCTTTGAAAAAGAGAAGTAGCTCACTTTATTTTATTTAAATCTGGAGTGTTTGTTTCCTTGTGATTTAGGGCAAAATATTGCAGGCCTTCCCCAATAGTATTCCTTTTTTACCCTTATGAAGGTGAGTTATAGCTTTCCTATTTCCTGGTGACATGGGATTGTGGGCAGGGTTGTCTCTCTTTGTTGCTGAATTGTATTTTCCAAGCACTTAGTACAGTGCTTTGCACATAGTAAGTGCTCAATAAATATGATTGAATGAATAAGTAGTTTCAGTTGACTTTGCCATTCTTCATTGGTAATAACTCTTAAAACCACGGGCGGCATTTGGAATTTCTCTTCTCTGGGCGCCATACACAAAATTTCCTTTCCCATTAGGTTTTCTTCCCTCGCTACAACTAGAAAGACTGATGCCTTCCAATTACTGGTCACGGAATTGAATTACTGGGAGAGGTGCTCTCACAATCCAGCTGACATTGCCTTCCAAATATCCGAGTTTCCGAACCTCAGAGACTTGGTTGATGTGTTCCAGATAGACCTGTCCCTTCCCTAAACTTCCTCTGGATCTTCACAGAACCAGAAGGACCCTAGGAGAGTGACGGAAGATGCTGACTTGGTGAATTTTGCTGTTGTATTATTAATGCATTCATTCAGTAGTATTTATTGAGCGCTTACTATGTGCAGAGCACTGTACTAAGCGCTTGGAGTATACAATTTGGCAACAGATAGGGTCAATCCCTGCCCAATGACGGGCTCACAGTTAATGGTGGTCTTCTGAGCAACTGAAAGTGGTGGCACTGATTCCTCCAATGAGAATAACTCCCAACCACCTGGATGATTTCCTGGGCTTTCTCCTAGCAGCAAGTGGAAAATCCCCTCTCCTGGGAGTCAGAGGACCTAGGTTCTAATCCTGGCCTCACCCCCTTGCCTACCATGTAACCTTGGACAAATCACTTCACTTCTTCTGTGCCTCAGTTTCCTCATCTGAAAAAGGGGGATCCAATATCTATACTCCCTCCTGCTTAGATTGTGAGCCCCATGTGGGAACTGATTATCTTGTATCTAACCCAGCTTGTAGTACAGGGCTTGGCACATAGTAAGGGCTTAACAAATACCATTATTATTAGTAGTAGTAGTATTTATAATACTCCCAAATTCTCAATCTCTAAACCAGTGGTTTTCAAGCATTTGTGACTGTAAAAATCCCACAAATCTGATTGTTTTCATCTTCCTTTCCTTCTCCAGGAAAAGTGGATGCAGCCCCGAAAGGGGATGAGGCTAGGTCCAGCAGGTAGGGATACCACTGAAATGTGCATTTTTAAGGAATCCTACTCCTGGAACTACGGCTTCTAGCTTGCAAGGATTCTGTTTCGCCTATTCGATGTCTAGAACCCCCAGCTGCCTCTGTCAACTGCTCATTTCTTAGAGCGAGGCCTTTCAATCACCACAGCCAAGCTCACCCTTGCTCTGAAACAGATCCTTTCCTTGCTGCCATAGGCACATGGGATTTTCTCTGGTATAGCAGGCAATTCAAAAATGGGAAGTAGATAAGCACCCTTCTCTCCATGGTCAGGAAGGACATAGAGAAAGATGCCTTGACATGACAGCCCCTTGAGACTCCTCTTGCGCTCTCCTCGGAAGCTCTGAGCTGAATCGCTACCGCTCCCACTATGGTACCCTCTTGTTGCCCCCTGACTTCAACCTTAGCCAAGTCCTTTTGAGAGAGGTGTGAAGTTTGAGGACCCCATCGTACATCCACTTTCTCATTTGGCAATCCTCAATGGGGCTAGGAAATCATTCTCCCAGTCCCCCGCAGAATGACCATTAGCTTCAGTGGGAGGGTTGTTTTTTTTTTTTTCTTGCCTCTCCATCCAGCTGGCAGGATCAAGTTCACCGGGCCTGTTTCTCATCAGGTAACCAGCCCCACTGAGCTAACTTCAGCACGGGATTCCCTTTGAAGTCTGGGGAAGTCTGTTGTTCTGGGCTCAGCTCAGATCTGCAGGTCCCACTGAGACATGAACCAGCCCTCCCTCCCCACAAACCCTTGGTGTGATTGTTCATTTGATACATAGATGCCATAGGCTTGCCCTCCCCGCCCCCCCCCCCCAGCACCCCTCTTCTTTCACCTTAATTTTCCATAGTGGCTTGTTATGTATTTCAGTGTCTTCAGAAGCAAAGCTTCCTTTCATTCAATTGGGGGTTTTTTTTGGTTTTTTTTTTTTTTTTTTGAGAGATGAGGAAGCCAGCACACTTCCCTTTTAGAAAACACTGTCTTGAAAGGACCAGGAGAGAGAGAGTTCTGAGATGAATATGGCTAGCAGCAGAATAGTTTGGTTCATAGGCCCCCAAATTGCTTTCAAGTGAGTTTAAAAATCAATGTCTGCGATCATTGTTTTTCCAACTGTATCATCACCCCCATCCACTACTTCCACACATTGGAGCAGATGGGGCAGTTTGGATAGACCCGATGCCTTGCATTTTCAAAGGCAACACTAAATGCCCTTCCTTGTAATTTTATCAGGAGCTACCCTATAGTTGAGAGGCCTGATTTTCCTTTCTCCTTTCTCTCTTCAGAAAGCCACTCAGTCTCCTTAATCCCTGATTCTTTGAGGTGGCCAAAGTTTTCGCGATAGGAGGACCTCTAAGAGAAGGAAGGAGAATGTGAAATTTATGCTAGCAAAACACTTTTCAGGAAGTTTTGGGAGAATGGAAAATGAGGGTTGTAATTGCTGTGTTCTGTCACTGAGCTACTTACAACTGCAATGGCTAAAATGAACATTCTAGTTGATTTTTTAAGTTGACTTTTGAAGTCAGGAATGGTGGTGTTCTCTCCCTCTCTCTCGCACTCACATATACCCTCATACCCACTTATAAACATATACATCCTAATATTATAGATACATCGTTTTCAGTCATGATAACTTTGGCAATTTTCACTAGTGCAGAAAGGATCCATAACTCTGTTACAAAGGTAATTCCCATTTGTACTGCAATTGATTCATGATATCCCGGTTTACCATTATGTGTTTATGTGAAATGTGTTAATTTTTGTTTTTTCCTACTGGCCCAAGTAAGTTGATTATAATAAATATTAATAAAGGAATCGTCTTTTCTCAATCCCTGTCATCACCATCAGTGGTATTTATTGAGAATTTATCGTGTGCAGAGCACTGTACTAACCACTTGGGAGAGTACAATACAACGGTTGGGAGGCACTTCCTCTGTTCACGATGGGCTTACAAGTCTTTCTAGGTAGAGTGTAAGGTTTGTTTCTTCGTCCTCTAAGAGTCCTCGCTTTTCCGTAGCGGTTGTTTCCCAGAATTCATTTCCTGGAATTTGCCACTGGATGGTGACAGTCATGCGGTCATTTGTGTCAGGTTCCCCAAGGAAGTCACCAACTCCCCACGGAAGACCTGAATTTGAAAGTTGACTGAGCTAATATTTTGTGTTTTGGGTGGACTAAGAGCTATTGAGAAGGTAGAGCTTTGCCTCAGAAGAGTTGACTTCTAAGGCAGCATATCATTTGCATCTACCTCCCTCTCTTTGGGTTTAGTTTTACTTATTTGACTTTTAAGATGGAGGATTTGGGGAAAGTTTTGAAGGAGGGTTGAACTCAGCAGATTGAAAGTTTTAGGAGTTTTTTTCATGGAAAATGGTTGAAGAAATCATTTTTCATGTCTGCTCTCTCCCAATTTCTTCGCTTATCCAGCCATCTTCAAGTGCATTCTTAGACGATGAATATAAAGCATTAAAGAGTTCTTTTGCCATCCTGCTGTCTCAAGCATTTATTTTTCATTTTGGGAAATAAACATATCGAAACCAGGACTTCTACAGAATGAAGCAAATATCGGCACTTCAGTGGAGGCCCCACTACTTCGAGAAGGACTTGAACAATTGAGCAAGTTGGGATAAATGAAATAAATGCCACCCCAATCAATTCCTACTTGCTCGTCTTTTCTCGTTCCTCTTTCTTTTGCATATTTTTGCAGCTGTTGATTTATTTTGAATGGGAGTTTTCTCTCTCGCAGCCCAGCTGCTTCTTCCACTGGGTCTTGCAGTAAAGGTGCAAACTTTACTTATTAAAAGCCGTGCTAATGCATTATTTAAGGTGGAAAACTTTAGTTTGGGACTCAGCTAGGCTATGCCACGCTTAGAGTGAAGGTGCTCTCGGCAATGTGGTAGCCTCCAGAAATACAGTGTTAGTTCCTTTCCAATCCTCAGGACTAGGGTTTTGGCTTAAAGGACTAAATCGAAGCATAAGCTCTGTACTCTTGTGGTTCTCACTAAATGCTTATGGCTAAGACTGCTGAACTTGGCTTGGATTTGAACCCATGAGCTCTGACTCCCGAGCCCATGCTCTTTCCACTGAGCCACGAAGCTGACCCCATCACAGGCACTCAAATTTTTCTCCAGGGAAATAGATGCAGATGCTTTCTGTAGAATGCAAACTCCTTGTGGGCAGGGATCATGCCTACCAACTCTGTCGTAGTTTCCCAAATGCTTAGTACAGTGCTCTGCACACGGTAAGCACTCCAGTAAGGATCACTGATTGATTCCTGGGTTAAAGAAAGCCGAAAATGGGCAAGGACGTGCATTTCTGGCAAAATGGCGCTAATGCTCCCCTGATACCCTTCCCTGACTTTTTCCAGCCAGAGTTTGAAGCAAGAAAGAAGGGGATGGATCCTTCATAAACTTTTATCACTGGAATCAAGACTGATTCCTTGAGTTGTTCTTTGGACTGAAGATACCACTGCAGAGCTTGTGGAGAGTCAGATAGCAGGGAAAAGCGTTTGATAATAAGTTTTGTAAAACATCATGGTTTTTATGCAAACCCTCCATTTTGATGAAATAGTTGTCAGTTATTTCTTTGTCCATTTGACTTTGGCTGTGGTAATACTGAAACAAAAAACAAGGAATAGAGACTTTATAAACAGTGCCTTCTTCCTCCAAGACTCCTATGAAAATGTAAGATTTGGCCTTCATTTGAATCTTCCTGTAACCTTCCACAAGCTAGTGTGGGAGAAATAACTCACCTCATTACGTTTTGCTAAACTCAGTGAATGTTTGCTGAAATGGAGCTGGTTTCAGGAAACCTCGAAGCACACATTACAAATGTTTGGCAGAGCTTTTCTTGCAACATTGCATGTCTCATTTACTCCCTTAGTGGGGTGGGGGAGGGCGGGTTGGATTTTTCATTTTTAAAAATTCACGCCACTTTGAGCTTTGAATTGTTCTTCATTTACTGATCATTGATAGTCCATTGCTTGTGTCAGCCATTATTTTCCAATTCTCCTGCTACTGGGTCCTTGCTGCACTCTTATCTATCATGGATAGTTAATTCCATTTAAAGTTGGGATCAAGTGTGACTTGGGGTAAATAATAAAAAGCCAACGATGCGGGATCACTAAAAAATAGAGGATCTAAGCTCGTGGGGAGTCGAATGGCATGGAAAGGGGTTTGATGGTAGGCTTGTAAAAGACAAGATTAGTTACACAAACCCTCGACTGTGGTGAAGGAGTTGGCAATCATTTGTCATTTTTAAGGGTAATAGTATTAAGTGCTTACCATATGCCAAACACTGTGCTAAGTGCTGGAGTATGTCTACGATAATCAGGTCATACACAGTCATTATCCCACACACTGAGACAGTATTTAAATGAAAAACAATTAATAGAAGCATCCAATGTGTTGAGCTTTTCTTCCAAATGCTGGATTTCATACTGCTAAAACTCAGCCCACCCTGTTCTAATTCTGTTTTGTTGAGGATTAAATGAGAGGAACGTTGTGTGTGAGTGTGATCTAGACCAAACTATAGGTATTCCAATTATAGAATTGTGTGGCTTCTGTTGGCTTCATACTGATTCTGCCTTAACTATTTGAAGAGCAGGTATGGGGGGTCTGTTACAGCAGATTTCCAGAAGTTGCTATGAAGCATAGCTATTTCAAGGATAGGAACAGGAGAGTATTGGGTTTTTCAGTGTATTTTTAATTCGTGTAATCTTCTAAATTTGAGAGACTCTGTAAAGACTTGTTTTTTTGCAGGCAGTTTCCCCTTTATATTAATTTCCATTGGCCATAGAGAAGGTACACTTTCTTGACCTTTCATTTTTTCCACAAATGTGAATTTCATCATTTAGCATTAACAAGACGACCTGGATAGAATTCCTTCCAGATCCCTGGTCCCCTAACTTTTGGTAATATCGAAGCCATTTTGTGGCGCAAAAGATACTTTCAAAATGTCTTTGGTCTTACCCTGAACGGATACGTCGAGGCACCGTTGGGTCTCATGCCTTCCTCCTGTTCCCTACTTCTTTGCAAATCCCTCTCTCCCTACAATCCCAGGTAAAATAATATGTGATCCAGGGTCATTTTAAGAACATTGACTTGATGGAAAAACTCTGACGAGACAGTACGAGTTGTTCTCAGATTATGCCAAGATGTCTTTTTAATGGAGGGCGAATGAGGCAAAAAAGTCAAGGGCGGTGAAAGCCAGGAGAGAAAGTGGGTTAACATTTTCAGCAAAAATTTTAATTGGTGAACCATCTTATGGATTCCAGAGGTGGAATTGCTTTTATAGAAATCTCTTCCTGTGTGCAGGACAGGTTTTGTGTCTGTTACTCAATTGTACTCTCCCAAGCACTTAGTACAATCAATCGATTGCATTTATTGAGCACTTGAGGAGTGCTCGGGAGAGTACAATGCAACAGAGTTGGGAAGCACATTCCTTGCCCACAAGGTGCTTACATAGTACAATGCTTTGCCCATAACAGATGCTTGAAAAATTTCATTTTTTAAAATTTTTGCTAATTTATAGCTTGTAATCCCACAGTCTAAATTTTTTTCCTCTTCTGGAGTGCCAGTTTTCTAAAAGAACCTTGCAAGTACATTGCCCATTTTACCAGCCCACCCCAAATGCTTTACTTGCCTATTTCTTCCCTCATGAGGTTCCCCAGGCAGTTAAGTACCCCCACTACTCATTTAGCATAAGTGATTTCTCTGCAGAGTGAGTGGCTGTTTTCAAGGTTCATCTAGATGGCTGCATTCATATTCAAATCTTGCTTCTTAAGGATAATCCCAATCCATCACCAAGTATGTGTGGGGGGAGCCTCCGTTTGCTCAATCAGTGTGGTCCCTGAAAAAATATCTTTGGACACTTTCTCCTATAAATGAATGTCTGATAGGTGAAATTTGTGCAGCCTACAGCTAAGGAAAACTAACACAGAACCGGCTATCCTGTTCAGAAAGAGTATGTTAGATTTACATCACCAGTTGCATTACTTTAAAAAGACAGGGTCCCTGTTGGGTGCCTGTGTAGCTTATGCTGAGTAAATATTGACAAAGTAGTCTAAAGAGCAAACACTTTGACATTTGTAAGGTCCACTGGAAGGTCTTGTATATATTTATTCAGGAAGAATGAGTGCAGCATACCAATTTTCTTCATCTTGCTCCTGACATCATTCCACTTGGCTTTTTTGCCGGTGAGAAGGCGAGTAGGTTCCATTGTACGGGTTCTTCGGTTACACACTTAAACAACTCTGCTCAAATTTCTGTTAGAAAGTTATTATGAGCTTTCATGTCACCTGCTTTTCCAGGAAGGGGTAAAAAAAAATAAAAAGGAAAAATCTTGTTTTTAATTTACTGTAATTGATGTACTTTTTGTACTTCGTGAAAATTTTATTGATGTTTTTGTACTTTATATTTATTAAAGATTGAGTCTAAAAATGTAATGAGTAAAAAATGCTTGCTTAATTTAAATTGTGAATCTGTCTGTTAAGAAATGCATTAGGGGTAGGAGAAGCATAAGACATATTAATTGACAGACAGGAACTGCTGTCTCTGAGGTTGATACAAGTAATTTATTACTTTAGAAATGAATGCCACCTCCAGAATGTGCTTCATTAATTTCAAATTTAGTTTTAATTTCAAGCTGTTGCCCCTTGAGAAGAATAAGGTGGCAAATTATGTTTGAAGAGCAGATTTTTTTTTTCCTCTGAAGAAACACCATTTTAACTGTTTCATTTTATAAATACGTTCTCCACTCTGGCTGCTCTGCTCTGTCACTGGGGTGGAGGGTAAAGTATAGTAAGCAAGGTCAGCAGTCACTAATGCTCATGTCTCTCTCTCTCTCTCTCTCTCTCTCTCTCTTTCTCCTTTTCTTTTTTTCCATTCCCTGGTTTCCTTCCCGTCTTCCGTAGCCTACGTTTCCGACGAACTGAAAGCCGCAGCCTTGGTGGACGAAGACATGGACCCCGAGGAGGGTGCGGCTGATGGGGAGCCCTCGGCGAAGTACGTGTGTCCGGAAAAAGACTACAGTAAGAACTGCCAGAGCTCCCAGAACTCTCCTGCCGCTGAGTTTTCCAGTCACGAAATGGACAGCGAGTCTCACATCAGCGAGACCAGTGACCGGATGGCCGACTTTGAGAGCGGCTCCATCAAAAATGAGGAGGAGAGCAAAGAGGTTACGATCCCGCTGGAGGACTCAGCCGTTTCTGATAGCTTAGAACAGATGAAAGCCGTCTATAACAATTTCCTCTCCAACTCGTACTGGTCCAACCTGAACCTGAACCTGCACCAGGCCACGTCGGAGAAGAACAACGGCAGCAGCAGCAGTAGCAGCAGCAGCAGCAGCAGTTGTGGGAGCGGGAGCTTTGACTGGCACCAGAGCGCCATGGCAAAGACGCTTCAGCAAGTGTCTCAGACCCGGATCCTCCCCGAACCCAGTCTTTTTAGCACGGTTCAGCTCTACAGGCAGAGCAGTAAGCTTTACGGCTCCATCTTCACCGGAGCCAGTAAGTTCCGCTGTAAAGACTGCAGTGCGGCCTACGATACTTTAGTAGAATTGACGGTGCACATGAACGAGACAGGACACTACCGAGACGACAACCACGAAACCGATAACAATAACCCAAAAAGGTGGTCGAAGCCCCGGAAGCGGTCTCTGCTGGAAATGGAAGGCAAGGAAGACGCTCAGAAAGTATTAAAGTGCATGTACTGTGGGCATTCATTTGAGTCCCTGCAGGACTTGAGTGTTCACATGATCAAAACAAAACACTACCAAAAAGTGCCTCTGAAGGAACCCGTCACTCCCGTTGCCACGAAAATCATCCCTGCCACCAGGAAGAAAGCATCACTGGAACTGGAGCTCCCCAGCTCCCCCGACTCCACCGGCGGCACCCCCAAAGGCACGATGTCCGAGTCGAATGACGTGCTCCAAAAGAACTCCAACCCCTACATCACACCAAATAACCGCTACGGCCACCAGAACGGGGCCAGCTACGCCTGGCACTTCGAGGCCCGGAAATCCCAGATCCTCAAGTGCATGGAGTGCGGGAGCTCCCACGACACCCTGCAGGAGCTCACGGCCCACATGATGGTCACTGGCCATTTTATCAAGGTCACCAACTCTGCCATGAAGAAGGGAAAGCCCATCATCGAGGCCCCCGTCACGCCCACCATCACGGCGCTGCTGGACGAGAAGGTCCAGTCCGTGCCGCTGGCGGCCACGACCTTCACGTCCCCCTCCAACACACCCGCTAGCGTTTCGCCGAAGCTGAACGTGGAGGTCAAGAAGGAGGTGGAGAAGGAGAGGGGGGCCACGGACGAGAAGGCTAAAGACAAGGAGAAGCCGGGCGACGAGGAGGAGAAATATGACATCTCCTCTAAGTACCATTATCTGACAGAAAATGACCTAGAAGAGAGTCCCAAGGGAGGGTTAGACATCTTAAAGTCGCTAGAAAACACAGTCACTTCGGCTATCAACAAAGCCCAGAATGGCACCCCGAGCTGGGGGGGCTACCCGAGTATTCACGCTGCCTACCAGCTCCCAAACATGATGAAGCTGTCTCTGGGCTCAGCGGGGAAGAGCACACCCTTAAAACCCATGTTCGGCAATGCCGAGATCGTGTCCCCAACCAAGAACCAGACCTTAGTGTCGCCCCCCAGCAGCCAAACGTCTCCGATGCCCAAGACCAACTTTCACGCCATGGAAGAGTTGGTCAAGAAGGTCACCGAGAAAGTAGCCAAGGTGGAAGAGAAGATGAAGGAGCCCGAAGGGAAGCTCTCGCCACTGAAGCGGGCCACGCCTTCCCCTTGCAGCAGCGAGGTGAGTGAACCCATCAAGATGGAGGCGTCCAGTGAGGGCGGGGGCAAGAGTCAGCAGAACAGCCCCGGCCCCCAGAGGGATGGCTGCAAGGAGAGCCCCCCGGGGGAGCCAGTGGAGAACGGCAAAGAGCCGGCCAAGCCGATGGCGGGCGGCCTGAGCAGCAGCAGCAGCACGGCCATCATCACGGACCACCCGCCCGAGCAGCCTTTTGTGAACCCGCTGAGCGCCCTCCAGTCGGTCATGAACATCCACCTGGGCAAGGCGGCCAAGCCCTCCCTGCCCGCCCTGGACCCCATGAGCATGCTTTTCAAAATGAGCAACAGCCTGGCAGAGAAGGCCGCGGTGGCCACCCCGCCCCTGCAGGCCAAGAAGGCCGACCCCCTGGACCGCTACTTCTACCACGTCAACAATGACCAGCCCATCGACTTGACGAAAGGGAAGAGTGACAAGAACTGCTCGCTGGGTTCAGTGCTCCTGTCGCCCACCACGACGTCTCCCGCCTCCTCTTCCTCCGCGGTGACGACGGCCAAGACCTCCGCGGTCGTGTCGTTCATGTCCAACTCGCCGCTGCGCGAGAATGCCCTGTCGGACATTTCCGACATGCTGAAGAACCTGACGGAGAGTCACACGTCGAAATCCTCCACGCCCTCTAGCATCTCCGAGAAGTCCGACATTGACGGTACCACGATAGAGGAACCGGAGGAGACGACGCCGGCCCAGAAGAGGAAGGGCCGTCAGTCCAACTGGAACCCTCAGCACTTGCTCATCTTGCAGGCCCAGTTTGCGGCCAGCCTCCGGCAGACGTCGGATGGGAAGTACATCATGTCGGACCTGAGCCCCCAGGAACGGATGCATATCTCCAGGTTCACCGGACTCTCGATGACCACCATCAGCCACTGGCTGGCCAACGTGAAATACCAGCTTCGAAGGACAGGGGGAACAAAGTTCCTCAAAAACCTGGACACCGGGCACCCGGTGTTCTTTTGTAACGACTGTGCTTCTCAGATCCGGACTCCTTCTACGTACATCAGTCACCTCGAGTCCCATCTAGGTTTCAGGTTAAGAGACTTGTCCAAATTGTCCAACGAACAGATTAACAACCAGATAGCACAAACCAAGTCGCCCTCAGAAAAACTGGTGACATCATCTCCGGAGGAAGAGCTGGGAACATCCTACCAATGTAAACTGTGCAATCGGACCTTTGCGAGCAAGCATGCTGTTAAGCTTCATCTTAGCAAAACACACGGAAAATCGCCAGAGGACCACCTCCTGTATGTTTCAGAGTTAGAGAAGCAGTAGCGTTTGCTTTTGATTAAAATAACTGTAATTTGCTTTGAGGAAAACTGTCAGAGACGCCTTAAAGCTACTGTTTAGTTCTTGGCACATGTCCTTATTTTAACTGCAGAGAATCACTCTGGGCTGAACTGTTTTGTATAACTGTACAGTGTTTAATAGAGGTGCATAATCAGCTGTTGTTACTGGTAAAATATGAAGGTTAAAATGCAGTGGTAAGTGTTTGGAACTTTGTGTAAATTGGATTTAGTTGTGGGCATCCCTCCGATGCATCAAGCTGCATGCATTAACAGACAGTTTAATTAAGCATTTATAACTAAATCTGGTGCACTTTCTCCAAGGGGCCCAAGTGTGCTGGGACTTCTCACCCTTTAATCTTTAGCCCTCTGAGTACTTTGAAGCACTTTTGCATTAATTTGGTTAAAAAAAAAGTGTATGGAACTCTGGATTTTTTTTTTTTAAATCCTAACCAGTTTAGTTCTAATTAATGATATGAACCTCCATTTATGCAGGTCTACAGGGGTATAACATACCTTGAAATTTAAAAGAATATTATTTTCACATTGAAACATAGATGTATATATTGTATAGATTTCAGACTCTTATGAAAAATGTGATTGTGGTTAAATGAACTTTTTGTTCCTTCTGCATTTATAGCAACAGTGTTTTATGTACCTGCTATGCTCCAGGCATAAGCCGTGCCTATGTATAGTGTATATTTCATTTTTTTAGGTCTGGTTTTTTTTTTACATTCAAACCTTGTAAATTATGCAAAGGATACCACAGATATCATTTATAAAGTATTCAGAAACATTATTCTTAAAGCAAAGTATGATTGTTTTGCTATACAGTACATCTATATTGATAGAGGTTCATGTTTAAATTATACATATTTATTAGCAGCACATTATCATTTGTTTCAAACAGTCTGTCTAACAGAAGCCACGGACTGCCTCCCTGGTGCCCATCCTAACTACTTTGCACAATATGCTTTTTCAAAGTATTTATTAGAAATAAAAAAATCAAAATAAACTCAGTGCTCAAAGGGTTAAGTCTATTTGAAAAGGAAAAAAAAAACTTGTACTGTATTTCCTAAACATTGATAAAGCCTTTAAAATGTTTGTACTGTAATACTTTGCTTAAAAGTTATGAGGCATTCTGTGATACAACCTCTTTTACTTATTTATAAGCGCTCTTGGTTGTTATTTCATATTGTAGAATGCCTTTTTATTTCAATTGGTAACTTTCTGTTTTGTTCTGCCTAATTATTCTCCCAAGATTCCATACTGCAGCTTTATCTTTAGGCATATGAAAGGTAACCCGTGGTTACCAGCACACTAAGTGATTCTGTTCGTCTCCATTTTTGGCAGTTAATTTGCAGAAGTAACTGACAGCTGACACCATATGAGAATCTATGTATAAAATATTGGCATGTAAACAGCACAGACTCTGTAACGCACTCTGTGCCCTGTTTTGTTGTTGACAATGAAGCACCATTATATGACTCTTCATATAACCTTTTTTTCTACTGCAGCATTAAAATTGTCTTTTTGCTATAATTTTGTGTTGCGTTCACAATTATGTCTGAAATGTGCTACGACTAACGAGCACATTAAAATTAAATTGTATGCTATCTGTTTATGACTGAAGCTTGAGTAGGTTTCTGTGTCTGCCAGGTGCTGGCAGTCAAAAGCTGTACATAAATCACCGGAGTTTTAGTGAACTTTGGCATTTAAAGAGCAAGATAGCACTTATTCAAAGGCTGCATTAACAGAATTTCCCCCAGAAAAAAAAAAAGAGATAAATGGATGCTCCAGCTCCTCTCTCAACATCAGGTGAGTGTTACTCCAAAGAAGAGACTCTCTAAGCCACTGGGATTCCAAGCCGGTAGTTTTGCTGAGTACGAGATTGCAGCCCAGTTCAGACCTTGATGCTTAAACATCCCCCTCTAGGATGCAGTGAATCAGAACTGCAAATGGCTGGAGATTCCGTAGTGATAGGATATTCCAGCACACAGGCACAGTACATTTTGGGGAATGGGATTCTTTTCCCCCATCAACTCCTGATTTTCCATTTACCAGGAATAGACAGCCTAGTTTGAGTACCTGAAACTTTCTGCTTTCAAAGCTTCTCCACTTTAGCCCCCATCTGCCTGAGTACCCAATCAAAAATGGATGGGAAGAGGAAGGGAAAATGAATTTGCATGCAAAAGAAAAAAAAAAGCAGCATTTATATGATAATGGACAAGCTTTTATTAGCTCGAGCAAATCATACCATCAAAACACTGAAAACATAATTTAAATCTGTAAAATACCTTTATTACTCTCTATAAAGTACTACTTTTCCAGGTTAGGCAGAGTTATAGGCTAGAAATGCCTTTATACCATGAAATCTGATATTACATACAAAAGGGAATTTATTTCCTCCGGCTAATATAGTAACTCTTGGCTGTTCAAAAAGGTACACTTTTAATTGAAAGGGTTAAATTAAGACCCTTTTGAAAAATGTTCAGCCTCATTCTCTTTTCTCTCCCCTCCCACCCCTTTTTATCCAGTTATGTATGTCTAAAAAGTGTTTACAATTCAAAAATTCTGAACAGCACCTTACTGGAGTTTAAAACTGATCTTGGGCACACAGTCCTATTAGTTTAACATTAGTGAGCAAACGTGGTTCCCTCACTTTCACTGTTGATTCCCGAAAAGAGGCTCTCCATTTTGGTGAACGAGGGTAGTGGCCTCCCTTAATGAGGGTAGTGGCCTCCCTGATTGTGTTTGGAGCAAAATGGACATCAGTCTCCCCTCTCTCCCATGCCTTTCCCCTTTGCCTATTTCTTCTCCCCCAGAAGTCCAGCAGGATTGGACAGTCACCTCCAGAAAGTAATCCCATCTTTCAGGGACAGGTTCTATGGCTGGATAGTGGACTTGCCCATTTTTTCTCGCCTCTGTGAAGATGCTGTTACTCTCCGGTGCAGCTGGGATCTGTGCCTCCAAGGAGCCCAGATTTCCACTCTTGAAGTTTTCACAGATCAAATATAGCATCGTTTATTAGAATCTGAAGTCCTGAGTTTAACAGATTAAACTGACAACACTTACATCTTAAAGGCAGCCCATTTGGCTTATGAAGAGATGGGGATTTGTGCAGCTGACTGCTGTGTACCTCCTCCTTTCCGATTTCGGAGAAAATTGAACATGCTTTCTCTCTGAATTTTTATTTTTCCAAGCTGAAATTGTGGCACAGGCATGTGAACCCCGGGTGGGGGATAAACGTAACAGGAGTGAAAGAACAAAATCACAAGGACTGAAGAACAGGTTGTGAACTTAGATAGGCATTTCCCAAACTAGTGGAGGTGATCAGCAAGCGAATCTCACATTTGAAGAAATGGGGAAAGCCCCCGAGTGGAGGGCTAGTTGAGACTAACACATAAATTCCAGCCCCGTCCGCTCTAAGGGAACGAAAGTCTGCCTGTGGTTTCCATCTGATCATTTAGGTTGTCATTTCAAGCTGAAACCCAGGTGCGATTTACACATTAAGAAGAACTTGGAGAACCAGTGGTTGGTTAACATTCTCCCCTCCACATCATAATATGTATATTCGTGGGGCACCCATCTACCAACCTGGATGAGTTGGCACATTTTCCCTGGCGGATAGATGTGGAGATAAAAATGCAAGCTCCAAATTACATTTTAAGTTTCTAATTTTCCATTGTGCTCATTATTCTAACTTCGACATAAATATAGATTTCCGGGAAGGAACAAAACATTTAAATGAAGAGGCTTTAAATGAGACTGGAAAGAAAGAGCAAGGGAGGGAGGGAGGAAGAGGGAGAGAAGGGAAGGAGGCTCATGGCTCTAAATCACAGGTGTATAAAGGTGACCCTGACCTAACCCCACCCAAGTAGTGGCTTGTTGCAGTCTACTGTATATCTTCCAGCCATCACATTTACGCAGTATCTTAAAATAACATTTGTGATAAATGTGCAATTTAACTAATTTATGGTGCTATGATGTGCTCAGGGCTACATGCAAGATGAAAATCTTAAATGGAGCTTGAACAGTTCACTTCACAACAAGAAATCAATATGCCAGATCTTAGAGAGCTATTCACTGGAGTCAACATTTAGCAAAAAAATCTCAGTGATGTATCTTTTTAAGTTTTAGGTAGCAAGAATTCTACAATTAACTGAAACCTCGCAAGGAAGTTGGAGGGGGTGATTAGGATGAGAATCCACCATCTTTATTATACTTTCTTTGGGTGAGAAATACTGGGGGTCCTTATTCTCATTCTCCAGGGGCTTTCCTAGGCTTGGGGCTGGACCATTTTGCCCTATTCAAAAACTTGCTGTGCTCAGTGTTGGTATTGTCTTTTACTTATGGATGCTCTCTGGCTCTTCAGTCAGGAAACAGATTATTCTTTAACATCAAAAACAGTTATCTGCCACCAGAAGACACTGGCCACGCTAAGATAATGTGCAGTGCAAAGGTGGTAAGAAAACATCTAAAACGAAAGCGGGTCTTTAAAGTCGGTACAGCTTCGGAGGGAACTCCATTTCTGTTGCAATCGAACATTAATGAAGTAAGTCGATGTGGGAGAGAGGAAAATGAACCGATAGGTAGCAAGGCTACATTTAATAAATTTGATATTAAAATCTTGTCTCCAGAGAGATGTTTAAGTTACCCAGGAAAAAGAAAATCAAACTTTTCAAATTATTTGTTTTCAAATTCGTTCAAGTAGTTTTCTTATTGGAATAATGCCATAGCAGTTTATCGTAGTGACTATTTAGAAGAGCTAAAATAATGCACTTTGTAATAGAGGAGGCAATCACATCCCAAGAACTCCATAGCCCAGCTTTTAATAAACGCTCTAACTTTAAAAAAAAAAAAAGGTAGCTCCTAGGCTTTCAGCTAATGGTAAAATTACCATTTTCTTTCCACTGGCTAGGTATAATTTGGGGAATAGAACCACTAACCTTTATCTTCCCAGATAATTTTTAGTAAGCATATGTATCCAGCGTGGCTGAAGGAAACCAGTTCATCTCTTGGGATTCAATTCCTGGTTATACTGGTGGCCTTCAGTTGACCTAGGGAAATAACTCGACAATTCTCTTTTAATCATATCTTCATATAAAAAGTATTTAGAAAGGGGGCTTGCTGTCTTTTGCAAACTACCAGTAAGTGGCTTTATCTCATGTAAGGTAAAATAAAAAAAAGCTCCTAAGGTCATTTTAATGGAACACAGAGTGGTAAACATCATTCTCATTTTGGGGGATTCCATGGGATGAAATCACAAATTGTGTGTGTATCTCTCAGAATGTACTGTGTATAAAACCAGTCAGTAGGAAAGCATATTTCCAGCTCTTGGTGCACAGCAGTAATTAAAACCAAGTATTCACTTTGAGAAAGGTCACTCACATTTATTACACTTCGGTGAGTGATTTTACACAAACCTTTTCCGTAAACCAGCCGAGGTTCTGTTTTGAAGAGCATGTACCGTTTTGGTTTGACCAGCCTAAAACGCTTTTAGGAGAGAACTAAGAAAGCATCCAGTTCAGACACGTGAATGACTATGTCCTCCCCGGCAGAATCTCACAGGCAGAGCAACCCTTGTTCTTCTGGATCATGCAAGGTGTGCTGAAACATTCCACAACAAAAAAGTGCTTCTTGCTCTGTAATCTTTTTGGCTGGATCATAGGGTGGAAGGCACGTGGCCAGGGTGGTATCATTCAGTGCACTGGAGCAGTAAATTGCTAAATAATACCCTAATGGTCACCAAGAGTTGATGCATGGCCCAAAGTGCTTTCCTTCCACCCTGGGGCTAACGTAGTCTTTGTACAAAAGTCCCACTGTCCATTTGTGAAGTCACTTTGAGGTAACAAGGTTCTATGTCTGCTCCAGAGTTTCAGTTCTGTGAGAACTGGGAGTTTATAGATGTTTAGTGAGTGTCATGGAGGAAGCAGAAGGTTATTATTAGTGGTAAGCTCAAGAGCCATAAAGACACAAGCTTTCTCAAAATATACACAGTGTATAAACCTACTCTGTCTTAAACAGGTAGTCATGAGGAGCTGGGTGTTTATTTGCAAATCCCGCAGCTTCACATTCACTCAATGAGGAGCATTCCTGCTCTGAAACTTGAAGACAACTTGTTGTTTGCCAGTCACTGCCCCCTCAAATGCACAAGTTCTGAGAGTCCCATCACAGCAAGAGCCATGAACACTAGGCTTCCCTGTAGAGCGAAATGGATGAAGCACTTTTACTTTAACCTTAGTATAAATTAACAATGGAAAATATTTCTTTATTAAGCTTCAACATATCACATCCATTTTTTTTTTCCACAGCAGGATACCAGGGACACATTTATAGCCATCATAATTGTGAGTTAGTGACCTTTCTAGCCAAGTGAAATGAAATTACTTGAAAATGAAATTCTTTTTAATTGGAGGATTTTCAAAAAAAAAAAAGTAGGCCTGTTTTTTAACATGGATTGAAGAGAAATTGTTCTGTAAATGTAGTTTGTGCAGCTTTAAAGTCACGGAGAGACCGCGGAAACAGGAGCAAAAGAGAAGTGGGGGGGGGGGTGAGGGAGAATGAGGTAGGTGTGTCAGGAAGGAGAGTCATTTTTTAGCTTTTTTTTCTAAACTGGAGGTACAGTCGCCGCAGTTCCGCCTCAGTGACCATGAAACCGAGTCGGCAAAAGCTGAAGGACTCAGCTCCTGAAAGCCTCATCAGGACTTGTCATCGCTCTAATGAATATCATTTAAATTGCTTTGTATATTGGTGGAGTTTGGATGTCGATTTAATTTGTGCATGTGTTTGAGTTCTTCTGCTTGGCTAGGCTAACAGAGAGCAACAGCCTAATGAAAAGTGAGTTGGTGACAGTGTGATGAGTCCCAACCCAATCAAATGTGTTTGAAGGGCTGTTTTGACAGGGCTCTTAAAAGTAGATCTGAGAAAAAGAGGGTGGAGTGGGCTAGTTTTGTGCAGTTGCTTCAGGCTCACAAAGCAGCTTCTCTGGGCTCAGGAGATTTCACCTAAAATCTCCCACTGGTGAGAACACTACGAGTAATTCCCACGGTCACTGCTTGGAGAAGATTCAGAGTCCGGGGCTATCCTAGGCGAGAGTGGCTTTGGAAATATTTTCTGGTTAAAGATCGGTGATGCTAAAACATCAGTAATTGGACCCTTGTATTGGTTGGGACAAAGGAGTGTCAGTGGTTGTGCCCATCCCCTTGGCTGGGACAGTTATTCTGTTTATTTGGCAAGTGTAGATGGCCCAACTTCTTCACAACAAGGGAAAATTCCACTCCCTCCAGTTACCGGAAACTGGTCAACAGCCTTTGGGGCAGTTTCCCCATTAGTACTTGCCCCTCTGGATGAAGTTCGAAGCATGTAGTGCAGGAGGTCAGTAGATCTGGGGTTCTGAAATACACACAGTTTTCTTCTACAGTAAGAACTTCATTCCTAAATTGCTCCTATGATTTTGAAAAGAGAAATATGCCACTGAAATCTATCGCATTTATTGAGCACTTATTCTGTGCAGAGCATTCATTGTCATATTTATTGAGTACTTACTGTGTGCAAAGCACTGTACTAAGCGCTTAAGTACTGTATACCGTTGTAAGCATTTGGTAGAGTACAACATAAGAGTTATAACTATGTAACACTGAAATCACTTTTTTCTCTAATCAGCCATCAGACAAGAAAAAATATTCTGTTTCCTTCTAGAAAACGAAGACAAGCCTTGATCTCCTGACCCCAGATGGGCAAAAGTCCTATGACTTTCAGTAGGAACATGATGATAGTATAATGGAGGTGGTATGAGTCAATCAAAGGTATTTATGAGTGTTCACTGTGTGCAGAGCACTGTAATAAGCCCTTGGGAGAGTACAGTACAACCGAATTAGCAGACATGTTCCCTGACCATAATGAGCTTGCAGTCTAGAGGGGGAGACAGACATTCATATGAATAAATTATTTATAATATATAATTCAAAGATACGTACATAAGTGCTGTGGGGTTAGGGGTGGGGCGAATCTCAAATGTCCATCCAAAGGTCCCAGATGGAGGTGTATAGACGACGCAGAAGGGAGAACAAACAGAGGAAAAGGGAGCTTAATTGGGGAAGGCCTCATGGAGAAGATGTGATCTTAATAATGCTTTGAAGGTAGAGAGTTAATCAGGTTGGACACTGTCCCTTTCCCACATGGGCCTCAGAGTCTAAAAAAGAGGGAGGACGCTGAATGCTGAAAAGGATTTCAAACGTAATTCGGCCCACCTGCCTTTTATGATCACTGAAGTTCCTTCCTTATGTAGAAATCCTGTGATTTAGCATTCTTCCATTGGGGAAGTAGCTTGAATGGGCCTGACCACTTCCCCTTCCCTCCAAGGCCTTTTGGGAAGCGGTGGCTTTGGACGCTGTTTACTATACGCAGGGCCCCAGATGACATTTGGTCATTCTTGTTTTTAAAAGGAACATGGGGTTTTCCCTTCAGGACTAGGGACTAGAAACAGAAGTTTCTGACTGCTAAGAAGTAGGTCATCCTGGCCTTGTGGGTTAAATAGTTATGCAGATACATACGTGTCTACCAACTATGTTTTGTACTCTCCTGAGCACCTTGTACAGTGCTCTGAACCACAGTAAGCGCTTAATAAATACAATTGATTGATGAAAATCCCCTCGGTACCTACTGACCCTTGTCCTTTGGGAGGGCAAGGAAGCTCTAAGAAGGAAGCTAGGAAGGATAAGCTGAATCATCCAGCTTCCCACCAGTATGGCAGAGAAATCTCTGAAACAGAACCAGGCTGTGGAATGGCTTTTTTGTCCCCCCCAGACACCACAGAGAGAGCAGAGAACTTTGTAAAGAAAATCATCAAATAGGGATTTTTACTGCAATGAGTCGCCCAGGAAGCCCTCAGTCTGGGTTTGTCTCCTAATTTTAGAGGGATGATCCAGGAGCCTAGATCCAGGGCAAAAGGATGAATTAAAAAGATGAAGCCGTTAACTTTTTGTAACCCCTCGCACCCTAACTGAAGCAGAGAGTCATGTGATCTGTGGAGGGCAGGCTGCCCCAGTTGCCCTAATGAAAGCTGGTTGACCCCGAAACAAGAGATATCGCTTGTGCAGAGAGGCACCTTTACTCCTGTGCTTCCAGCACTGTGATAGTGGCCAGGGTTGACAGACTAGGCTGCCAGTGGCTTGGGCATCTTTGGGAGGGAGAGGTGGCAGTTGGGGGGGAGGCGGGAAGTGTGTACCCAGCCTTATACCCTATACTGTAAATCTCTCCTGGTCTCAGAGCTGGGAGGCCGGGTGGAAAGGCCACAGCCCTGGGAGTCAGAGCCTGGTATCTAATCCTGACTCTGCTACTTGCCCGCTGGGTGACTGTGGGCCAGGCATCTATTTTCTCTGTACTTCAGGATTCTCATTAGTAAAATGGGGATTCAGTGTCTGTTCTCCCTCCTACTTAGTTCGGGAGTCCCATAAGGGACAGGGTCTGGGTTTAACCGGAGTATCTTGTATCCACCCCAGCCGTTAGTAAAATGCCTGGCAAACACCACAGTTATTGTGGTTTATAATAATAATTGTTAGTAATAAGGAGAAACACCAGCAGGCCTAGTCTGGGATAGTTCATGTAAGAGTACCAATTCTTAGCCTTGCTTAAGAGAAGCAGGAGCAGTCAATAACCGAACCTCAGAGGGCGGGGGACCCAGAAAGCATTGCTTTCAGGTAGGGGGCTAAACGGGACGAGAGGCGTCACTTGAAGGGGCAGAGGCAACACTCAGGCTAGGAATTCCCTTCCTGTGAACGCTAAGCATTCCCTCCCTCCCTCCCACAGGGCAGCAAACGAAAGGATACCCTCTTGCCCCACGTTGGAGGGGAGGTGAAGGGGGAGCATTAAGGGGTTTCTGTTTAAAGGGGACAGAAGAGCAAGACTCTTGGGGCTTCTGAAAGAAACAGCTTCACTTCTTGGCAGAGCCTCCCCACCACCTCCACCCTCCCGTGCCTCTCTCCAGGGATGGTCCCGGTTGTGCCCATGTTGCCAGCAGGCCAGCCAAACCCCAGGCGAGCAACGTCATCCATTAGGAGGAGGAGGAGGAGGGAGAGGTTGCAGGAAATGAATTTCATTTGATTTCTTTCTCTCTTGGGGTCCCGGCATCCAACCGGCCCGACACCCACACACCGGCAACCCGACCCCTCTGCCCGCCAGACTGCAGGCAAGTTAACTATTCATTTCATGCACATTAATTTGAGCAGAACATTTATTTGGCTTAAATTTTCCTTCCAGGGTTGGAATGCGTGTTCCAAACGCAGGCAGAGATGATTTGCTAGAATTTAGTTAGGAGGAGTGTGGAATGTTAGTTTACAAAGATAGTAACTGAGCTATTAAAACCAACAACCCCTTTTAAAGCAAACATACCATTAAAATATAGGAACAGTTTATGGCAAAAATAAAATTGAGGATATGGATTATTTAAAGATAAGAGTTTTAGAGAGAGAGATGAGGGAAACGTGAATAAAAACATTTAAATAATTGCTCTGCCGTTTTTTTCAAAGTGGAGCTCAAAAATGCAAATGGGAGTTTAAAAAACAGAGAGACATTAAGAATCCATTCGGCTAGTAGAGACATATGAGAGTGGTTTGACTTTTCTTTTCCGATCTGAATTTGATTTCAGAGGGAAAAAAAACGGCTCGAACTCAGAAATGGCAGAATTTATCTTGCTTGTGAATCCATACAGTGGAAAGAGAAGCAAGACATTTTCTTCTAGATCATTCTCTTGAGCTGAATGACAGATACAATAATTTCCTCTATTAGTCAGATCTATTGTCTTTATTTTGCACAGAGTACTGTATCGCTGAGGTAGACTTCCACTGCTATGCATATTTTAAGGGTTATTTGGCAACACAAGTTAAGCTAAAAGTAGCCTCTTAATCTAATTAATTGACATTTCTGAATCTTGCTTTCACAACAACACATGGTTTCATGTTCTGGGTTTTAGCACTTGTCAAGCTTTTTTGGAGAATGTTTTGGTCAGAATGACAAGATAATTTGTGACTGAGGCTCCAAGCTAGAGAAGTGTTTAAGGCTATAATGATTTATTATCATCACAGAATAACAAAATTTACAAAGCGTTTCATCAGAATTTTTGAAATAAGTTTGCCACCATGGTAGAAGCATGGTGGGAACGATTTGAGGGGGGTGGGGCGGGGCGGGAGGGGGAGGAGGAGGGGAGCCCTTTATCCCAATTTCGAGCAGGTCATATTTGTAAAGATTACAATACTCAATTTATCTCAGTGTTCTCTGACAGAAAAACCTGAGAGTGGTTAGGAGGACAAGAGGTGATAGAATGAGAGCAGAGAAAACAGCAGGCCAGTTTTTTTTTTATTTTTTTTTTTACGAGTATGGAACTGAAATCCCCAAATGCCCAAGTAATGTATATGTGGCTGGATTCAGTGATGAATTTTCTACATTTTGGCAAAGGACACGGTGAAAGTAGTCACACTATCTATAGAAACTTTGAGATAGAAAACGCTTGGAGTGTGCTACTGAAAATGCATGAAACACATTTTTGAAAGGATGAAATAATATCACTGAGTGACAGTAAATTAACATGCTGACATTTGCAGACTTTCAGAGCATTACCATAAAAAGAAATAATGCAACATGACTAATTTTGACTTCATCTTTATTCCTTCCCAGGGAAGCAGACAATCCCAGGCTCTCAAAGACAAAATGTCTGATTTTGAATGTGAGACACTTCCACTTATTTTCCATGTTTCCAGAATTCACTTGTGTCATTTAACTATCTCCCAACTTCAGGTGTTGGATCCTGGAAACTGGAGCCATGACAGTGATGCTGACTTGGGTTGCCAGAGCCGAAGCCACTGCTCGTGAGTTCTCAGCGATTGGGACGTGGATGTTCTGAGGGAGTCTCGGATAACTCACACTGATTTCTAGGAAGTTTTGGTTTTGTCAAAGCACTTTTGGTCCACTGAGAGACCAATCAAAGGGTGTGGCCTCATGGAAAGAACATGAGCCTGGGAGCCAGGGGGACTTGAGTTCTCATCCCCGCTCTGCTACTGGCCTGATTTGTGACTTTGGCCAGAGTCACTGAACTTTCTTGTGCCTCAGTTTCCTCATCCGTAAAATGAAGATTAAATACAGATTAAGTACATGTTCTCCCTTCTCCTTAAACCGTGAGCCCCTTTTGGGGCAGGGACTCTGACCTGATTATCTTCTCTCTACTCTAGCGCTTAGTACTTAGCACCTAGTAAGCATATAACATACCACAATTATTAGTAGTACTAATTTGGGGCCACAATATTTCAGTCTGAATTTTTGAATATGTCCATGCCTACTGACTGCCTTGGAAGCATGAGTAGTATACATGTCAGAGGATCCTTTTTTTAACCCTTTCTTCTCTGCCCCCAATAAGAAAGAGAAATTCCTGACTGCAAGAATAGATTCCAGACATAGACATGAAGTTTATTGGTAGTTTTTCTATAGGACCTTCATTATTAGTTCAGTCCTCTTGTGTTTCTGGTGATTTAGAGCACCTCTTATGTCATCTTGCTTTTTTCTTCTGTTCCTCATTTGACTCTTTGATTTAAATAGGCCATATCAACACCAAACAAAGAAATCAGAGCAATAAAAAGCTCTCTCCACAGGTGGCTTTCTGGGAACTGTAAGTTACTTTATGTTGCTCACCTAAAACTGATCCAATCGCTCTCGGATTAGCTGTGGAACTGTGGTGTGGTTAAGTAACCACACCTCTTCCCTCTGCCCCGCCGCCACAAACTGTAAGCCCATGTGGGCAGGAATTGTCTCTCTTTATTGTTGTATTGTTCTTTGCAAGCATCTAATACAGTGCTCTACACACAGTAAGCGCTCAATAAATACAATTGAATGAATGAATGAACTACCTTTCATGGTGAGACAAGAAACTGTCTCTCAGGGGGTAATTAAATGATTTCATATTCAAGGCACAGTTGTAAGTTACGAGACTGTCATGGACAATGCCTCAAATATGATGTCATATGACAAATATTCTTATTAACAGCTACACTGCTCTGTGTTCATAGGACCTGGCTAGGGAATTGAGCAGGACAAGGTCTTGTTTGTTGAGATCTCCTCGTGGGTTTGCTAAAGACTTCCTGGGAAAGACAATAAAATTGGGAAGAAGGTAGATGATATACATGTAATATAATTCGAGTGCCATTGATAGTGATGCACTAGTGGCCTGATTATGATATACAGCCCGCAGATTCTAATGTGCAATTCCTCCCTTCTACTCCCACACATGATGGCCTTAGGGAGAGGTCTCAGATCCCACCAACCCCGTAGGTGTCCCAGAAGATTGTTGGGGTGGTCAAATATTGGGGTAGGCTACTGAGAAAGACTGTAGGATCTCTTTCTCTGAGATCTCAAGGAAAAAAGCTGCTCACACTTGCCTTAGATGGCTCATATGAGACTTTCTGCCTGGCGGCAGTGGGGTAGACCAGATAACTGCTGAGAGGCTAAAAGTTGGAATTGTTGGGAAAGATTGGGCCTCCTCCATTTGCATTGGCACCAAGGAATGTGGGCGGTGACTCAGTTTTTCAGTTTAATTTCTCTGTGGCAGGAGCTGAGATTGGGAATCCTGACCAATTTGATGGAATAGAAGTAATTTATATTGCCGTGAACACCCTATTTTGTTGTAAATTATCTTGAAGATGTCAGCCCTGTTCGTTTTTTTCTTCCCTCAGTTATGCACTGATGTGATATCAAAATTCCAGTCTCAGAAGGACTTCTGTGGAAACTCAACATTCTACAGCTTTACACAGAGCTGGGCTCATTTCCTGGAATTTGCAAGAAGGGGCAGAAGGCAAGCTGGCAAACTGGAGACACAATCAAAATGTTCCCATATTACATTACTCTCCTCTTCAGCAGGGGCAGCACCAGTAAAATGGTAGTGCCCTTGGAAGAGAGCAGAGCCAGCCCAAGATCCTTTGACAAGTGTGACCGTTCTTGGTTATGACCCTCTGGTGGCGTTTAGAGCTGCCATGATGAACTGGATTCTCTTAGGCTAGTGAGATGGATGCAGTCCCAGAGAAGGGGCAGGACCGGTTCTCTAAACCTCAGGGAAAGGATCGGGGAGGCGATGGCACCGCTAGGTGAGAAGCAAAAGTTAGACGAGGAACATGGTGCCTCTAAGTGGCACTCTGGGTTGCCTCTGTGATTGAGCTGGGCCCTGGGAGTGGGTGTGGTATGGAAAGATAGAGAGGCGAATGAGTGTCAGATGAATAATCAATCAATCAATGGTATTTATTGAGTGCTTACTGTGTACAGGGCACTTTACACAGCACTTGGCAGAGCATAATGCGGTAGAGTTGAAGACATGAACCCTGCCCTCAAGGAGCTTACCGTCTAGAGGGGGACACAGTTATTGAAATAATTTACAACTAAGGGAAGTAGCAGAGTATGAGAATATGTACATAAGTACAGTTGGGATGAAGTATCAAATCAATTGTATTTATTGAGCGCTTATTGTGTGTAGAACACTGTAGTAAGTACTTAGGAGAGTACAATATGACAATATAACTGATACATTTCCTGCCCACAATAAGCTTACAGTCTAGAGGGGAAGACAGACATTAATATAAGTAAATTAATTATAGATCTGTACATAAGTGCTATGGGGCCGAGGCTAGGGGTGAATAAATGGAGCAAATCAGGGCAACGCAGAAGGGAGTCAGAGAACAGGAAGTGAGAGCTTGGTCAGGGAAGGCCTCTTGGACGAAATGCTTCTTCAATAAGGCTTTGAAGGTGGAGAGCGTAATTGTCTGTCAGATATGAATTGTATATTCCAAGCGCTTAGTACAGTGCTCTGCACACAGTAAGAGCTCAATAAATACAATTGAATGAATGAATATGAAGAGGGAGGGCAATCCGGCCAGAGGCAGGACATTGGCAAGAGGTTGGCAGTGAGATAGATGAGGTTGAGGAACAGCGAGTAAATTGGCATTACAGGAGGGAAGTGTGTGGGCTGGGTTGGAGTAGAAAAGCAGGGAGGTGGTAGGAGGGGGCAAGGTGTTTGAATGCTTTAAAGCCTATGGAGAGGAATTTCTTTTTGATATGGAGGTGGATGGCCAACCACAGGCGGTTCTTGAAGAGTGGGGAAACATGACCTGAACAGTTTTGTAGAAAATTGATCTAGGCAGCAGAGTAAAGTATGGGAAGAAACAGGAGGCAGGGAGATCAGCAAGGAGGCCGATACAGTAATCAAGGCACTTTGCTCCTCTTGTGCCAATTTACTCACTGTACCTCGATTTCATCCATCTTGATACTAACCTCTCACTCACATCCGTTCAGCCGCTTGTCAGCTGTGTGACTTTGGGCAAGTCACTTAACTTCTCTGTGCCTCAGTTACCTCATCTCTAAAATGGGGATTGAGACTGTGAGCCCCACGTGGGACAACCTGATCACCTTGTATCCTCCCCAGTGCTTAGAACAGTGCTTTGTACATAGTAAGCACTTAACAAACACCAGAATTATATCTGTAATTCATTCATATTAATGTCCGTCTCCTGCTCTAGACTTTAAACTCATTGTGAGCAGGGAATGTGTTTGTTATATTGTTGTACTGCACTCTCCCAAGAGCTGAATACAGTGCTCTGCACACAGAAAGCACTCAATAAATATGACTGAGTGACTGCCTGACTCATTCTGAAGCCCTCTAAGGATGGATCCCATTATTGGTATCCTTTTGGCTAGTAGAGAGAAGATCCACTATGTGGAGAGCACATGGCAGTGTCGTGTCAGGATTTTTCATGTCATTATCTACTTGGCGATATCTCTCTGTGGACCCCCAACCCTATTCCCAGAGTGATCTTTGGGAATGAACTAAAGCAACAGACTCTTGACTGTTGCTTCCTTTCTGAGATCCAAGTCTCACTATCCCCTTCTTCCTGTCTCCCGTGTCCTATTCTGGTAAATATCTTCTGTTTTTGCTAGCAAATAATGAACAAAAGTGAACTCAGGAGAGATATTTGAGCATTCTGGGCTCTGGAGATTTCAAAAGAAAAGAATTGACTCCCATTTTTATTGGTGACTTGAGCATTCACGAGCCTAGAGGCAGGTGACTGGACCAAGTGTCCCCTTTCACCTCTCTGAATCTACTGATTTGATGCCTAGAGTCCAGATGATGCCTCAAGAACAGTAATGCCTAGGGTGACCAAGAAAGATATGAGGAGTCACTCTAAACTGAGATCAAATTTGGAAAGAAGAAACCATCTATCACGTTGGCTCAACCAGGTAAGGCAGGATGGAATGCTTAGGTGAACAGCTGGTGACAGGTGATGTGTGAATAATGAAGAGGTCATTAGGAGTGGTCGGGGGAGGGGACGGTGGAACTGATTTCACAGTAAATTGAAAAGCATTTGAGTCTCTCTGGGGATCTTGAACCTTTCTTGGATTCCACTGAACAGCCTCAGGAAGTGGTAGGGTTTTAGACTTCCTCTACCCTGCAACGACATGTCACATTCACTGGAAGTGGCTCATCTTTCTCTTGAAGTGAATTTAGGAAGAGGATCATTTATCTTGTTCTCAGATTGGGTCAGCTGGCAGGGTTCATTCGAGCTTCACAGTTGTCTCCCTCCAGTAGGTTCTACCATTATGTAACCCACTGGTGAGGTCAGGGTTTTGGAGCCGGGGACAGACCAGGCTTCGTGAGGTACAGAGGGCTCTGTCCCCTCGGGGGAGGATCCTGCAAGAGTTTCAGTGTTTGGGTTTTCCAAAATCGGGGCCTTTTTCTGACTGCCCTGATGATTGAATTGCTGCCACAGTAGTTTGCTGGCCAGTGCCCTGCTGGTCCAAGAGATTGCACGCCCCACGTCCCGCTGAAGAGTAGCTTATGAGTGGGGAGAAGCTGCACTTTGGTTCCCACAGAATATGGTTGGATCTGTAAGCAGTCAGTTACAATGGGTTCTGCAGAAAACCTTAACCTAAACTTGCAACTGTATGGCAGCCAGCCCATACAAATAGGCTTTCTCAAGGGTTCAGATGTACAAAATTTTAGTTAGATAGAGAGAAGCAGCATAGTTTAGTGGATAGAGCATGGACCTGGGAGCAAAAGGACCTGAGTTCTAATTCCGGCTCCTCCATTAATTGCTGTGTGACCTTGGGCAATTCACTTTATTTCTCTGGGTCTCAGTTTCCTCACCGGCAAAATAGGGACTAAAAACCTGTTCTCCCTCCTACTCAGACTGTGAGCCCCATGTGGGACAGGGACTGCATCTGATCTGATTAACTTGTATCTACCCTAATTCTTAGAATAGGGTTTGACACATAGTAAACACTTAAATCCCATAATTATTATTTATTAACAAATGTTACAATTACTATTATTACTACTAGATATCAAATAATTTGCTCCCTCCCACAAAGCCCTGTCTACTGTCTGGTTTTTCGGCAATCATTTGGGAAGGAGAAAGAGATGAGAAAGTGCAGGGTAGAGTTGAATCTGAATCTGTTGCCTTAGCTTCCACGTAAGAGATTTGGGCAAAATGTTGGCATGGAAAGGTAATGATCAGAAGCTTGCTGAGAATCCCCATTAGGTTACAGAGAAATTTTCCAAAGAGATGAAATTTTTTAACACATACTGAAGTCGAATTTTTTCCTCCTTTACTCCCTTTTGCTCTGTGATGAGTCTCAAGAGAGAAGCATCAGGCTAGTTCTTGTCACAACTTAGACTGGAGAGCAGGCAAAGGGTTACCAATCTATCAAATCAGAAGGCGCTGACAGGGCTTTCAAACCCCGAGGGCCATAGGAATGTTCCTCATCGGAGCGGCCGGTGAGAGGGCCTGAGAGCTCCATTGTGATGCCTGTTGGATCTGGAAGACAATTGTTTCAGGGCACTTTAGGGTATATTGTTAATATGATGCATGGTGACGTGGCCAATTACAGCGGGCTAATGTTCAAACCGCATGTCACAACCTGTGTATCAATGGATTAGATCTATGTGCTCAACAAAACAAATGAAACCGAGAGCAAAATCTGCCACAGTCGAAGGCTTGGCCCCTGACCTGGGCCTGGTGGGGCCCTAGATGGCTGTTTGGATAACCTGGGCATGTTCCCAGTCAGAGCTTGCTGTCTTCTGCAGGCCTTGTATTGTACCCTGTCAATTCACAAGGGAAATTTGCCTTTAAATCCCGGCTGTCTGTCTTGTTTGGGGTAGAATCTGCCCCGACTAGATAAAGAAGACTGTTTGCGCTTCCCCATTAGCATGTTTTGGCCTGAAAGTACCACTGGAGCATAAGTCCTTTGTTCCCTGTTTCCAAGGATGTCTTCCTGGCGAATGCATTTAATGGTTGTTAGTTTTACCTATTTCTTCTAAACAATTGAGCTTGCATTGTGGCTTCTAAGAATCAGGAACTCGGTTAAATCTCTGACCTGCTGGTGCCCTTTTAAGTTCCTGTCATTACGTGTGTCCAGGCAGGAAGTCAGCTCCACCCTTATAATAATAGCGATATCAGTAATAACCATGGAATTTTTTTAAGTGCGTGCTCTGGGCGGCACACTGTGCTAAACGCTGGGGTACGCACAGTCAGACTGGACAGTCTCTGGTCCCAGACAGGGCTCAGAGCCTAGACCTGAGATGGGGGGAGAACAGGTATCGAATCCCCATTTTACAGATGAGGACACTAAGGCACAGAGACGTCGAGTGACCTGCTCAAGGTCACCCAGCGGGCGAGTGACACATCCTAGTTTAGATCCCAGGTCTCTCGGCTCCCAGTCCTGTGCTCTTTCCAGCAGGCCACACTGATTCTTCAGGACCCTTCGGGCCCCTCCAGCCAGCGGAGAGCTCCACTGTCCAATCCTGTCCAGTGGCCGTGGTCATTCTGGGTGCTCGACTATGGCCTCATGAGCCCTAGGCCCCACACTCCTTGTGGACGGTGTTACGAGGTAACATAAGTTGAGAGGTAACCTTTCAGGCGAACGGTTTGAGTTAAAATAAAGGGATTGAAAAAGAGTACAATGACCAAAAAAATCTATAAAAATGCAATTGCGCTAATATAATTTTATCACTTATTTAAAAATTTAGTCGACCCAAAAGACTACCAAGTGTGAAATTAAGGAACAGCTCCTCTACTTTTATGGAAATCACTCTTCTTCACTTGTCTAATAGCCTGATTTTGTCAGATCATTTATTTCCATGGTTTTAAAATGAGCTTGACAGACAGAATTTTATAACACCACTTTACTGCAAATAAGAACATCATTTTCGCTTATTAAAACTGAAGCTTAGAGAAAGCATTAAAATTAACAGTTCACTCTGCTTTAACCTTTTGAATACTACTGTGACTTTCTACTTCAGACTACGTTTAAGGAAGGTGGCTGGGACTGGGAGATATAGAGGTGGAGAGGGTGATAAAAGGTAGGCGACCTGAGGGATGGGGCTGGCACTGGACTCTGATGATTCCTTCCAGGAAAATGGCACAAGCTTGTTCAGATGAAGTGAGTTACATATGTTTTTTCTGGGTTGCAAATGCAGCCCTTGTACGTAGAAGATAGGAAAGAGAGTCTACATACAGCAAGGTTTGAGTTACACAGTTGCCCTGACTTCTATATTTCATATTACTTTGCATTTCCTCCATGCCAACAGAGCCAACACATGTGGAATATTTTCCAAATTCATATATGTAGATAAACCTATATATATATATATAAAGCCTATAAAACTTGATGACAATGTAGTGACCATGCAGAATCTTTTAACCCAACTGATTAACTAGATATTAAAAAAACTCTGAAACCAGCTAGCATCCCATCAATTTTAGAGAGTGCTGTCTTCATCCGGACCGCTGTACTGAGCGCTTGCTAGAATACAATAGAGTTGGTAGACACAATTCCTGTCCTCAAGGAGTTTACAGTCTAGTTTGCCATCCACCAGAGAGTGATGAGCGATTTAAGATAGGAAGTTGTGAAAATTTCTGGAAAATGTATAAAATCTATTACTGTTACAGCCACTGCACTGGGGTCTGGCAATCTCCAGTGGAAATTCCAACAATATGGAGAGTCTCAGAAGTGATCCTTGGAATAATAGACCAGTGAGTTTTATTTTCCTCCTTGGAAAATTGGTAAAATGAATAATTGTTTACAGTGAGAACTTAGAAAACCACTTTATTGGAAAAGACAAATCAACATGATTTTGGTAAGGTGAGTTTACTAATTTGATGGAGTTATTCAACAGGATTAATAAGGATATGGCTAGAGGGGAAACAGTGGACATAATACATTTGTAATTTCAAAAGGCCTTTGACAAGTCATGAAAGCCTTTTGAAAAATCTGAGTAATCATGGGATTGGAGGGTTTATGTTCTATCATGGTAGAAAGCTGGCTAAAAGATAGAAAAAAGTAGGAGGGATAGAGGGCCACTTTTCCAGATGAAGAAGGATAAATATTGGAGTTTTCATGGGTCAGTGGTAGGGCCAATTTTAACATCTTCATAAATAAACTTGAAGGGGGAGTGCACAGTGACAGTTCCAAATCTGGGAATGACAATGTGGTGAAATCCCATATAGACAGGAACACATTATGGGAAGACAGTGCATAAAGTAAGCACTAACTAAATACCATAATTATCATCACCCAATAAAGCTAAGTAAGCGGGCCAAAAATGGGAGATGAACTTCACTGTTAGTGAGAACTGGGTACTGCACCTTGGGAAAAGATGAACTAAAGGACAGCTACATGAGAGTGGGCTTGGAGCTATCCATCACAATTCATGAAAGAGATCCTGCGTTATCGTTAGCTATCCTTTCAAACATTGGGCCAAAAAATTCAGCTGAAGTTTGGACAACTTCAGGAAGGGGATAGAAAACAAAATGAAAGGCAGATTTCCCACTCTGGCCCCTCATGGAATTCTGCAGTTCTAGTCACTGTATTATAGGAAAGTTGTAACAGCACAGGGAGTTATCAAAGGGAGCTATCGAGATGATCGGGGGTTGGACAAACTTCCAAATGAGGAGGGAAAATGAAAAGCGACGTGGCTTAGAAAGTGAAGCGTGGGCCTGGGAGTCAGAAGGACCAGAGTTCTAATGTGGCTCCATCACTTGTCTGCTGTGTGGTCTTGGGAAAGTCACAAATTCTTTTTGCCTCAGTCACCTTATCTGTAAAACGGGGATTAAGACTGTGAGTCCTATGTGGTACATGGACTGGGTCCAATCTGATTATCTTGTACTTACCCTAGTGCTTAGTACAGTAACCGGCATATATTAAGCACTTAACAATCACCATTAAAAAAAAAAAAGAGGGCTGAATGAAATTTTGGGCCTTTCTGCCATGAACTTACCTGGAGTAAGGTTAATTTCTTGTCACTTGGACAGGGTTGATGAAAGGAGAAATAAGGCCCAAATAAGGTCTAACCCTTGTGAGCATAGTGTTCCAGAGTCTTTCGAGTTGCTCCACTCCAGTTTACCCCATAGTGTCATCAAGATTACAAGGTGTGGGTTTGCCCTGGCCTTTAGGGTTCCCGTGTACTGATGTGTGGGTAAGACATTGTTCCCCCTGCTGGTCAGCCCATGAAATCTTTGCAGCGATCATGTGTGTAATTGACCAGGGATTTGACACAGCATGGGCGAGGTCGCGAGTAATGATCTCTAAATGCCAGCCCTCTGCTGATTGCACATTTAGGAGAAAATGAACTGTTGGGATCTTCTCATTTTTCAATAATTAACCGTCAACAGGATTATGGCCCCTCAACTTCAATTTCAGTTGGGGACCTTCAGCTACCAGGTGGTGTCCTCTTGGGGCTGAGTTCTGATTTGGGGGACCCTGCTGAAAGGATTGGGCAGTTCGAATCCCGGCTCTGCCACTTGTCAGCTGTGTGACTGTTGGCAAGTCACTTAATTTCTCTGTGCCTCAGTTCCCTCATCTGTAAAATGGGGATTAACTGTGAGCCTCACAAGGTACAACCTAATTACCCTGTATCTACCCCAGTGCTTACAACAGTGCTCTCCACATAGTAAGCCCTTAACAAATACCAACCTTTTATTTTATTTATCCTAGGGCCCCTCAAATTCCTCCTCTTTGTCAACATTTCGAGGAGACATTTGCAAAAAGACATAGCTTACTCTTATGCCATTTCTCAATCTTTCTAAATGCAAACTCTTAAAGTGCTAGATGGGAATTTGGGGGAAACTCTTTGTGCAGTTAACATGTGTGGTCTCTTCTTGCTGCGAGAGCATTTTTTTATGGCATTCGTTAAGCACTTACCATATGTCGAACACTGTTCTGAGCACTGGCAAAGACACAGATCAATCTTGGGGGACACAGTCCCTATCCCACATGGGGTTCAAGGTCTAAGGAGGAGGGAGAACAGGTATTGAACAGTTATTCCTGTTGCATTTGTTCCTGGGGTTTACTATTTTGGTCCTAAGCCTTTCTGTCCCTAACTCTTTACCAACTCGCCTTAGATATCAGTGGGACAGAAAATCTTCCAAACGCAGCAGCAGCTCTCTAGTTGCTGGCATTGTAAGAGGGTGACACCCTCTTATTTGACGCCCAAATATCCGAAGGGTAAGTATTGATTGATTGATCAACCCAAGGGGAGTATAAACCTCTGCTGTACATGTGACTTCAGAGGAGACCTGGCTTCTAATCTCACTCTTCCACTAACCCACTGTCCGTTAAGCTCTCTGGGCTTCAGTTTCCTCGCATATAAAATGGGTAGAAAATAACTGCTCCCTACCATGATGGACTGCGGTACAGCTGATTTTCTTGTACAGTGCTTACCACATAGTAAAGCACTTAGGAAATACAATAACAGCAACAATAACACTAGTAATAGTGGTATAATTACACCCTGCCAGTGAGGGTGTGGGTGTTAAAATTAAGGTTGATTGTAAATTTTGCCTGGAAATGTTCACAATCAGGAGAGATCCTCAGGTGTCCGACGTAAGTGTACTGTAACCTCCTGTGGGCAGGGAATGTGTCTACCAACTCTATTATATGGTACTCTTCTAAGCACTTAGTACAGTATTCTGCTCATAATAAGCACTGAATAAATACCATTTATTGATTGATAAGTAGTTAGGGCTCAGAGGCAGTGAGAAAGGCTCAGGTTTTCTTCCAGCTCCAAGAGTCTCCTTTCTATGATGGGTAAATTTGGGATAATAATAATAATGATGATGATGGGATTTGTTAAGCACTTACTATGTACGAAGCACTGTTCTAAACGCTGGGGCAGATACAAGGTAATAAGGTTGTCCCACGTGGGGCTCATAGTCTTAATCCCCATTTTACAGATGAGGGAATTTAGGCCCAGAGAAGTTAAGTGACTTGCCCAAAGTCACACAGCTGATAAGTGGCGGAGGCGGAATTAAAACCTACGACCTATGACTCACAAGCCTGTGCTCTTTCAACTAAGCCTCGCTGGGATCTGGAGGGAGAACTGAGGGATGGAATAGGTCCTATCAGCAGAGCACAATGGGAAGACCTAAAATAGGCTTACGGCAATTGCGTTCTCTCTCACTCTCCTTCTCTCTCTCTATATATATGTGATATACACACACTAAAGGATTGTCCTTTTCCTTACAGTGCCCCAAGAATGCTATTCCCCTTTGAATGCCCTTGCCAGGAAAAGGCAAGGGAGAAATTCCAGGAGGTGGGGCATCAAATTCCCCTAAAAGCCCCACCCCTGTGAAAAATGTTCCAGAAGAGGTGAAGAGTATTTCTCATCTCAAGCAGTATGCTGGGAAACGGTGGAGGTAATGTTCTTTAGAGTTTAATTAATGCTCCCAAACACAGAAGCAACATTAAATGCTTCCCAGGAAAGTAATTTGTTAAGAGGTTTTTAAATCAAGTTAAAAATCAACTAAATTTGAGTGCTCTTTAAAAATGTGAGAAACTCCTCTTCCCCCCACCCGCCCCTTCCTCCTCCTCTGCACCCCTTCAGTCCTTATCACACTGCCTCCAGTGACTTACTTGCATTAAAGGGCACTGAAAATGATTGAAACTGCAAAAGGCAAAATAAGAGTTTAAAAAGCATAATGCGATGTGAAGAAAAGGATTGGAATGGAAAAAAAAATAAACGGTTGCCATGTAGCTCAAGGCAAAGAACAATTACTTCAGATTCAGTCAACTCAATTCAAGGTTGGACAACCATCTCGTAGAAGACTGGGAAATTATGGTATTTTTTTGTTATTGGGTTTTTTTTTTTTTGCCAAGCCATAGACAAGAGATGGTGAGGAGAAAGTGGACACAGGGACTAAACCATGACTCTGCCCTTGCAAGTCTCTGGACAGGGGAGTCTATTGACTGGCTGATTGACTGATGGATGTGCCTCATTAAAATGTTGCTGTTTGTTTAGGAATAGAGGAGGTGAGGGGCAGGACAGAGACCTTGGTCTCTAAGGGTTTGAACAGGTCACCTGGAATTGCTTAGCTTGTGAGATTTCTAAGCATTCTCCCAAACTCTGGCAAAGTCTAGTCCCGACTTTTACACCAACTCTAGAAGACGCTTCTGAGTGATAGTAACAGTGGTACTTATTGAGCACTACTGAGTGTAATGCGCCATACTATGCACTCAAGAAGTTGAACAGAAGTACGAGTGACACCTCTGCCCCGTCTGTTAGCTTACATTCTAATAGGGGAGACAGACATAGAAATATCTACGTGTGTACACAGTAGTGCATGAATAAATACATATTAGTGCAAGAGCTGGATGAGGGGATTAATAAGAATCAGTAGTGATAGTTCGTTCGAAATGGCTTTGGCAGAGATGGGATTTAAAGTGGATAGGGCAGAGTTCTGGTATATTTACAGAGGAAGGCAGTTCTAGGCTCTGTGAACAAAGTATGCTAGGGGTTGGAGTTAAGCAAAATGAAAATAGAGTCCAGCCAGATGGGCTTTGGAGGAGCAAAGAGTGTGATCAGAGGTGATCAGAGGTGAGGAAAGCCAATAATTAAGGTGGAGAGAGATAGTGGAAAGCTTGGAAGCCAGTGATAAGAAGTCTTTGCCTGATGAAGAGGGAGATGTGCAGAGATTGGAGGGTTGTAAGGAGGGGAGGCATATGCTGAGTGATGTTTCAAGAAGATGATCTGGGCATTAGCATGGGCAGCCTTGGAGATAAGTGGCTGAAATGCAAATAATGATTTCTGGGACTCCCTCACCCCACCTCCACCCTGCCTCTCCTAACAACATCCCTCTCCCCATAAACATACACATGAATGCACCATGCCTTCCGGAAGAGAGGTAAGTGGCCATTTCCATCTTGGAAAGGGGCAGGGATAGCCCAGAATGGCAGGATCATAACAACAGCCATGCGGTCATACTCAGGAAACAGCATCTCTTTTTCCAAAGACTCAGAAACTATTACATCCATACCTACCTCACGGGGATGTTCCAAAGTGTAGCTAATTAATGAGAGAAACACACTTTGAACATATAAAGCGCTATATAAATGCTAAATAATAAGTCCCAACAGTCTTTTCTCCAAGCTTATACGTGGGTATAAGTTATTATGGAAAAGAGGTAGGTTTTATGAGCTTGTCAAGTGGAACAGGTCAAGATATCCTTCTATGGAAATGCCCCCAAGGAAACTTTCTTGACTGAAAGATGGTAAGGGGAAAGCAATATATTTATGCCTTAGCCAGTCAGATCCTAGAGTAGCCAGATTGTGCTACTACTGCTGTTTATTTGTGGGCTGAGCCTGGCAGCCGATCAGAGAGTACTAATAATAATAATAATGGTATTTGTTAAGCACTTACTGTGTGCCGGGCACTGTTCTAAGTGCTGGGGTAGATACAAGCTAATCAGGTTGGACTCAGCCCCTGTCCCACGTGGAGCTCACAGCCTTAATCCTCATTTAATAGATGAGGGCACCGAGGCACAGAGAAGTTAAATGAATTGCCCAAGCTCACAGAGCAGATAAGTGGCGTAGCTGGGATTAGAACCCAGGTCTTCTGACTTCCAGGCCTATGCTCAATCCACTAGCCCATGCTGCTTGCTGGGCCTGCTTTTCCTAGATGTCCTAGGACATATCCCCAGTGATCATTCATCTCTGAAACTACTCTTTCTTCACTCTCAATTGAGTTCCCTGGGAAGCCTGAGAATTTGTCTGTTATAATATTGGGTTGTATTCTCCCAAGCACTTAGTACAGTGTTCTATGGACAGTAAGCACTCAATAAGTACAATTGATATTGAGTGATTGAAGTGAAGGCCCAGAGTCACCAGCTGGCTTTGCTCAGCGAGGGGGATGGCAGGAATGATGGGAGCTATGGGGTGTATATGGGGTGTAGATTCCATAAAGGCATGACTTCTCTTTGATTTAGAAGAATCTGCCCTTATAATGATCATCCTTCCCATTTCTTCCTTAAAGCTCCAAGTGCTTTTGCGTCTCTTTTTCATATAATCCCATGCGTGGCTAGACAGGGATTATCCACCCATTAATCAGTGGAGATCCTGGGGCAGAGAGAAGTTGAATGACTTCCCTGAGGCACAGAGTTAGTGAACAAGTCAGAAATAAAGACTAGATGCTTCAACCTCCAACCCCAGGCAGCGATTTGTCCAGTTTCTATTGGGACAAATCCTTCTTGGGGATTTCCCTATCAAACTACTGTCCTTCGGCATCCATCTCCCAGAAGAGACTTCTTTAAGAAGTTAAGAAGTGAGAAGTAGCATTCAGCGTGGCTCAGTGGAAAG
This sequence comes from Ornithorhynchus anatinus, assembly GCF_004115215.2. Lineage (NCBI taxonomy): Eukaryota > Metazoa > Chordata > Mammalia > Monotremata > Ornithorhynchidae > Ornithorhynchus > Ornithorhynchus anatinus. The sequence goes on along the minus strand of NC_041738.1, from coordinate 28,873,003 downwards.
AACAAGGGCTTGGGAGTCAGAGGTCATGGGTTCTAATCCCAGCTCTGCCACTTGTCAGCTGTGTGACTTTGGGCAAGTCACTGAACTTCTCTGTGCCTCAGTTACCTCCTCTGTAAATTGGGGATTAAGACTGTAAGCCCTATGTGGGACAACCTGATCACCTTGGACCCTCCCCCGCAGTGCTTAGAACAGTGCTTAGCACATAGTAAGTGCTTAACAAATGCTATTATTATTATTAATGGAAAGAGCATAAACCTGGATGTCAGAGGACCCAGGTTTTAATCCCTGCTTTGCCAATTGTTTGCGGTGTGACCTTGCGCAAGTCACTTAATTTCTCTGTGCCTCAGTTTCCTCAACTGTAAAATGGGGATTAAATAACTGTTCTCCCTCCTACTTAGACTGAGAGCCCCATGCAGAACAGGGACTGTTTCCAACCTAATTAACCCACCCCTGTGCTTAGAAGAGTGTTTGACACATAGTAAATGCTTAACAAATACCACAAATATGCAAGCAAAAGTAAAGAGCAATTTCAAATTTAAAAGCCATTAAAAGTCACCACTAACTCTTTCCCTGGTCTCTGTCCACCTCATTGAATGTGCCCCACCTTGGGGATGACAGAATGAAGTCTGTCACTCTAGGTAAAAAATGATCAAGAGTTCTTCTGGACTTAATGCCTTTTGCTCCTTTTGTGTTAAAATCTAATACAAGGTTCAATAACAAATCCCTTTTTTCATTCTCTGGCTAATGAATCAGATGGCATCCAATCAGAGATGGGTGGATTCATATCATTTTTAAGTTTGCTCTGCCTGGGCTCAACTATCTGGGCCTAGGAAAAAAATGGTGGAGATCTAGAGAATGGGAGAAGCAATCATCTCTTTCTGAAGAGGGACCCTTGGGTCTCTTGAAGCAATGACTCACAATTGTCGGTGAGTTCCTAATATCCTGTTGTAGGTACATGCAGCTCCCAAAGGAGCCTCAGGTCTCATCAGGGAGGGGGAGAATGTGAATCTAAAAGGATGAGCACAGTAACATCCAACAAATAAAACCAACAGTTCACCCCCACCTCCCAACCCCTATTTATACTCTTACAGGTCTGATTGTTTTTAAGCATGGAAGGGCTGCCGATTTGCAAGACTGAAATAGACCATTTGGATCCAACAGGAGAGGGGCAATATAGAGCCATGGTACATCTCCTCACTTCTGCGGGAAAGCAAGGAAAAAACGCCCTTCTCCTTAATACATGGGCAGTGAGCAAGAACGTAATTAAACTTTAGGTGACTCCTTCCCCACAAAGGAGATCTTCCTAGAAAGACCTGCAGGGAAGAGAATATCTCCTCATGAACGAGAGCTGAAATAGCCACTTAGCTATCCAGAAGTTTCATATGCCAGACACCTCATCCATCCCGAATGAATCTGTGCAGCAGCCATTCAGTAACTCACCAAAAAGAACTGGAACAGCTGTAGTAACAGGTGGTGATGATGTGGTGTTTGAGTAGGCTAGAAAGTGCTGGGATATGTTAGTCACATGACCTTACCATGCTTAAAATAAAGGGCAGAACTGGGGAAAACGAAAAATACACTCCGCGCCTCTTTTAGAAAGGAGAGTGACTGGAAGCTATAATCATCCAAAAATGAAGAGTGTCTTAGGTCTTCACAGATGAAATCCTGGTGGTGACATATTTCCAGGAAAGCGTGAGTGAGACCTGATGGTGAGTGAAAAATACGGGATTGCAAAGGAAACATGGGAGAAATGGTGGAGAGGAAGAGGGTGTTCTTGAGTGAGGAGACACAACTCACTGGATGAATGAAACCCAAAAACAGGAGCAGAGACTTTTGAAAAGGAAAGCATTCAAAATCAACCATTTTCCTGTACGAATCTTAGACAGCATTTCCTGATCACATGCATTATGACTCTTTTCGAAGTCCCCTCCTCTGCTGACAAAATTTAGTGACCTGAAGCAGAGAGGGTTTAGCATCAGGTCCTGTGAATTCATGGCTGTTAGGTGATTTCAAAGAAAAGAAACTGTCCCCTCATGTTCCCTTTTAACTTCTTAGCACAATTCTGTGGGCCCATAGAACACTCAGTAAATATTTGTTGACAGACAGCTATGCTGCTTCTTTGAGGTTGCCACCTATTATAACCGGTTGAAATTTCATCTCGATTTTTTCCCTCTCCCACACTCAATTAGCATGAATGCTTTGGAAAAAAACAGAAATCATAAGGTAACCTTTTAAAAAACACCCTGTTCTGACTTTGAAAACTTTTGGAGGGTTGAATGAAAGCAAAAATAGTAACATCGCTAAGGTTCAGAAGAGATTAGGCCAACGTAACAATCCATCTCTAGGAAATGTGAGATCTCTGTTCTTGAAATGAGAGCCCCAAACCTTCCTACAATAGTCCCCCTTCTCTCTCCCCCCTCATCCTCCCCCTCACACACACACTGGACACAGAGAAAGCCTCTTCACATTTTCTTTCCTCCCAGATGATTGCTACTTTTCAGAACCTTTAAGATGTACAGAACATTCACCTGCTTGGTACTGAGAACCGAGCAATGTCTCCTAGCCCTTTACAACCCCGACTCTTCTGCGCATCACCACTCTTTTACAGTATGTGACTGGCCTTGCTCTTAATGGCACAATGTGGGAAACTTGCAGATTCAAATCCAGCCATGGAAAATCTCCCTTTCTGAATGGTATCTTTTTACTGAGGCAGAAGCTTAGAAATCCATCTATTGTGGAAAAACAAAGCAGCAGAGATATTACAAGAAAAACTCTTTCACTCTCTTTGAAGTCAGCCTGGGCTTTTGCATGTTTTATATTACAATCCACTGTGCTAGCACCAATCCCCCACCCCGAACAGATGAAAGTGTGAGCTTGAGAGATACTGAATTGAGTGTTTTTTCCCAGTGTATCACAATTACAGAAACACCTGGGCTAAATAGCTTTGTGGTGATTCACTGAACACATTCAGTGCTTTCAATAACCTGGAAAAATCCATTTCTAAATTCAAGGGGAGTGTCACAGCTTTGCCCACAAAATATGTTTCCATGGGCACCCATCGTTCTTGAAAATATCACTTACAAGTGGACAATCCTTCAATTGCTATGGAGTGCCTGCAGATTGTAAACTTCTTGAGAAAGAGGATGACGTCTAGTCATAAAATTGAATCCAAGCAACTAGATCAGTGCTGTGCACCTTGCTGTCTGAATGACTGAATGATATGACTTAAGTACCAGTAATACTCATCAATCAATCAATAACATTTATTGAGCACTTACTGTGTGAAGAGCACTCTACTATGCATTTGGGAGAATACAATATAACAGAGTTGGTAGACACATTCCCTTCCTACTAGGAACTTACAGTCTAGAGGACTAGACGACTGATGTGATTTACTGAACACCCACTAAATGTGAAGCACTGTACTAAGCACTTTGGAAAGAACTATTCCCAGTCAACGCTTGCAAAGTAGTCTTTGAGAATATGAGGAGGGTTAAGGGTGATCCTCCTGTGGATGATATTTGTTTGTATTTCCCTCAGTAGAAAATCAAAAAAGTCCGTCTTCTCAGCTGTGATTTGATATTTTAGGGTTTTGAGGAAACCTGGAAGAAATCTTGGGGCCTTTGACAACTTGACTGAATAGCAGAGTTTCACTGTCTCATTTTTGCAACAGGATGACACAACCCAGCTTTCAATAATAGTTCATATTTGTATATGCAGAAAAATTGGTTCTGAATACTTCAGAGAAAAAGTATAACCTCATGAATATGACAGTCTCATCAAGGGGAAATTTCAGACACACAGACAAGTAACACAAATATGTTTACAGTAATTATTGTTAAGTGCCGTCGAGTTGTTTCCGATTCATAGCGACTCATGGATAGACTTTCTCCAGAACCTCCTTTCCTCTGCCAAAATCCACAAACTTTCTAATGGTTCTTCCGTTATCACTGTTATGGTCTCTATCCATCTAGCTGCTGGTCAACCGCTTCCACATTAACGATAGTGAAAAGAATGGATTGAGCACAGTGAGCTCATAGGGCCTCTAAGAAGAAGTTCTGAAAAACTATGCATTGAGCCCTTGGTCCCAACAGCTTGACAACCTCCTTTCCACTTCATTGGCCAATTTAGCACCCAAGCATATGCCTATTATCGATCCTGTATTCTAACTCCAGGTCAACCACATGCCTGCTATGTGACCTTGGGTAAGTCACTTAACTTCTCTGTGCCTCGGTTTCCTCATCTGTAAAACGGGGCAGTAGATGGTACCAAATTTTCTGGAGAAGATGCTTGGACTTTGAATTGTCTTGTCTGACTCACATGAATGCGTCCAGGATCATCTGAGAGAAAAAATAAATTCTTGCTCTTTGTTTTGTTTTAAGCTGAAATATATTTTTGTATTAAGTCTCTGAATTTCATGAGACCTAAATAGATTCAGAAATCTAGATCGCATTGGTCCTCTAGGAATGAACCGTTCCCTGGGAACAATTGTCCCAGTCTTCTTCTGGGCATCAATCTATCAGTCAATCAGTGGTATTTATTGGGCATTTTATTGAGTGTGCAGAAATACTATAAGCTCTTGGGAGAGAACAAGACAATAGAATCGGTAGAAGTATCCCACAGTGGAATAAACAGAAACAGCAGGTCTCCTCGGATCTCAAGTTTGGTTGGTTGTGTTTGCCAGTGATATTTTTCCTGTGTTGCAATGATGTGGTTCTGGATCTTTTGTGGGAGCACAGGATAGAACTGAGTGGGAAAGGCAGTGGTGTCACTGAGTGTCTGATGCGGTCTTTCAAGGAAGAACAGTGCTTTGCAAATAGTAAGTGCTTAACTAATACCGTCATTATTAAAGAGGAAGGAGCAAAGGCTCCAATGCTCTTAGGGAATATGGTTGGGCTCTACCTCTGCAACTCTGAGGCACTCTCCACCAATCGAGCTCAGACTAGCCAGACTGGGTTTAAAGAAATTGTGATTCTGATGTAGGCAGTGTTGAAGCAACACAGAGAAACCATTTTGTAAGCAGGCATACAGAACTCTTATCACTTCACTCTGTTCCTTCAAAAATATCCTTTGTGATGATGCCATAGATGTTATCCAGTAGGTATGGATTTCTGAAAATTATTTCTTTGTGTCACATGAGGGCTAGGGCCCGTGTGACCATTCGTCACTGGGAAGATGACCTATTTTTCATGGTGAAATAGTACACTGAGGAGGAAGGGTCTTGTGGAGAGAATGGGACTGGTTTTTTTGCTCCTCCTACTCTTATGGTTTCTTCTTGGAAATTTTCCTGGTGGAATGGCAGGTCCATGGACACAAAATCAAAGAGAAGAAACTTTAAATTGAGAAAAAACTCATCAAAACCCACAATTTCCCTCCTTCCCGCAGCCTTCTGGGTATGACAGAGTCCAGGCTGTCACTTCTCCAGTTGCAATTTTCCCCAAATCCAGCTGGGGCAAACTGGCCTAACCTACCCATCGTCACCAGCTCACAGGAAAGTCCCTTGATGATGTAATTCACGAGCTCATAAGCCTCACTCAGCTTCCCAAAATATTGACTTTGGCAGGTGCGGTGTGGAAAGTAGAAGGTTATTCACAAAGAGCCAAAGGGTTATTCTGAAGACTGGAGTCTTTTCAAGCAGATAAAACCTCTTAAAGGTGTAGCAATTGAGCGTCTCTCAATTTGCCTCTCGAGATGGACTCCACTGTGGTTGAGCTTTCCTTTTCCTGTGTAAGTTCTTATGCTTTCCTGACTGACGTTACAGATGCCACTGCCTAAGCTCAAAGGCTTTGAGAAATTGTTTGGAAATCAAAGGTTAACCCCACCCCTCTTCATGTATGTTTCCATTTGACCTTTTACAGAGCTTTTTACAAAATAAAAGCTGAAGTCTCCAGGGCAGCCTTAACTGTTTCCTTCACCTAAAATGGTGTTTTTCTCTCCTGGCTGCTTGAACATTCTGAACGAAACCTTGAATGTACTTAGCCAACAATGATCCCATCTATCTTCATGACCTCCTTATGAGGTCCAGAAGGGCCAGGATTAGCCTCTCTGGTTTACAGATGGGGAAACTGAGGCCCAGAGAGATTAAATGTTAGGACTGTAATCATTCAGAAGGCTGATCGCCCAGCTGGGAAAGTTAGGATGGCTCTTCCCCACAAAAAACATTCCAAAGCTGAGCTGGGTCCACATGGTACAGGTGAATATACGAGTGAAAACAAACTCTAACAATGCCACCCGTCTCCTTTCTGCTCTAAGCTGAATGGACGGTGAGACCGAGGGCCAGGATAACAAGACTGCAGGTTATCTATCCCTCACATCCTCCCCAGTGAAAGGATCAAGGAAAGAATGAGCAGAGCAAAGGGAGTGGCTCACCCTTAGTTGAACGTTTGCGTGTGTGACACAAGACGAGGAAGAGGTTTGAGTTGTGTGGATCGATTCATTACTACAGTATGGAAGGCGGCTCTGTGTAATCCCAGAAGCTTTTTCAGATTGCTGGGAGGTGCTCTGCCTGCCTTGATTTAAGGTTTTGGCTCCAAGCCAATTTTGCATTTTACTAAACATGTCAGATGATTCCATTGTGTTAAACCAACAGAGTCTCCCTAAAGTGACAAAACAACTCTGTGTTCTAATTGCACATTTGAATGGGGTTTTTCCTCCCTCATCCCTACCCCTTCCTACCACCCCCTATTTACAATGAAATGATGGAAATTACACACCTGGCCCTGGCTTTTCCCTGCTAAAACAACATCCCTAGTTGCTTTCTGTAGGATCGGGGAAACCCTCTAGACTTGTCTGATAGGCACATCAGTCAATCAATCAGTGGTATTTATGGACTGCTTATCGGGAGAACACTGTGCTAAGGGCTTGGGGGAGTTCAGCAATAGGGTTGGTAGACACGTTTCCCTCCCAGAAGGAGTTGACAGTCTAGAGGGGAAGGTGGACATTAAAATAAATTATAGCTATGTATATAAGCTCTGTGGGGATGTGGGTGGGAGAATGTGAGCCCCATGGAACAGGGACTGTATCCAGCCTGATTAACTTGTATCTACCCCAGTGCTTAGAACAGTGCTTGGCCAATATTAAGTGCTTAACAAGTACTATAATAATAATAACTATTATTATTATTAAGTGCTTCAAAGGGTATAGAACCACATGCATCTGAACTCTTGGAGATCCATCATATCTTCAAATAAGTAAGTCTTTACCAACGATACAGCAATGCCTCTTCGGGAGATGATAATTCAATGTTCTGACTTCTTCAAAACGCTTCCATTAAAAAATATTTAGTGTATTACACTTATAAACCTAGATATTTCATATCTTTTCTGTCTTTATTATAATGCACTGTGCTAAGTATTCATTATTTAACTGTATACTGGGTATAATCATTCTTCCGTTACTGGTGTGCTAGAAATAATTTACATCTTGAGTAAGTATTTGCGATGTATCCACTACTTGCACTAAGAAAGCTGAGAATAGGGTGAAGCGTAATTGTTCCAAAAAGCTGCATTTGATGGGTAATGAAGGAACATTGGAGTCTTACAGATTCAAGATAAAGCAGAATTTATGTGACACTCCAACAATTAGGAGATTGAGTTCTGAATACTGCTATGAGATATTACCACCACGCCAAAAAAGGTTCCTTCAATCAACCAATCAGTAGTTACTGAGTACTTATTCTGTGCAGAGCACTCTACTAAGTTCTTGGAGGAGTACATTGTTAGTAGACATGATGCCTTCCCCCAATAATGATAATAATAATAATGATGATGGTATTTGGTAAGCATTTACTCTGTGCCAAGCACTGTTCTAAACTCTGGGGTAGATCCAAGGTAATCAGGTTATCCCACATGGGACTCACAGTCTCAATCTCCATTTTACAGATGAAGTAACTGAGGCACAGAGAAATGAAGTGACTTGACCAAAGTCACACAGCTGACAAGTGGCAGAGCCTGGATTAAAACCCATGTCCTTCTGACTCCCAAGCCTGTATGCTTTTCCACTAAGCCACACTGCCCCAAGGAGCCCTCAATGGGAGAAACAAATTCAAAAAGTAAAAATGGTAATGTGACATTTTTCAAGGGCTTTCCCTCTGCCGAGTACTGTATGATGTGCTGGGCTAGGTACTGTATGTGAAGATTGGATCGATCACAGTCATTGTCCCACCTGGGGCTCATAATCTAAGTATGAGGGAGAACAGGTGAGGAAACTAGACAGAGAAGTTAAGTGACTTGTCCAAGGTCACACAGTAGGCAAGTGGCAGAAGTAGGCTAGAACTCAGGTTCTCTAACTCTCAGACTCATACTGTTTCCACTAGGCCATGCTGGTTCTCAAATAAATTACAGGTAGGAAGAAGCAATAGCCTATGAAGATATATACAAGATTCAACGGGAGGAAGGTAGGGGTGTGCGTACTGTAGTGTGTAGGTAATACAACATTGCTGAAGTAGCGGTTGTGGGGAAATGAGAGGTGAGGCAGGGAAAGCTTCCTCGGGAATATGTGATTTTTAGGAGTGTTTTGAAGATGAGAGCAGTGGTCTTGGGATGCAAAGGGGGAGGGAGTTCCATTCCAGGAAGGAGGGAGGGCATGAGCTTGAGGTCCGTGGCAAGAGAGACAAAAAGGAGGAATAGTACATAGATTGGCTTGAGAGGAATGAAGCCAGGTTCATTCAGATTCAAGAACATGAATTTATGTTGGAAAAGTCCCCAGGACTTCTACTGAAATTTAAAAAGCCTGTATTTCAAAAATGTATTGTGCTCTTCTAAATGCTTAGTACAGTGCTCTGGGTACAGTAAGTACCTGATAAATACCAGTGATTGATCGGAAAAATGATCTTAGATATCCTAAAAGAGGCACCTTTAAGACATGAATAGTCAGGATAGGTTTTGGTTTCAATTCGCTTCCTAATCTAGTTTTTTATAAGACTTTAAGGCAGTGGTGACTGGTCTGATTATACTAGTAATGCACCACCAAATTCAAAATATCTATAATTCCATACCTATCACCTTCTACCCCAAACCTGAGACTTTAAATAGCACAAATACTCCAAGAGAACCTGGGTTCTAATCCTGGGTCTGGCACTTGCCCACTTAACTTCCCTGTGCCTTAGTTTCCTCATCTATAAAATGGGGATTCAATATCTGTTCTCCCTGCTACTTAGACAGTGAGTCCCTTTTAGAAATAGGATTTTGTCAGACCCAATCGATCATCTTGTATCTGCCCCTAAGCTTAATACAGTGCTTGGGATAGAGTAGTCGCTTAACAAATACCAGCTATTATCATTGTAATTTGGCACCCGGATGGTTCTAGAAAGACAGTTGCTCTGCAATTTGAAGCCTGTTTTGTGGCTGAATGCCAAATGATTTGACCGAAAACTCCTAGTTTCAGGTATCTGCCCAGGCACTGGCCATCGACATTATTATTATTAGCAGAAGTAATAATACTTGTAGTATTAACCACTTAATGGTACTTATTGTGCACTTGCTCTGGCCCAAGCACTGGGGTAAATACAACAATTCAAACCAGATGGGCCAGAGTCCCTATTTCCACAGCTTCTTCTTGATAACTTGATCTTTGCAAAGTTTCAGTTCAATGGGAGCAATCCCTCTCCAGATAACTGTGGAAGATAGGTTAGACCAATCGAGCAGGTAAAAATTTCCCATCAATTCACTGCTGCAGCATACACCTAAGACTGCTTCACTTGGTTTTTAAAGTGGTTTTTTTTTCTGGTTTCCCTGAAAGTACATAGCCCCTTTTGAGCAGTTGCTTGGGAATCCTGCTCCTGTCTTGTTTCCTCAGCCACTCTACCCTATAAAGCTGTGCTTCAGTGAACCCCGCTCAACACTGGTGAACTATATTCCAAGATCTCACTGTCCTGCCATTGATGTGAGAATGATTCACTTTCGATTGTGGAATTTCAGTGCAATAGAATAGTTACCCTCTGAATGTAGAGGGAGATGAGCATGTTTCACGTTTTGGAGCCTTCTTGAGGACAGAAAGGATGACAGAAGAGCCATGAAATGAAACCCAATAGAGTCACTCATAGTTCCATGCGTTCTAAGTCCTGGGCACTATATCAGCACAAAGCTGAATGTGAATGTTGGATAGGTGGGTTGGGATGAGGTGACTGTAGGCATCACTGGGGTGGAAAGTTTGAGGCAAAGAAGATGAGAGAGAACAGGGATGGGGTGATCCGAGTTCATGGAGGAAGAGGACATGTGAGGGTTCAGTGAATATGGTCCATTTTCCTCTCTTCTCCTTTCCTTGCCGGTCCCAGTCTTGGTTGGGGATGGGGTAGGGGAGACATCAGGGCAGCTGGGTCACCCTTAGATTGGAAGAAAGCCTGGAGTCCCTTCTGAGAGGTGCTATTGCCTGTGAATTGTTGCCCCCAGAGGCTTCTGGGAATTATAGTTCCAAAGGGCAGCAAGACATACATGGTAGCACCCTCCAAGAGTGAGACTTGCTCTGTCTCCAGTTCAGCCCAGACTCCTGCTTCCACGTGGGACTGGTGCCAGGCTGGGGCTGAAGCAGATGGGTTAGGCCCATGATTTCCAACCAAAGAAGGAATTTCCTCTGAAATTGCCCTACCCTCCCTAGGGAGCTGCTGTCAGTCAGACTCCTGTTACCAAAAGGAGTTTTGTTAATACCTGCCCTTCACTGTACACTGTAAGCTCGTTGTAGACAAGGAACATGTCTACCATCTGGGGAAGAAGCAACGTAGCTTGGGAGTCAGAGGTTGTGGGTTCTAATCACAGCTCTGCTGCTTGCCAACTGTGTGACTTTGGGCAAGTCACTTAACTTCTCTGTGCCTCAGTTACTTTATCTGTAAAATGAGGATTAAAACTGTGAGCCCCACATGGGACAACCTGATCACCTTGTATCCCCCAGCGCTTAGAACAGTGTTTTGCACATAGTAAGGGCTTAACAAATACCCTCATTTAATTTTATTTATTTAAATAGCATGGCCTGGTGGAAGAAGCATGAGTCTGAGAATCAGAGGATCTGGGTTTGAATCCTAGCTCTGCTACCTGTCTCCTGTGTGACCTTGGGCAAGTCATTTACCTATTTATGCTTTGGTTTTCTCATCTGTAAAATGGGAATGCATTACCTTTTCTCCTTACTTAGATTGTGAGTCCACCAAGGGATAGACTGTATCCAACTTAACTTGTATTTACCCCAGCACGAAGAATAGTGCTTTACACAGTAAGTTAACATAAAACATGGTAAATGCTTAACAAATACTATTAGTATTATAACTCTGTTGTACTGCACAGTCCAAACTCTTAGTACGGAGTTCTGTACACAGTTGGTGCTCAATAACTATCACTAATAATTGATACCTGCAACCTACAGCTAGTAGAAAACAATCCTGTCTGTGTAGCCTCATTACAATTTTTCCAGTCTTTCCGAACAACATTAAAGCCCTTGTTTGCTATCTGGATAACAGGGCAGATTCTATTAGGACCATTTTAAGAATAACACGGTATCTGTAACTTATTTCTTAAGCTGACATAACTTGTGCCTCCTGCTTCCTTGACCAATGAACGAGAGGATACGTCAGCTTAGAAACCACTTGACCTACTTAAATCTAAACTCTTTTTGAGGTTTGGGTTGAATTTATTTTGCAAATGATGACTTCTTAGTTCAAAGTAGAAGCTTTGAAAGGCTTAAAAAGAACATTAAGCCTGCATTTGCAGTGTGATTGGGTCTCTAGAAGTGAATCAGAATCACAGAGGGTAAAGTTTTCTTAACATCCAGATGGATTTTGAGGAAGGAACAGAAATGTGCCTGGCAAAGATGTTATAGGATTTGGGGAAAAGCCTAAGTGTATGAAAACCCTTCTTTTTCCACACTGGGCACATCCGGGACCTGAACATGTTTTCCCATATCCCTCTTTGATGAGAATCTGTGGTTGTGAGAGTCTAGTACAGAGTAAAGCTTGGAGGGCAAGAGCTTACATTAGTGGATACCGAGTCCATGTTCAGGAATAACCCAGCTATTCACTAGCACATGCTTCTCTGGATAGGTCACTGATTGCACACTTTCCATTCTATGGTAAAGCTCCAACACATGAATATAAGTAAGCTTATTGAGGGCAGGGACTCATGTCTGCTGACTCTGTTGTAATGTACTCTTGCAAACAGTACAGTTCTGCTCACATTAAGCGCTCAGTAAATACCACTTACTGATTGATTCAAAATCTTTGAATTAAAGATGCTCTACAATCACTTTCTAATTCATCCTATTCTCTTGCCAGTGAAGGCGTGGGTTTCCTGGCACGGTGGGAATGTCCAGGATAGAAGTCACCCTTCACAACTGGATGACCTTGGCCAACTCCACCAGCATCTTGGTCGCAGGTTTCCCAATGTCATTTCAGGACCAAACCCTGGTGGTACCCTTCCTAATCTGAAGGTGAGAATTTAGAATTTTTGATGTATACGGTTTTATTTTTAATGGTATTTTAAGGCACCTACTATATCATGCACTTCTCTAAGCTCTGGGGTAGATAAAAGTTAATGGGTCAGATAGGGTCCCTGTTCCACACGGGGCTCAGGGTCTGAATTAATTCACTCATTCATTCAATCGTATTTATTGAGTGCTTACTTTGTGCAGAGCGCTGTACTAAGCACTTGGGGAAAGTAGAAAGGAGAACAGGTATTTCACCCCAAATTTGCATTTGAGGTAGCTGGGGCATAGATAAGTTAAGAGACTTTCCCAAAGTCATACACAGCAGCCAAGTGGCAGAACCGATATTAGAACCCAGGTCCTCTGACTCCCAGACCCATGCTCTTTCCTCTCGGCCACAGTGCTTCACTATCATTAGCAAACCTTTTTTTGTAGCATCTGCCTCTTCAAACACTCAATCAGCTTGCCTCCTCCTATCTTACCTCACTGATCTTCTACCTCAGCTCAGTGTCCTCTCTTTGCTTCTCTAGTACCAGTTTACTCCCTGTACCCCAATCTTATTTACCTTGCCTCTGACCCCTTTCCTATGTTTTCCCTCTGGCCTGGGGCTCCCTCCCCCTCCACAAAAGGCAGAGAACCACCGTCCCCACTTTAAAAGCCTTATTAAGCTTGTGTTTCCTCCAAAAGGCCTTTCTCTATTAAGCCCTCTTTTCCCCAACTCTCTTTCCCTTCTGTATCATCTACGCACTTGGATCTGTACCTTTTGGGCACTTACTTGTTATTCAACCCACTCTTAACCCCCCCATAGCACTTAGGTACATATCTGTAATTAATCAATTAATTTTTTTATATTAATATCTGTCTCCCCCTCTAGAAACTAAGCTCACTGTGGGAAGGGAAAGTGTCTACCAACTCAGTTATATTGTACTCTTCCAAGTGCTTAGTACAGTGCTTTGTGCACAGAACTCATTCAGTAAATACCATTGATAGAATAATTCAAAGTCTTTGAGCTAAAGATGCTCTACAATCACTTTCCAATTCATCCTCATTGCATGCCAATGAAGGTGTAGGATTCTGTCAGAGAGGGAAGGCCAAGAAAGAAGTTTTATTTGTTTTTGTCTTTTGACTTACTAGAAAGCTACTCTGAAGCAGTAAGCATGAGTTCAAAAGAATGTAAATCAGTTCGAACAACGCTAGTTCAAGTTTAGATAATTTGTATTTAGATTCATTAGCGTTGTATGTCAGGCAGTACGATTTAGTGCTTCATTATATAGCCCACAATTGAACAATAAAAATGAGGTCTCTTTATCTTGGGTCATCCTGATTTATCGTGTAATAAACAAATGGGGAAACTGAGGCCTTAAGCAAGTCACTCAGAGCAGGGATGCCTATCGATTAATCAATCGTATTTATTGAGTGCTTAATTTGAGCAGAGCATGGTACTAAACACTTGGGAAAGTACAATACAATACAGCTGGTAGACACATTCCCTGCTCATAAGGAGTTTATAGTTTACAACACTGTGCTAAGCCCTTGACACCTACTCTAGTGTTTTCACCCAAATTGCTTTCCTTCTCCATCAGCTCTTTATTATGTCCCACCCTGGCAAGGAACCCAGTGAATCTGTGACTAGATCATGGGACATTATGTTGGTTTCAACATGGCCCAGTATCTGCTTTTGCTATTTGAAGTAACACTTCATAAATGTAAGCAGTAAGAGTGTCATTGCTCTGTAATCTTACCCTCAAGTACTTTTCACACTCTGAATATTGAAAAACTCTGGGTGATATGATACATCGCTTTAGTCAGCTCTATCCAGCTAAATGCAGTGGAGTGTTTGATGCAATTTCCTGGGTAATCCTGGAAAATAATGCAGTTGGGTCTGAAATATGCTGGTAACTAAATATCTACTAGCATGACTATAGATAATAATTTCGCAAAATGTACTGACACTCCCTAGCAGTGTTTAGAAGTAAAGTGAAATCAGAAGTGGGAGTTTGGGAGACCAGGCTTTTCATCCCAGCTCTGCCACTTGCCTGCTGTGTGACCGTGGGCAAGTCACTTGACTTTTCAGTGACTCAGTTTCCTCATCTGTCAAATAGGAATTAAATATCTGTTCCACCCACCTTTAGATTGTATCCAACTGGGAAGCAGTGTGACCTAATGGATAGAGCACAGGCCTGGAAGCAAGAAGGACATGGGTTCTGGTTGTGCCACTTGTCTCCTGTGTGACCCTGGGTAAGTCACTTCACTTCTCTCTGCCTCTGTAACCTCATCTGTAAAATAGGGGATTAAGATAAAATAGGGGATTAAGACTGTCAGCCCCAGGTGGGCCAACTGTGTCCAATGTGACTGGCTTGTATCTACCTCAGCACTTAGATTAGTGCCTGGAAAATAGTAATCGCTTAACAAATACTATAAAAAAATTAAAATCTGATTATATTGTATCTACTGCAAAATTTAGCATAGAGCTTGACATGTAGTAAGCGCTTAAAAGGTACACCTATAATTATCATTATTATTGTTAATAAATTGAGGGATTAACCAGAAAATAAAGCCTTAAGTCAGTCGATCGAATTTCAGTCAATCTTATTTGTTTAGCACTTACTTTGTGCAGAACACAGTACTAACCACTGGGGAGAGTACAATACAACAATAAACAAACACATTCCCTCCCTGCCCAAAATGAGCTTACAGTCTAGAGGACACTTAATCACACACACTGAAAAGAAAGCAAAAATGATCCAGATTGGTGATATATATTGATAACATTTAATAACTAATTTTCCATCTTTGAATTTTTCCATTTTATCTATTTTCCTTTGCTTCTGAGAAGTGGGTGGAAGCCTAAAGAGATTTCTTGTCCAGATGGCTAAAGTGAATCCCATATTGGGAGTAGCCCTATTATCCAAAGTAGAAACTTCAGACTAAAAGAAAAAAACAACTTGAGTGCAAGTTATTTGGATTAACTATTATGGCAACTCCCAATTCACCTTCTCTTTCAGTGGTTTGGGTAGATATCAGTTTGCTAAAAGTATGATTTGAGTGTCCACTAATGTCATGTTTCTCTGGAGCAAAGCCTATCCTCATTCTTCCACATTTACTTGTGGCACAATTAGATGCAGTTAATTCCCCTCTCACTTGAACCCCAAAGCAATTGACAAATTTTTTGTAATAATTTGGGATTACCTCCAAACAGTAGGTTTGAACATGTGTGGTCACGTCCCTTTGGCTGAAAAACTGTGTGCTGAGGGAGCCCCTTGATTGGCCATCTTCAGCCTGATTGACAGCAGGTGTTTTGGAGTCCTGAGGTCTCTATTCTGCCACCTTCTCCCTGTTTCCAATTTGTCTGAACTCTTGACACTGCCAGGAGAATCCCCAGGGCAGCAGTGGGGTGGGGAGGAGGGGAGGAAAAGCACAAAATGTTCTTTGTAAATTGGGGAGAGAAGCTGGCATCAATGTTTCTAGAGCATGCTGTGAGGCAAAAGTAGAGACCTGGCTCCAGGAACATCAGATCTATCTGCAAGGAATCATCTTGATGAAGTCACCTTGGTGGTTAAACTAGGTTTGCCCTAAGCAGATTCAGAAAAGAAAAACTTCCACTAAGATTTATTTTAAAAAAAACACCTTTTCTAGCCCTGTGCTTTGCACTAGGTGCTGAGAGGAGTGATAAAAGAAGAACAAGAAAAGGACCCTCCCCTCAAGGACCTTATAGTCTATTGTCTAATGACCTGTGGTTCCTTAATATAAGACTGTCAGCACATTAATATGTTCCTCCACCAGCCCAAACCAGAAGCTATGTTTGGCAAAGTAATGGAGTTTTCAGTGAAGGCTTTAGGCAAATCCTCAAAAAAAAACAACAACCCCCCCATCCAAAAAAAATCCCAAAATCCTATGGGACAGATGACCCTTGACCTGAATCCCTCAAATCCATTAGCTTTCTCAGCAACTCAGGATCCTGGGACTCTTTTAAAAAAAGTGTCTCTTGTGTGCAGTTTCTTTGTGCATTGAGCCTCTGATTGTGGGCTGCACTACAGAAAACCTAATCAGGATGTATAAATCAGGACTTGGGAGTTAAAGTAAAAGTAGGATTTTATAAAGTAGATCATTATTGTATGGCTTTGGTAGCATAAATCAGTCAGTTGTATCCTAAGCACAGGGTGAGGATCCTTAAATCACGGTATTTTATTTAAGAATTCCTCAGCACAATTTGTAAATCTGTTGTAGGATTTGTAAACTGCAATTGAGGGTATGTAAATCCATTGCCTCCCTAACAAAGCCACTGAATGTTTTAGCTAAATCTAATTTTTAAAATAATGATTTCTGAATCAAAACTTTGCTGGGAAGATTTACTGGCAAGTTTTATAAATCAGAGGCAAGATATATAACCCAAACGGTGAGAAGTGCAGATTTATAAATCCAACTTGTAAATCAACAGAAAAAAACATCATGTTTTACACTAAATAATATTTTTACAAATGGCACCTCATACATCATGCAATTGCCACAAATCTTTTACCCAGGAGTCAGGGTACATAATGTTCGACTGAATCAAGAAGAAAAACTGTGGTTGAGGTGCTAGAGCAGGTTAATGATAGCCTGAGCTTTTCCAGGAAGGCACAGACTTGTCCTGGGACAAGCTCACTGGTGTCTGTCCTTGTCAATAGCGGACATTCGTCCAAGTCACTGCCCTGTCACATAACTCATGGTATTGGCAATCTCGGGGAAGAGGGGGGAGCCTGACAGGAACAACGGAGGTGTTGTAGGTCTCTGTGGAAAGAGTATTGGCAGGGCTGTGCAGAGAACCTTATGCAGCACCTGCTTGCAAACACACCTGGCTCCAACCTCTGCTATCGGCCTAGCTTTCTCTTTCCTGGGGCCAAAACTCACTGATGGTGAAAGTTTTCTGTTGGCAGCCTCCTGAAGGGGAGTCATTTTCGGCAAGAGCTTAATCGTACATGGAGTTCATTTGTGGGATTTGGGAAATTCCCTTTGCTTTCCCTTCCAGAAAAGCTCAGGTTCAGCTGCAGTCAGATCATTAGCGAGGTCTCCCAGGCCCTTCACCCCAGAGCTGGGATTTTTGGTGATTGGGCAAACTCCCTCTGTGGTTCAGAGCTGGGATGACTGCAGAGGGCACCACCAGGTCATGTCTTTCCTGGTTGTTAACTCTCATTCTGAGGCCAAACTCCATAGTCCCACTCAGGGATCCTAAGAAGAGGCAATTACTGGGAGGGTGTCTTTGTCAAAGTGGAAATTAAGAAAGCCCTGCAAGGTAAACTGGGAATGAACTGGAAGGATCCACCAGGAGGCACCGGACCAGAAGGCCCTGCCCACCAGAAAGAAGGAATAAAGAGGTGAAATTTAATGGAGAGAAGATGGGAGGGCATTACAGGTTGGGACACAAGTATGGTGGGTCAGGAGAGGGGGAAGAGAAAAGAAGGATGGCAGGTGGGTTTGCTTGGTGTAGAGAGTGTGGGCTGAGCTGGGCTGTAGTGGAGGAATGAGTATGGAATTCTGGGTGATTGAATACCATCAAAAACTACTGCAGGTTTTATGCCCTTATAAATCTGACTCTTGTTCTGGTTTTGAAAGAACCTCCCCTGAGGCCTCTGAACTGAGGGAAGCTTCCGGAGACCATGCCTTCCCGTCCTGTTGGTTGGTCTTCCAGCTCCACTTCCATCCAGTCACACAACAGGATTATGGAGACCCCTGAAAGCAAAACCACAAAGGTCCACAAAAATGAGCCTCCATTCAGGCTGCAGAAGCCCTGGCTCAGGCAAAGGTTTCAAGTTGCCCATTTTGGCTCAGACATCCTCATTCCAGGGGACCTAATAGGAGCCACATCTCCTGGAATTCGGCAGGAAATAAGATGAGTGAGAGGACTGTTTATATTTCTTATCTAGTGCCGTTGTCTCAGTGAATTAAAACACATTAGTGTAAACAAAGAAAGGAGAGAAACCATGTGTTTCCAAAAGAATGGTTATGGTCCCACCCAAAATATTTCTTTCCACTGGCCAAATTGCTGTGAGGAGCAGTTCTCAAAACCAGTAGGGTAGAACTTGATGTTCCATTGTTCCGATGATGCTTTTGATAGTGCTAAAAGGAAAGAAAGGTATTCTTATGAATGCTTGCTTCTCACTGAAGAGCAAATTAAGATAATGTCTTATCCTGTCAATCAGTGGTATTTATTGAGTGCCACCCAAGTGCAAAACCTTCAGTTAAATGCTTGGAGAGGACAAAAGAAGCAAGACATACTCTTTGGCCTCTAGGACCTTGTAATCTAATGGGGAAGACTGACAAACAGTAATTATTTGCAAATAGTGGGAGATGGAGACTGTAAGCTCCTTGTTGGTCCCCCTTGTAATAGGGAATGTGTCTACCAGTTCTGTTGTATTGCACTCATCCAAGCACTTAATACAGTACTCTGTACAAGGTTAAGTGCTCAATAAATATTACTGATTGACTTCAGTGCTAAGGGATGCAGTTGGTTTATATGTGTTGAATGATGTGCATTTATTAGGGAAGGCCCTCGAAGGAGGTGGAATTTTAGAGGAAGGTTTGAAAATAGGGAGAACTATGGTCCGGTGAATTCAGGGGGTGTCATGGCTGGGGGAACCGAATGAGTGAGCAGTCCAAGGTTGGAGAATCGAGAAGTGGTAGCAATGCAGAGTACGGGTCATCCCTCAAGTTCATAACTTCGGCTTAACTCCTCCATCTCTTTCTACCCCCACATTCAATCTGTCCCCAGATCCTTTTGGCTTCTCCTCCATGATTTACCCGGGATCCGTGCCTTCTTCTCCATCTAAACTGCATGACGGGGAGTGTGATTTGCATAAGAGATGTTTAGTTTGTTTATGACTTTGGGTATCTGATCAGTTCTATCAGGTGAAAAGTTGAACTATGATCCAACCAATACTGGCACTGCCGCACTATCACGCCACCCTGGTGTATCGTATCGCAGTATGACTATTGCATCAAGCTCCTCACTGAATTCCCTGCCTTCAGCCTTTCACAGAATAATAATTTTAATATTTGTTAAGCACTTACGGTGTGCTGGACACTGTCCTAAGCACTGGCCGGTGGGGGGGGCAGTAGGGAAGATACATGCAAATCAGGTTGGAAGCAGACCCTGTCCCATGTGGTACTCACAGTCTCAATCCCCATTTTACAGATGAGGTAACTGAGGCCCAGAGAAGTGAAGTGATTTGCCCAAGGTCACACAGTAGACAAGTGGTGGAGCCAAGGTTAGAACCCACGACCTTCTGACTCCCAGGCCCATGCTCTATTCATTATACCATGCTGCTTCTGTAAGGTCTGTAAAGTATGCTTCACTCATCTGCCTGTTTAGAAGTGACATTTCTAAAATGTCATTTTGCATGTCTCCCCCACCTCTAATGGATGCCCATTCCTCTTCTCAACAAGCAGAAACACTTGGCTTCAGTGTACTCAATCGGTTCTCTTGCTCCCGCTTATTCACTCTTTTCCCACTGTACCCCAGCTTTCAAGTATCATTCATCTCAAGCTAACCTAATCACCCTGCCCCCTTCTCATTTCTCCTGGCTCCAATCTCCTGCCTTGGACTCCCTCCCCTTTCACATTTGGCAGACCACTGCTCTCCCCATCTTCAAAGACCTCCAGAAATCACATCTCCTCCAGGACGTCTTTCCTCAACTGATTTATCACCTCCCCACCCTCAGTCTTCTAACTGCCACTTTAGCTCTTCCATGACACTGAAACCTCCTCTCCCATGGTAGTGTGTATGTATCTTTGTACTGCATTGTCTCCTCCTATCTATAATTTATGTGTGTCCACTTCTTCTATTTGTGTCCACTTCTCCCACTGGATTGTAAGCTTCTTGAGGGTAGAGATCATAATGATTCTACTGTACTCTCCCAAGCGCTTAGTACAGTCTCTGCCCACAGTTAGGTGCTCAGTAAATATGATTGATTAATTTTTTGATAGAAAGCCAATGTGTAGGATGGAGAGAACTAGCAGAGACCCCTGAAGCCAATTGTCAGGAGGCTTTGTTTGAGGTCTAGGATATTGTCCTAAACAAGAACATGCCTGAAAACCAAGAATGAAACTGAGACTAATAGGAATAATTGTTTCAGGTAATAGCAACTCCGCTCACGTCAGCCCTTGATCATGGATCTCAACCACTTCTCTCTTGATGGATCTTGGGATGGAAAATCTTCTTGGTGCAGACCAACTCCAGAGGACTCATTCTCCCACTAACTGTTGTTGAGGTTCTCAGCTCTGAAGGCAGAAGGCGACAGCAGGTAACAGCAGGTGCTAAGTCCCTCGAAGACTCTTGAGGTTTCACTCCCGATATTGGAAGGGGTTTTTTTTTGTGAAAGTTGATCCAGCTTGGGTCCCTCCAGCTGCTAATTAAATTTTAAAATAAAAATGAAAAAAAGCACTCAAGAAAATGTAAAAGAAGAAAATTGTATGTTTGTCTTACTTTCTTAGGTGCCCAGGGGTAGAATTTCTTGGGTGTTCCATTCTTAGCATATTGCTACTCTGCCCAGGAGCAGATAACTGATTTAATATTTGGATTGTTTACAACCACTATTTGTAGACAATTGGAAATGAAGAGGGTTTGGCTTTGGTTTCCTTTCAGGTTCATGTAAATTTACTATCCCATGGTCTGAACATGGTCCGCAAGACCATGCTGAGACCTCCTCAGCAATGTTGACTCTACACCTAATGTCATCTGAATCTTCCTCCCCCCGTTACCCCCACTTCAAAATGCCAACATGATTATGCATTGAGCTGCTGCTATTTACAGATTTCTTAGCACAGAGAGTATTACACAGCCTACGACACAGAATTACAACAATCTAGACATATGGTTTAGATAAACAAAGCACAAAATGCAAATTAACCATAGTCGACTGTAACTCCTGCTTGCTATTCTCAGGGGAGGGGCTTAGTGCAACTCCTAGCCTGAGGAAGGAAAGCATATCTTATAAGTATAACAGACAGCATGGTTTAGACAAATGCTAAGCTCAATTTAATGCTCTTCCCAGTGCCAGGACACATTGGCACCAACCTGACTAGGAAAAGATATTATGCTGTCCCAGATTCTTGTAAATAGGCGCCATGGCTCTACCAGATTCCAAGTTAGCGGGCTCCAAGCTCAAAGAATCCTTTACATTTGTCATCACCTTATTTCCCATCCCCCTGTAAATGCTGTCATTTGCATTTGTACTCTTCTGAATAAAGAGTACCCCAGACAATTTTGTTCCCTTTCCTTCAGGACCACCTCAGAGCTAGCCACTTCAGACCTCTTCACAGATGGTCTCTCCTCGTTCCCCTTATCCTGCTTCTTTTTTGTCTTTATTTTGTTTGTCTTCTATATCATTTTCTTCCTCCTGGTCTTCCTCCTCCTTTTCCCCCTTAATAGCAGCTAGGCAAAATAATATCATAATCAGTACATGTGATTTTTCTTTTAGTATGTTATTTGTGTTATATGAGGTAGGCAGATTTTTTTCATAAATTTCACTCACTTCATATCAAATACTTCATCAAAACTTCTTCTGCCGCAGGAAACTTTCTGTGTGAGGTCCTCTCATAAAGATTTTACTTCATCTTTGACATATGTACCTTATAAACTTTGTTTGACAACGGAAAGTATAATATTTGCTTTTAATAATGCAAAGATCTCACTTTCCAAAAGGGAAAGAAAAAAATAGCAACAGCCGGAGATAAAGGCCACTGTTCAATTTGAAAACTTGTATTAGCTGTCCCCAAGTTTTTTGTTTTTTTTTAAAAAAAACACAAAACAAAAGCGAAGGGAAAATTCCTCTTAAGACTTGACTTGGTTCTGCATAGACTAATGACTTGTCTGTCTACAGTTGCCTCCTCCTTATTT
Source organism: Ornithorhynchus anatinus (assembly GCF_004115215.2). Classification (NCBI taxonomy): domain Eukaryota; kingdom Metazoa; phylum Chordata; class Mammalia; order Monotremata; family Ornithorhynchidae; genus Ornithorhynchus; species Ornithorhynchus anatinus. The sequence goes on along the minus strand of NC_041738.1, from coordinate 28,850,727 downwards.
TTGAATGCAACATCCAGGGCTCAACTCGGTTTTTCTGACAATTGTCAGATTATTTTAGCTGAATGGTGCCATGACTCGATTACAGTGGGATACAAATGCACCACAACTGTAAAGGACACAGTCTTTTGCCAGTCACTCAGTAACGTGAACCAAAGTTTGCTTTGTAAAATTATTGCTAGACGGTCCTAAAACATCAGATGACAAATAAAAACAGTCAAACTGAAAGCTGATATTAAAAGACGTAATACCTATATCATACAGTCCTGGCTGAAAAGTCAACAGATGGAGCCTGTTCAAGCACAATGGCTGTCTAGTATTTCTTAGGATTTTCATATAAATGAGCTAAGGGGGTCTCAGTTCTTTTCTTATTGAGAAGATCAGGCAGCAGGAGGAGGAGACTTTTCCATCCTTGCTTCCCAGATTGGAAATACAAATGGACGTTCCTGATCTGCTGTCATTTTTATGCCTTGCCTGGCTCAGCTCTTAGCATAATCTAAATGAAAAAGCCATGTAAGGAATTGCTGTCATTTCAACTCTGCCAGATTGATGTGCTTTCTTTCCCAAACCTTCCCTGCAGCTGTGGCCATGTTCAAGAGCAGCCCAGTGAACTCTGAGTGCCCCAGAAGGTCCGTGGTCAGCAGGGCAATCAAATGGATCCCAAAGTCAGTGACGTGGAGTCTCCCTCTCCAACATTAAACACATTTTCAAAAACGGAAAGAAGTAACATGGTGCTAACCCTGAGTCCCAATTTGGCTCTTTGCTTCACATATCCATAAGCCAATAAAAAAATACCACCGAGCGAATGAATCTAAAATCAGCTTCAGTCACAACACTTGTCAAACAGACTAACACCCACCTCATTGTAGATTCCAATGTAAATCAGACATGTATCATTTTTGCTTCCATATAATACAAATTATACTAGAACCTAGAAAAGTGTTTTGCATTAAGGCGTGTTTGACATTTTCCAAACAAACTGAGCTGTGCACAGACTAAAATCATTCAGAGGATATGGAAGAAATCCTAAAAATGTCTGTCCTATAACAGTCACGCATATGGCTTGGAAAAGGACTGAAATTCTGGGAGTCTGGTCTCTACTGGTCAGCATATGTGTTCCAGGTTACCTGGGCTAATGACCTAAGAGCTAACTCCCAATCTTTTAGACATACGAAACTGACCCAAGTCTATTAAAAGTCTCCTGGAAACATAATTTCATGTGTATATAGCAAATATAATTAGGCAACACTGTACTCAATACGCAAATGTAGAGCCAAATTAAGTGGAATGTCAAAACTCGACTTTTAAAGAATAACACACATATTGTGAAAAATGCCTGATAAAGAGTTGTCAGTTTTTTTTTCCCCACAATGAGTGGCATGTTAAGCTTTTAAATTTTCAAAGTTAATTATTGGATTATGTATTAATACAACTTAATTGCAAAATTAAGCTAAATCTGGGTTTTTTGATGATTCTAAGGATCCACGTGCTGATACTTGAGCACGATTTCAGTTAGTGACTTCACATCAAGAGAACTTTGATGTGGAAAAAGAAATAAATGTATAAGTAATACTGTATGTGTAGCTGAACCATCCAAAGATATTCACAATGACTATTTTGCTTAAACCATTACCCGCACAGACACACTCACCCTCACCCACACCCACACACAAGCACCAGTAATGGGGTAATAGAAAAGAGACTGGTTTTACATAGTTTCTTGATCTAGGTGTTCCATAGACAGGTGTTACATAGTTTCTATTTTCAAGGAACTAAGGGATTGTCTTTAATAAGATGAGTACTCCTTGCCTCTCTCCCTCTTATCTCTTATAGGCTTCTCTTCTCTTGAACTATTATGTCCTGAATTGATTGGCAATGATTTGTGGATAACCAAAATGTGTGTCATTGGAATATTGGGCTCAAGTGCAGTTGGAGATCTTGTCTAATACCACTGGGTCTTGTTAAGTCTCTGATATTCTTTAACATTTGGCGATTTCTATTACACAACCCTCACTTAACCTCATTTCCTCATATTTTTTTGTTTTGTTTAAGGGTCAAAGAAGAAGTACCCTTGAAGTCTGGGGAATGGGGTCAAAAGAGACAACTGGGAAATAAGAAGGCCCTTTGGAAAATGAAAAGTGGCGAGCTCCTACTGGTCGGACAGTGAAGGTGAATATTGAAAGAGGGAAGTAATTCAGGATCAGAAGAGATAATTTTCTGTTCATTCATTGGTTAACATCTGAATCGTTGGCACAGAGTTCAATGATTTGTTCATTCATTCAATCATATTTACGGAGGACTTACTGTGTGCAAAGCACTGTACTAAGTGCTTGGGGAGTACAATATAATAATAAAAAGACACGTTCCCTGCCCATAGTGAACTTCAGCCTAGAGAATTTGTCTTTTGGTATACTGTCTGTGTCTGTGGCTATTATATCGCAAAAGCTCACTATTTGAGGTAAACCACCTAAAGCCCATAAACTCGTCCCTATTTGTCCTGAAAATTGGGAAGGAATCTCATAAGAGCTTGGTTTCCTGAATGATTTTACTAAAATATCACAACAAAATATTTATGGCACTTTACCGTGTTAAGAGTAAGCACGTAAAATCCAATCAGGCCAAAAAGCAACTCATCAAACCTTGAGAATTGTTTTTAGACCCAATTTAGTTCCAAGTATAGATAAAACTTCAGGTCGCTGTCTGAATTCAATATGATATTTCTTGGTCCAAATTAAATTGTATTTTTCCAAAGACACTTCCTACTTGGGGAATTTCCTGTAGGTTATCAAAATGATATTTGTAGTTAGTTTGTCAAAAGCTATATGCATTGACATTGAATATCTTCTAGGATCTAATGAAGAAGTGAGGTGCAGAGGAGTAATCTTGGCTGTCTCTGACTCTAGGTTTTGAAAAGAGGGATTGTATGAAGAATGAATTCTTATTTTAGATCCCACTAAGTCTCTCCGTCAAGGACTCCTTGGACTATGAAAACAAGAACAATTATGGTGTAAATGGACTTTGAAAATAGCAATAATTAGGTAATTAAAAATGTACTTCAGTTTCTTTATAGTGTCCATAAAATTCCACCATCTAAAAACAAACTATTTTAACATATTTTACTTAATATAATTCATGTAATTGTGAGTTTTATGTTCCACCTAGTTATGCAATTAAGTAGTACATGGCTATTTCTTACAATTAAACATTGCTAAAATCTGCTGCCAGTTCAGTACACAGAGTATGATATATTTAACAACTTTTTATGCTAAACAGTAGACACAGTTAATGTTACATTCATTTAATTTCATTTTAATTAGTCAAATAATATTTTTTCAAAATGTGAATTTTCATTAACTGATATGGCTTTAGCTAAAGGTTTTCTTTCTTAGTTCTTATATAGTATGCATCTGTAATGCAGTGTTTCTGCAGGAAAAAAAATCATCATAAAGTGTTTGGTTTATGTGACTGTTGAGCTTTTTGGGTGGTTTACTTGGGATCTTTACTAGAGGTAGGAAGATCAAATAGATAATCTCTGTAAGCCACACATAGCCCTGGATTTTATGATCCTTGAAGACAGGTTTGTATCTACTAAATTTATTGTACTCCATTTCAGAACTTAGAACAGTGCTCGGCACACAGTAAGCGCTTAACAAGTAAGATTATTATGCAGTAAGCACTCAATAAAAACTATTGATTGTTGGAAGAGAACTGGTTACCTGTCTCTACGGTATTTTGCACAAAGTAAACACTCAGTAAATACCACTGTTTGATTCTACAGATAGCTTTCAGTTTAGACTGTGCCCAACAACTTTGTTGCACTGTGCTCTCTCAAACACTTAATATAATGCTCTGCACATGGTGAGCACTCAATAAATCTCATTGGTGAAGAGTTTGGTGTTGGGGTTAAAGAGTGGTGATGAAGGCCTGCAAGTCCTTTTTCATCTTCTGGGGGTCTCCCTTTTTATGGTACTTGCCACTTTCTGATTGCCAGGAACTGTAATACATGCTGGTGTAGATACAAACAAATCAGGCTGGACCCAGTCCATTTCCAAGATGGGGCTTGTAGTCTTAATCCTCATTTTACAGATGAGGTAACTGAGGCACAGAGAAGTTAAATGACTTGGCCAAGGTCACAACTGACAAGTGGTGGAGCTGGGGCCTCCAACTCAGAGGCCCATGCCCTTTCCATTAGGGCACACTGTTGCCCTCTTCATTCAAGATCATTCCCATTAACTCGGAACAGTCACATCCCTTCTCCATATTTCCTTTTTTTTTTTTTCAGATTTTACAATGGGCATTCTACTGTATTCTTAAGGATCTTGTGATGTTCACCTAAAACAAATGAATTCAGTTCTTCAGAAATGAAACCTAGGAGCCTATCTAGAGCACTGAAGAAGTATACTTACAGAAGTTCATGGATACATAGCAGAATCTCATAATTAGTGGCATAAAAGGAGATAAACTTTAGGACTGAGGAAATGGATAAAAATGTGAGTACTTCAATTTTTAATAAAAAAACTAAAGCATGTTGAATAGCAGTAAAATTGCTCAAAAATTGTTCAAATAAAAGGGAAACAATTGAAAATGGATTTGGAAATAGAATGTTTAGCTAAGCAAGCTATAATATTCTGTTATTTTAATCAGCATTGTAAGGTAATTTAAACAAAGCAAGAAGAGACTTTTATACTTCAATATACAATTCTTTTTTCAAAGCATCCATCAAAAGGTATTTCATGTTAATGATTCAATGGCTTGCTATAGATGCAAATTAAAATGTTCCCTTTACCTCAGAATTATCATATTTTGATGCTGTTAGATTTGCCTGGTGAGTCTTACTAATCTTAAAGCAAAACTAGAATAAGGTTTAATCAAAACTTGTGATGGTTAGTATTTTGTCTAAAACTATTGACATTCTATGAGGAGATATTGATTCTAGAATACATTCTCCAATTACCCCTATCTAATGTCCACTGGCTATCCGACAAACCCTACTGGAGAGATGTGAGAAGAATTAAAATTTAAGATAATATTAGCTATGTCACTTCCACCCAGTTTCACAAAGTGTGACATGTGAAAAGACTGGATTCCAGCGCGATGCCCAAATAGTTGCTATATGGTGAACCAAGGCCTTATATATGATATAGATAATAAGCAGTGTTGCCTAGTGGACAGAGCACAGACCTGGGAGTCGAAGGACTTGGATTCTATTCCTAGTTCTGCTACTTGTCTGCTATGTCACCTTGGCCAAGTCACTTAACTTTTTGTGCCTCAGTTACCTCATCTGTAAAATGGGGATTAAGACTATGAGCCCCTTGAGGGAAATGGACTGTGCCCAACCTCATTAGCTTCTATCTACCACAGTGCTTAATGAAGTGCCTGGCACATAGTAAGTGCTTAACAAATAATATGACACACACACACATATATATGTCAGCTATATCATATATATCCATTGCATTCAAAGAAAACACCACTGACTTTGAAATTCACCTATAAATGCATGTGACAGAAAAGGCCAATGCAAAACCCACAATCCTTCCGCATTATGTGCACAAAAAGACTTTCCTTTGTTCTGTGGTTATGTTTAACGTTTGTCGCACCCGGCACTGTTTTATCTTTTGTCTCCTTGTCTCTCATTCTTTACAAAGTCTTAACTCAAAAAGAGCTGCTCCTTTCTTGATAGCAATACATCATGTTGGTCTAGGCTCAGCAATTGATGCCCTGTTGGGTTTCAACATTGTCTGAGCTTTGTTTTACCTTGTTCTTAAAGTCTTTTATCTGTCTGCCTTGTTTTCAGTTTCCCAAATTTAGCTCTCCACACAGTAGTTGTTTAGGCATCCTGCTGTTGCTCATTTGCTCACAGAGGTAAAATAGACAGTGAGAGTAAATGGTGTGAAACTTCAGACAATGAGAATCCATAACTGAAAACTAGGAGACAATTGTGATGGACAGACCAAAGAGGATACTTTAATCAAGTAATGATATTAATTGAGCACATACTGTGTCCAGAGCACTGTACTGACCGCTTGGTAGAGTACAATACAACAACGTTATCAGACACGTAGGGGATGGCTGTGTTTGAGGGGAACTTCCAGAGGATTGAGAAACAAGGAGACAAAGAGCTAAAGCACCACCAGGCACTGCAAACAACAAATAATGAGAGTACAACTAAGGAGAGTCTTTGGGTGGTGAGAATATTGGCTTTTCCAGCCACTCATGTACCATAGGTGAATTTCACTGTCCATGGTATCAACCTACCATCCCATCTAGAGACAATACTCTGGGTTTCTCTCTTTCTCTATAGTTGTCCAGATTACATATGTTATATATATTATAATAGGGTTTATATGTATCGTATAACAGTATATATATATATCATATGTAATCTGGGCAAGTGCTTAGTACAGTGCTCTGCATATAGTAAGCGCTCAATAAATACTACTGAATGAACTATGTATATATAATCCTAGTTTTCTGCTTCTAGATGGGATGGTCAGTCATTAGCTTATCCTTAAAGGAGGGGATGTCTAATCTTTCTTGGTATTGTGTCCCAGATCCCCAGTCAGGGCTGGAGGAAGGAGAGAATGGGGGAACTGCCCCCACCCCATATATGCTGGAGACCATCATGCATGGCCTTCCCCAGTAATGAAGATGGTTTACGAGATGTTCTTCCCCTCGACTCTATTTATTGCCACTGTTCTTGTCTGTCCATCTCCCCCGATTAGACTGTAAGCCCGTCAAACAGCAGGGACTGTCCCTATCTGTTGCCGACTTGTTCATCCCAAGCGCTTAGTACAGTGCTCTGCACATAGTAAGCGCTCAATAAATACTATTGAATGAATGAATGAATGAAGGAACGTGTCCTAGTGGATAAAGCATGGGCCTGGAAGTCAGAAGGACCTGAATTCTAATCCCCGGTCTGCCATTTGTCTGTATGACCTTGGGTAAGTCACTTCAATTCTCTGTGCCTCAGTTACCTCATCTGTAAAATGGGGATTAAGACTGTGAGTCCTGTGTGGGACAGGAACTTTGTCCAATCTGATTTGCCTGTATTCACCCCAGTGCTTAGTACAGTGACTGGTACATAGTGAGCGGTTAACAAAGACCAAAATTATTATCATTATTATTATTATGTCTACCACTAATTGGGCACATTCCTTGCCTACAACGATCTTACAGTCTTGAGGGGGAAACAGACATTAAATATAAAATATGAAATAGTAGTAGTAATAGTAGAAATGATACTGGTATTAATTGAATGCCCACTTGGTACAATGGTGGTTGCCCATTGTGGGCAGGGATTGTCTCTCTATATTGCTGTATTGTACTTTCCAAGTGCTTAGTACAGTGCTCTGCCCACAGTGAGCTCTCAATAAATAGGATTGAACAAAGTATAGAGTAAAGAAGTGACCCATTCCCTGACCACAAAGAGCTTAACTAACGGAGAAGACAAACATAAAATTATTTACAAGGGGTAGTCAAAATAAATGATTGAGTGGGCAACTAAATGGACATATACACAAGAGTTCTGAAGATGGATATAAATAAGTTCATAAGTGCTAGAGATGGAGGTTGGCTTTATATGGCACAGAGTGCTGGGATTTGACTGGGGAAAGCTTGTAAGAGGAAATGCAATTTTAGGAGGTTCTGAGGTGGGGAAAGCTGTGGTCTGTTGGATTTGGGAAGGAATGGAGTTTTAAGACATTTTTAATATTGCACTTGTACTAGATAGGGAACGGTTGAACTGAAAGTTGGATGAAAATTGTGGCCCCTGGTCAAGGCCTCTAATATCTCTAATAAATGTGTGGACTCTTCTGCCTGTTGAGCTATAGAGCAGAGAATGATAGTGTCTCATTAGCTTGTAAACTCCTTATGGGCAGAGAATGTGTCTTGTGCTACTGTCTTATCACACAAACACATAGTACAGTGCACTGAATTCAGTGTCAATAAATACCATTACTATTACTAATAAATAAATAATTATGGTACTTATTAAGCACTTGTTATATGCCAAGCACTGTTCTAAGCACTGAGGTAGATGCAATTGAATCCAGTTGGACATAGTCCCTGTCCCACATTGGGCTCACGGTCTTATCCCCATTTTACAGATGAAGTAACTGAGGCACAGAGAAGTGACTTGCCCGGGGTCACATAGCAGACAAGAGGCAGAGGCGGAATTAGAAGCTAGGTCCTTCTGACTCCCAGGCACATGCTCTATCCACTAAGCCATGCTACTTCCTGCCACTACTAGTATATCGACCTTCCTCCATGGACATAGTAAGCAGGTGAGTGTCTTTTCACAGGACCTTGCCTCACCGGCTTTGTCGATCTTTTCCTTTCCATCTGCCAACTGGGCAACAAATTAGCAAATTCAACAATTTGGCACTTTTCCACAAAATCTGAAGAAATCATTAAAAACCTGTGAAATGAAGGTCATTTACATAGTTTTCCAAGCTGGAATTTTTGCAGCTGGATGGAGACTCCAGAAGCAGCAGTGAAGGACAGGGCCTGTATCGTGAATCTGACCCACTGACTTTGAATTACCAGTGTTCCTAGTGAATAGGCAGGGAGGGAATGATGCTAGGAGCCTTGAAGCCCCCAGTCCTTGGTATGACTCTGGCTCAGGCTGAGAATCTGGAAGTCATTACCATCTGTTGGCTGTTCAGTGATCTATGGAAAACAAATGGGTGGATGCCATGTAAGTCCCCACAGAAGTGAAGAGGGGGCTGGTCTGCCTTCCAACCTGCTACTTGGGAGGTAGGCACAGCCCCAGAGCAGAAGAGGGAGCTGGTGAGGAAAAAATATTCAGTTGTGATTGCTCCAGGTTGAATCTCAAGGCAGAGTCCAGGGGAGTTTCTTCACCCACTCTAGCCATTTGCCAGATACGTAGTCATATGTGGGGAGTTGGGCTGGGGGTGGAGAGAGGTGGACTTAGCACCATGTAGGAAAGTGAAGATGAATTTGTGGGTTAGTGAAAAAACAATGGGAGCCTCTGTGTTGATGGAAGCATGACATCGAGACCTCTCAGCTGAAGGGAAGTGGAGCAATGAGGGTTGAATGAGTGAATTGAGAAAATTTAAGCAACTCACCTAGGTAATTCAGACTACCAAAGTGCAACCCGAAAGCTTGACTAGTCTTTGGCCAGGACTACCTCCTGAGATAGCTTGATAGTCTTTACGTTTCACTGGGTTTAAACCCCCAAACCCTTGGCTTTTCCTCCCACCTTTTTCTGATGCAGTGCAGTGACATATTACCAGAAGCCAGAAGGGCCTGCCCTTCCCTAACCTCAAATCCCCTCCCTGATCCTGCCCACCACTCTCGGCGAACTCTGCAGGGAGAGCTGCAGAGGTTATTTTCCTGTCTCCTACCTCCTGCACCGCAAGGTCTCTGTTCTCCACCTCTTCCTGTCACTGAGTGGGTCAAAGTTTCAGCACCTAGGTTGAAGATGCTCATCTTTAATAAGCCTCACCCTCTCACCAGAAATCCCAACAAGGAGAGAGCACTTTGGGTTCTTCTCCTCTTTAAATCTTGCTGTGGTTTCCACACTATAGGGCCAAGAAATAATGTGATGTTTCACAGTATTGTGTTAAATGAAAGTTTGGCCATTTTTCCCAAGCAGAATTTGTTAGCATTTAGCCTGTGTGTATTCAAGGTGATTTGAACTTTAAGATGGATACTCAATCTTTGAAGTGTGCTGAATTCTCTATTCATAAGGTTTTAGTTTTGAAGCTCAACGGGGATCAGGATGTGGAAGGACTAGGTGAATTGAAATTTGACCTCAGGAGAAGTGAGGGAACATAGCACAGAATATGTGTAGTGCCAGAGAAATGGCAGTCTTGGCTTTTAAATAGGAACGTGGTTGACACTGTAAACCATACTTGCCTATTGTAACTCAACAGTTCAATCAGAGTTTAAAAAAATTGGATTTGGACTTTCAGTGTCATAGGTACAATTATTCATTCATTCAAATTTATTGAGCGCTTACTGTGTTCAGAGCAGCATATTAAGTGCTTGGGAGACTACAGAATAACAATAAACAGACACATTTCCTGCCCTTAATGAAGTGATTTGACCTAGATTTATTGGGCTTTCAATACTTTCTTCAGGTTCAGAGAAATGATCCAATATGATATAGGTAGGGGACACACTCCTGAATATGCCAGTCACCTAGTTATCCACCCAAACCATCTCTTTGCTTCTGCTCCTTGCTAAACAGGGGATTTTTAATCCCTGGAGGAGCATGGGGTAGAGTAGAGCCTCTGTAGTGTAGAGTTTGGTAGTAAATCTTGGGAGCTCCTGTTAGTGGGAAATTAGGTGCTCAGTGGGAGATCAAACTCCAGGCTATAAAAAGATAGGTGGTGAGAGAAAGTGTTGCAAAATCAAATCCACCAAACTGGTGTTCCCAGCTTTAGTCTCTAGGACTGTGTTTCTTTCCCTGATCTCCACAGACTGTCTCCTCATTCCCATATTCCAGCCAGGCCCTGGCCTAGAAATGGGTCGTTCCAGGAGTTTTTTGGGAGTAAAACTGTATGGTGAGTGCTACCAGAGTCATCAAGAAATAGATATCAGTTTTAAGCACTGACATAAAAGTTTTGTGGAAATCAAAGTGGGTATTCATAAAAGGGAGTAAGAAACACAGCAGATGGCTATCTTTAAATTTATCTTCATTACATCTCTGACGAAGATCGCCACTTTCTGCTTGAATTCAGCTAGTTAGCTTGACTAGCCTTCTAATTCCTTCCATGCCTCCTTTCCTCCTCCCCCTCTTTGAATGGGAGTTGAGGGGTAGCATATTTCCTTTCTTTGCCCACAGAGATACCTACTCCTACTCAATTAAATCGGGCACATGTATTTGAATGGCAAAGTCTGAAATAGAAGTACCGATAAATGTTATTTCTTTTTCCTGCATGTGGGATTTGTACAGTTATATCCACTAATTTCTAAATTAAGTCCATTTCTAGGAGATTTCACTATCTTAAACTGCTGCCAGAAGGGTATAATAATAATGGTATTTATTAAGTGCTTACTATATGCCAGGCACTGTACTAAGCATATAGGTTAGACAAAAGCAAAAACTCATTGACAGGCCAGGTTTTCAGTTGCAAATTATTTGGATAATTAAAGAACCTTCCTGAGATGCAAGTGCTGACCTGAATGAAGACAGAGGGTAGAGTAGATGATTTCGAGAGCCGTCTAGCTAAATTCCACTGATCCTCCATTTTGGTGAAATAGAAATAAGGGGTAAAATTTTATCTGCATGGAAAATTGTCCCATAACACTTACCAGACTTAACCCAGACAAGAACTGGGACCCATGATGCTATACTCCTCCAAGACTGTACTCTAAATTGAGAAGTAGCGTGAACTAGAGGAAATAGCATGGGCTTGGGATCCAAAGGATTTAGGTTCTAATCCCGGCTCTGCTACTTGCCTGCTGTGTAATCTTGGACAGGTCACTTCACCTCTCTGTGTCTCAGTTTCCTCACCTGTAAAATAGGGAGTTGATACCTGTTCTTCCTCTTACTTAGACTGTGAGCCTCTTGTGGGACAGGGAGCTGTGTACAACCTGATTATCTTGTATCTACCCTGGTGCTTAGTACCGGGCTTGACACTTACTAACTGTTTAACGAATACCATAATTAATGTCATTATCATTGTCAGATTTAATAGGCCTGAATATAACATTCACATTCTCAAAGGTTATTTGTATCAACATCCACTTCCAATCTGACCATGTTAAACACGAAGAAACCAAGATACTGCCATTTTAAGTATCTAGCCTGAGATCGAAAAGGGTTCCGAGATGGATCAAAATTCAGACCTTGTTAGTCTTTGTCTTGGCCTTGTTCCATTGACCCAAACATGTATGAGAGCCAGTAAGCCAGGGAGTTCCAAACGGTCAGGATGAAATCAGCTGAGAAGCATTGTGAATGTACTAGCCAACGTGAAAAAGTTCAGCTCCAGATAAGATAGGTCGACAATTTTTTTTTTAAATCAGTAATTTAAAATCCCAAAGGTTAAAAGCCCCTGGATAACTGAAATTTTGGATGAAATCTATATCTCGATGGAACATTTGGCAGTCAGTCATTTTAAAGGCATAGTAATCAGTCTCAGACGCTACTTGATCCTAGCAGAAATCTGGGAGTGAATTATCACCGATGAACCAGTGTGGCATATTGCAATCAAATACTAGTAGTAATAGCATTCATTAAGGGCTTACTGTGTGCAGAACAATGTTCTAAGCTCTGGGGAAAAGTACACAGGTGGGAATTATAAGAAGCAGCATGGTAGTGGATAGAGCACAGGCCTGGGCGTCGGAGGCCGTGGTTTCTCAACCCGGCTCTGCCACTTGTCTGTCTTGGATAAGTCACTTCACTTCTCTGGGCAGCATTTACCTCATCTGTAAAATGGGGATTGAGGCTGTGAGCCCCATATGGGACAGGGATTATGTTCAACCTGATTTGCTTGTATCCATCCCAGTGCTTAGTAAAGTGCCTGGCAAATAGTAAGCGCTTAACAGATTCCCCCGATTAGACTGTAAGCCCGTCAAACGGCAGGGACTGTATCTGTTGCCGACTTGTTCATCCCAAGCGCTTAGTACAGTGCTCTGAACATAGTAAGCGCTCAATAAATACTATTGAACAGATAGCACAATTTTCATTATTAATTAGACATGGTCTCTGGCTCTCAAGGGGCTCACTTATCTAAAATACCTCTTCTCGCTGTTACTTAGACTGTGAGTCCCATGAAGGTCAGGGACTATGTCCAACCTGGTTAGCTTGTATCTTCCCCAGTGCTTAGTACAAGGCTTGGCACATAATGAGTGCTTAATTAATGCCATTATCATCATCGATAATAAATATGAACAGGGGGAGAGAGCTGGAGACACACATATAAGGAGAGATGAAACAAAACACTAATACAACATAAAGACAAAAAAAAAGACTTAGATTGCGAACTCGTGGCGGGCAAATAATTTGTCTGTTCACTGTTATATCGTACTCTTCCAAACATTTAGTGCAGTGCTTTGTACACAGTAAGCACTCAATAAATACAATTGAATGAATTATAAGCTACTGTGGGTACAGGTGCAGAATTTCAGGGTCAAAGGCAGCTTTTGGGGGAGAAGCTTCATAAGGAAGGCATAAAAATGGGAATTCAAAAGATTGAAGAATCAGATGCATTCAACCAAAGCAGCGTTTGGCCTGAAAAATTGCAGAATGGTTGTGGTATGCTTTCTTTTTTGTTATCTTCAGCAAGACACCTAAGCATCATCAAGGGTAACTAATCTGATTTATTTACTTGGAAGCACTCCTACAGTGACCCACCAAAGCATACAATATCAAGCTTAAAAAGTCCTCACCATCAATTTTGCTATTGTTCAATGTATTAAAGCTTTGAAAATTATATTTTGCAGCTAGCTTTTGACCTGATCTCTTTCTTATTTGTCCTTTCAAGTTCCATTTTGTCTAACACTACTGGGGGGAAACAACACTCTAACCCACAAAATAGCCTTAAAAGCAAATCACCCTGAGTAATGGTCTGCAAATTGTCATGACAATAAGCTTTGTGCTGACCAGCGTTACTGACGCTAATCAGGGTGTCTCAATGTGACAAACTCGCGAGTAATTTACATGTATTTACCAAAGACACCCCCAGAAGTGTTTATAATTACAAAGTGAGAAACAATTTTACGTATTCTTTTTGTTAATTTGAGACATAAAATCTTAACTACAAACAGCATATGCACACTAACAATATCCTATCCGAGTCATCATAATTAGGAATCACAACATAGTATTTGAGGTGCATCACCTCAGATGAATACGCCAGCAGTCTTGGTTAAGTCGTAGAAAAAAAAAAAGGTTTTTTTTTTTTTCTCCCATTCTGCTCTGCTGACCTTTTGCTTAGCTTTTTGCTAATGTCATTTTCACTCTTGGTTGGGCCTCCTTGACAGTTAGGATGGCTTCTTTATGAAGATACCGAGATAAACTAGGGTCATACATTCATTCACATCACTAAAACCACTTCATCAGCTCCTGCTTCTATTAAAAAAAAAACCTCCTAATCTAATCAAGAAAACATCAAAATTCTGCAAAGTGCCCTTGTTAATCCTGTCACTTACCACCTCGCCAGATTTTGAAAAATGCAATTTAATTAAGAAAATAAAAGAACTTAATCTCCCTCTATATTATTCACATAAGTAAAAATGTATGCGTTGGCTGAAGATAAAAATAATTTGCATAGAGCGTGTAACTAAGTGGAGAAGTAAATGGGATAGCGATATACCTAATTGTACTGGGATGCAAAACAAATGTGAGACCCCTTTTTACATTTTTACTGAGAAAGCACAAGCTAAAGTTCCTCCTTCAATAACTATTTAACACAGTTAATAACAGAGGAAGGCATTTAGGGCTAAAACATTTTTCAGAGTGGAACGTTCCAGCTTTTACTGTTCATAATCTCCGGTAAGGTTGGGAAAGGCAAACCTACAGGTTGCAATAAAAACTGTAGGAGTACAGGCAGTGAGGATCTCCAAACAATTATTAAAAAGAGGAAATTAAAATCCCATTAAAAAAAAACAATTAAGACCAGAATGCAAAAAGCTAAGAAGGATGTGCAAAGTTTCCCTGCTTTATCCCCTAGCCATTTCTACCCCTTTACATATTAATCAAATGTATATGGAGCTAATTTTGAATGTGCCCTTTATGACTATGTCACAGTCATGATACCACAGTGCTGTGGTGGTGTAATTAAAGATTCACCTAGATTTATGAGACTTTATCATTATCAATAGGGTTAAAGAATGCCAGAGAGACACATTGTAGGAAGATTCTGCTCAGCAGTTTTCTGAGCAGTGGAGGTAACTGTATTACTTCAGTGCTTTAAAAATGGACTGTTTTGCACCAATCTATGGGCCTTTATTAGATAGGGAACACCAAAGATGCTTTAGTCAAAACAGCTCTGTTCCCCACTCCATCTCTGTCCAGAGAGCAGGAGGAATGGAACCACCCAAAAGAAGCTCTGGATGCATGAGCATACACAGAGAATCATCCTCTCAAGGTCCGGGGTGAAGAAATTTGGCAAACAAGAGAAAGGCAGATTTTCAGGTAGGGGACTTGACACTTCTGTTTGAATTACCTTAATAAAGACCTAAGGAAGGGTAAATGCCCCTTCTCCTTGAATGTACTGTACCTAAAAAAATAAAAAATAAAAAATCTCAATTCAATGCCAGCAAGCCCTAAAGATTCCCTGGTTTTTATTCCTGGCCTCATTTATTCAAAATGACCTGCCTGCTTTTCTGGGTACATGTCCATACATGCCCAACACCAAATACAACCTAAACTGGATCCTAGGGGAGGCCATTTTCAGTGACAATTCCAAAAAAAAAATCACATTGTCTTATCCTGTCACATCCTCTTATTTAATCATCTGCATTTATCCAGCAGATCCATCTCAGCCACCCACATTTATTAGTTTAATGAAGGCAGATTAGGGATGAGCAAGGGTTCCATATTGATGATAAGAAATGGAAATCAATTTCCAAAGAGGTGAAGAGTTTATCTCTTGAAGGGTAGATGAAGTTGGATGAGAGGGTCTCGGCTCCCCATTAGAGCGTCTTAAGTTCACGGAGGTAAAGGGAATAAAGCTTGTTAAATATTTTACTGCTGTGAACACTTTACATGGTCTGAAAGTGCTATCTGGTGTTCTTTCCCTCTAATACTAGTCTCTGCAAATAGAATATTCTGTCCCTATAGCAAATATTGCAATTTCTACCTCTTCTAGAGTCCATTCTTTGCCTAGATATGGGTGCTCCAGCCGTCTCTCATTATCCCCCCGTCCCTCATGGAGGCAGGTTCTTGGAAATCTATTATTTGTTGCACATAAATCGATCCTTCATTACTGCATCCTTCACATCCTGTGCCCATCGTAGTTTGGTCTTTTGGATTAAAATGACAAAGGAACTTCTAGCTGTGAAAAAGATCATCCTGGGGGAAAGATGACTCCCTGCCTGACATATAATATGGAAAACCTAGCCTTTTCTTTCTTCTGGAGAATTTCCAATCAGGCTTCTGTTCTCATATGAGAACGTGTTTTTCTTACTGGGTCGGAGGCTCCTTCTCTTTGAATAGAGGCTTGTATACATTACTGAGTGCATTCTGCCGTCTCCATAATTAAATGTGTGTAATAGTGGTAGTAATAGTATTTATTAAGCACTTACTTTGTGCAGAGTGCTGTACACAGATCTGGGAGAAAATACATAGGCAGGAATTAAATACAATGCCTACACCTCTGCAGGCTCACAATTTAATAATTATTTTGGGTATGTATTTGGTGGCTAACCAGAAGAAAACAGAGAGAGCTCATGAAGAGCTAGGTTAACTATGCAGTCTGAAGGAAGAGGCAAAAAGCCTGAGTCCCTTGGGGTCATTTGGATTATTACTGAAGTAAAAGTGACTTTTAAGGCAAGAGGGTGGAGTGGGAGAAGGGAAAGGGTGAGGGACTGACAAATGGTGCAGTGGGAGAGGAGGAGGAGGATAATTACCTAGGAAGAAGTGTGGCCTAGTAGAGCACAGGCCTGGGAGTCAGAGGATCTGGGTTCTAATCCCAGCTCTGCCACATACCTGCTGTGTGTCTTCAGGCAAGTCCCAACTTCTCTGTGCCTCAGTTACTTCATCTGCAAAATGGAGAATTCAGTAGCTGTTATTCCTCCTATTTTAGACTGTGAGCCCCATGCGCGACCTGCTCTTCTTGTGTCTACTGTAGTGCTTAGTAGAGTGCTTGGCACATAGTAAGCACTGAACAAATACCGCAGTTATTAGCTTGGCTGATGGCCTTCCCTGAATCATTGGATTCTTTTCCATTTCATTTACCCATGGAGGCAGCAAGATTCTCCAGACCACTGCTGCTGTGAGGAAAGCTTACACATGCATCACGAAAGCCAGCACAGAGTAATATATGAGCATTGGCTCTCGGGCACTTCCTCAGGGCAGAGACCGTGACTACTTTCATGTTTGGGATAGTGCCAAGTCTATATTCAAAGCTCAATAAATAATAAAAATTATTTTATCTTTATTTAGAGCATAAGGCTATCAAGACTGCTTTAATCCATACAATAGTAATAACAATCCAAAGCCTTAATGACATACATTGAATTAGCCAATAATCTAGGGAGTTTAAGGAGGCAGGAATGCTTATTCTTCTCTCTACAGCTGCTCTACAAGCTTCTCCCTCGTAGCCTGAGGGTGGTTTGTCTCCTCTTCCTTGGAACTATAAAATTGGGCTGTCTTTTGGCTGTCTTGAGATTCCACAATGTGGGGAATTCTTTAGAGTGAAACAGAAGTGTTCAGAGTTCTGGTCCAAAACAGCCACCCATAAAGACCAAACATCCTTACTCAGCGCTGTCCCCTGAATCCTTTGGTTTATTTTTAGGGGAAGCTGTCTCTGATGATGTGGGTAACTCCCTTCTCCTTGAAACATTATCCAATGTTGGCTTCACTGACACTGTCCTTTCCTTTTTCTCCTCCTATCTCTCTGGCCCCTCATTCCCACCAGCTTCTCTTCTGCCTCTCACCCTCTAACTGGGGGAGTCCCTCAAGGCAGTTCTGGATTTCTTTCTATTCTCCATTTACACCCACTCTCTTGGAGAACTCATTCGCTCCCACAGCTCTCTATGGATGATTCCAAACGCTACCTCTCAAGTCCTGACCTCTTTTCTTCACTGAAGTCTCACATTTCCTCCTGCCTTCAGGACTGCACCAGCAGCACAAGCTTAACATGTTCAAAACAGTACTCCTCATCTTCCTAACCAAACCCTGTTCTACCTCTGACTTTCACCATCTTCTCTATCTCACAAGCCCAAAACCTTAGAATTTTCCTTAACTCATCTCTTTCATTCAACCAACATATGCAGTTTGTCACCAAATCCTGACAGTTTTACCTTCACAACATCATTACAACCTGCCGTTTCCTCTCCATCCAAATTAAGACTCCGCTGATCCAAGCACTTACCGTATTCCAACTTGACTACTGCATCTGCTGTCTTGTTGACCACCCTGCCTCCTGTATCTCCACCACTCCATACTTCACTCTGCTACATGCATAATTTAAAAACAAATATTAATAATTCAATAATTTATTATTATTATTATTATGGTTCTCGTTAAGTGCTTACTATATACCAACAATTGTTCTAAATGCTGGGGTAGATACAAGTTTAATCAGGTTGGACACAGTCTCTGTCCCACATTGGGCTGAACTCTTAATCCCCATTTTTCACAGATGAGGTAACTGAGGCACAGAGAAGTTAAGTGACTTGCCCAAGGTCACACAGCAGACAAGTGGTGAAGCCGGTATTAGAACCGATGACCTTTTGACTCCCAGGCCTGTGCTCTATCCACTGCACCGTGCTGCTTCCTTGTCTCCCCCACTCTTTAAGAATCTCTAGTGGATACTCATCCACCTCCGTGTCAAATTCATCAGTCCACACCCTCCTACCTTGTTATTATTATTGTTTTATGCTGTCAACTCGTGTCTGACCCATAGCAACTCCGTGGACACATCAGAGAAGCAGGGTGGCTCAGTGGAAAGAGCACAGGCTGGGGAGTCAGAGGTCAGGGGTTCAAATCCCAGCTCCGCCGCTTGTCAGCTGTGTGACTTTGGGTAAATCACTTAACTTCCTTGTGCCTCAGTTACCTCATCTGTAAAATAGGCATTAAGACTGTGAGCCCCATGTGGGACAACCTAATCACCTTGTATCCTACCCAGTGTTTAGAACAGTGCATAGTAAGCGCTTAACAAATGCCATCATTATTATTATTGTAATTATTATCCCTCTCAGAATGTCCCACCTCTATCTGCAATCATTCTTGTAGTATATCCATAGACTTGGCTTGGTAAAAATCCAGAAGTGTTTTACTATTGCCTCCTTCCGCGAAGTAAACCTGAGTCTCCACCCTCGACTCTTTCCCATGCAGCTGCTGCTCAGCACAGGTGAATTTTGACTTGTAGCAGATTTTCTTCCACTCGCTAACCACTGCCCAAGCTAGGAATGGAATGAGTATGCCTGTCCTCCCGTAGTCGAGACTTGTAGAGTACTGGAAACTCTCCAGGTGTGACCCTGAGAGGTACCTCCTACCTTACTTGCCTGATTTCCTATCGGGTTCACACACTTTGCTCCTCTAAAGCCAACCTACTCACTGCAGCTTGATCTCGTCTATCTTGCCACCCACCCCTTGCCCCCATCCTCCCTCTAACCTGGAACTCCCTCCTCCTCTATATATGACAGACCACCACTCTCTCCACCTTCAAAATCTTATTTTAAAAATCGTAACTCCACCAAGAGGCCTTCCCCAATGAATCCCTCTTTTCCCTTACTCCCTCTTCCTCCTTTGTTGCCTATGTAGTTGGATCTCTACCCTTTGGACTCTTGATATTCCCCCCCATCTTCACAGGCCCCTATCCAAAATTTATTTATTTGAATGCCTGTTTCCCTCTCTAGGCTGTAAGCTCCTTAAAGGCTGAGAATATGTCTACCATCTCTGTGGTGTTTTACTCTCCCAAGTGTTTAGTACAGTGTGCTGCATTAGGTAAGCCCTCAGTAAGTACGCTTGACTGATTGATTCTTGTTTTCTCTCCCTCCTTACCTTAGTCAGTATTTATCAAACACCTACTGTGTGTAGAGCACTGAACTCAGTGTTTGTTCTAGCCAAAATAAACACTATGCAGTTAGGGATCATGCTATACTTTAAATTTTCCTGCTTTTGCTGCTCATTCTGCCACCAGCCACGCTTCAAAAGGCTAAAATCCTTCTGGCTTCTGATTACTCACTCAGTCAAGCTCAAACGTATGCTTCCCCAAAGTAATGCCCAAACAGAATATTTTCCCTTCTCGCTCATGAATTCTGGACCCAACAGGGGTAGCCACTGGATTGCAATACTACCTTGTGCTTAAATGGAATTTGACTCTCCTGGTCTTCCAAGAAGGATCTGTCATGGCAAAGCAATGAAAATCCAGGTGGCGTGAAAAAGAACTAAAATATGTAACGTCTCTCACAGCTGATGTTGCCACAAATCACGTTACAATACTCTGTGAAGTGGAAAGCAATTTACAGCCAAAACACGGAAATTATTATTATTTTAATCACATGGAGCGCTTTTGACTCAAAATGGCTATGTTTAATGGGAAAAACTAGGGCAGGAAAAGCTAACTTCGTACTTTCTATTCAGTTCTTTAAATGCTGATAAGTGATTTTAAATCTATTTTATCCAGGTTAGTTAAAACCTCAGTATCAGACTGGAGAAAGTCACATGTCTCACCTTGTCATCCCTCTCCTTAATGAGCCCTGAAAGGAAATAACATAAAATTCTACTTAGGACTCTACCTTGCAGTTCATTATATAAGTTCTACATATAGTTAAATTAGTAGCTTAGTTGACAAGAAAGTGACAAAGCTCAACTTATTTTTTAAATTGCTCAGTGTTATCACTCTATTGAACTGACTGTTAGAGTATTTATAGAATAATGTGCTATGGCCAATGTGATCTATAATCAAGGGAAAAATGGTCAAATAATGTGACAGGATCAAGTGATAGTGATGGAAAAATGACCTGAACTAAAATGGCTGTCCAAAAAAGGAAACTTCAGGCTCAAACCACTAACTCTCAATTCCAATTTCTTGCCTTTAATAAAAAGGAACATCTGTGGTGAGCCTGGCAATATGATTTTAGCTAAATTTTAAAGGGTCTCCAAATTAACTGTGAATTATAAGACAGGTTTTCGATTCTCCGAATTGTCACTTATTAACACAACAATCCCTAGGTGATTAGCAATTCTAAGGAAAAATGCATTCCATTGGGTTACTTCATATGTAATAAATCAGATTGCAACTACTTCTACTCCTAACTTGGAAAGTTTGCATTTGAATAAACCATAAAAAACAAATAAGCTTGTAAAATCTCATAATTTCTTGTCAGGTACTCTCTAAATGTGAGGAAATAGACTTCGGAAATACAGGATTACTATTTTCCTTCAATGTTTTTAGAGTAACTAGGTTGAAACACTGCACAGATGATGATGATGATAATAATAACAATAATGATGACAATGATGATAAATGTGGCATTTGTTAGGTGCTTACTATGTGCTGGGCACTATATCGAGCACTGGAGTAGATACAAGATCATCAGGTCAGACACAGTCCCTATCCCATTTGGGGCTCACAGTCGAAGGGGGAGGGAGAATAGGTATTTAACCTCCAGTTTACTTAGGAGCAAAATGAGGTACAGAGAGATGAAATGACTTGCCCAAGGTCATACAGGAAACAGGTGACGGAGTCAAGGTTAGAACCAGGTTCCCTGACTCCTATACCCATGGTCTTTTCACTAGGCCACGGTGATTTTCATCAAATGGGCTCTCCATTAATTCGATCATATTTATTGAGTGCTTGCTGTGGGCAGAGCACTCTACCAAGTGCTTAGTACTCTCGTGTAGCTTCTAGTAGAAGCTGGCAACTTCTATCAAAACACACACACACAGGTAAATATTGCCCAGAATATAAGGCAAAAGAGCAGGAATTGGGAACCTTTGGTTTGCAAACTACATAGGGCTCTTCTTGGAATCAAAGGTTGCCACTGAGTGCACCTAGATAATATAAACATTTAATTCCAAGAATATATCTATGGTATTTCTTAAGCGCTTACTGTATTGAGAGCTGAGCTAAGTACAAAATAATCAGGTCCCAAATAGGCTACATAGTTCAGGAAGGAGAGAGAACAGGTATTAAATCCCCATTCTGAAGATGAGGGAACTGAGGCACAGAAAAGGTAAGTGACTTGCCTGAGGTCACCCAGCAGGCAAGAGCAGGAGTCAGAATTAGAACTCAGGTCCTCTGACTCCCAGGCCCATGCTCTTTCCACTAGACCATGATGCTTCTCAGATAAATATATATATATATATATATATTTACACACATACACACACACACACACACATGTCCAACCAAAGACTAGGCTCCATGAAAGTGATGCCATTTGCTTAGCTTACACAGTAAAATAAACTATGCAGAAAGCTGGGCTAGAAGTAGCTAGACTATCATCCGGCTTTGAGCTGGACAGCTCTTAAGGGGGAGCCAAGATGGTAGCTCTGTGCCTCACTAGACGGTAGAGTGCACTCAAGCTGCTCTCCTTCTCCCTTCACCCATCCACTTTCACACCATCTCCAGCAAGCAGTGGCCCCAAGGTGGAATAGCCAAGCCAGACAGGAAAAGAGTCCGCTCTCCTACAATGCATACCTTTATATTTCCTTAACCGGAATTCATTTTATAGTTAGTATCTCTATGTCTGTCTCCCTGACTATACCATACTCTCCATTTGGGCAGAGACCATGTCTACTCACTTCATTAAACTGCCCCAAACACTAAGTGCAGCGCTTGGCATGGACTAAGCACTTAATAAATACTACTGATTGAGTGATTGATTGAAATGCATGCAGTGGGAAAGAGCACACTCATACCATGCCTTGATAATTACTAATAATAATAATAATAATGTTGGTATTTGTTAAGCGCTTACTATGTGCCGAGCACTGTTCTAAGCGCTGGGGTAGACATAGGGTAATCAGGTTGTCCCACGTGGGGCTCACAGTCTTAATCCCCATTTTACAGATGAGGGAACTGAGGCATGGAGAAGTTAAGTGACTTGCCCACAGTCACACAGCCGACAAGTGGCAGAGCTGGGATTCGAACTCATGAGCCCTGACTCCAAAGCCCGTGCTCTTTCCACTGAGCCACGCTGCTTCTCCGCTACTCTAGATAGGCTGAGTGTCAGCTGGGGAAGAGCTGAGGCAGGGGATGTGTTCAGCCTCTATATTGGTCCTCCCAAATATTTCGCTGGCCCTCATACATACCAGATCCAAGAGCAGCTGAGTTAAAGATCAGTGTCAAATCCCATCCGTTCCACCTTCACAATATCGCTAAAATCGCCCCTTCCTTTTCATCCAAACTGCTGCCACGGTTAATCCAAGCATTTAACTTATCACATCTTGATTACTGTATCAGCCTCCTCATTGACCTCCCTGCCTCTTTGCTCTTCCCACTCCAGTCTATACTTCACATTGCTGTACAGACCATTTTTCTACAGAAAAGTTCAGACCATGTTTTCCCACTCCTCAGGAACTTCCACTGTTACCCATCCACCTCTGCATCTAGCAGAGACCCCTCACCATTGGCTTTAAAGCAATCAATCACCTTGCCCCCTCCTACCTCACCTCGTTACTCTCCTAGTACAACCCAGCTCACACACCTCACTCCTCTAATGCTAACCTTCTCAATGTACTTCAATCTGATCTATCTCACCATTGACCTCTCGCCCACATCCTGCCTCTGGCCTGGAATGCCCTCCTTCCTCAAATCTGACAGTTACTCCCCCCCTTTCAAAGACTTAGTCAAGGCACATTTCCTCCGAGAGGCCTTCCCTGATTAAGCCCTCTATTCCTTTTCTTCACCTCCTTTCAGCGTCACCTTGACTTCCTCCCTTTAGCGTCACCTTGACTTCCTCCCTTTATTCATCCTCCCTCCCAGCCCCACAGTCCTTATGTCCTTATCTGTAATTTATTTATTTATATTAATGTCTGTCTCCCCCTCTAGTAAGCTTCTTGTGGGGAGGGAATGTTTCTGTAATATTGTACTCTTCCAAGCACTTAGTACAGTGCTTTGCACAGTAAACACTCAATAAATATGATTAACTGACTGACTGAAGAGGAGGAGGAAGAGAAGGGGGAAGAGGAGAAGCAAAAAACACACAGGTAAATTCAGCTGTGTCTCTCACTTTACCCATTTACCATTCCTTTCCTCATTAGCAGGACACAACAAAAACAATCTTATTAAAATTTGACCCCTTCTGGCCCAGATTCTCCCACTAACACTCAAGAAAGTAGAAGTTTTCCCCGAGTTCCACCTAGGAGGCAGGTGAAATTTAGGAGAGAAGTTGAAGCAGAGGTACCTGGGCTGCTTCCTTTTGTCCCGGAATCCAGGAGATGGGGGGAAGGCAGGCCCCCAGGGGTTCAGAGCAGCATTCTGGAAACTCTCTCCTTAGGTGCTTCTGGATGAAGATAGTCCAGTTAGAGAGGAGTGGGTATGAGGTCTGGGGTCCCCTGGGCATTTTCCTCCTCCCCTGAGGAGGAGAATCAGGTCCATGCCCACCCACTTCACCTGGTGAAGGTCCCCAGATTGCCTGCCTGTTGCTGACAACCTCTCTCCTACCCCTTTTCTCTTCCCCTTCTTTCCTTTCCCATCCCCTCTGGCAGCAACAGCTGTTGCTATGAAGCAGCACATGGTGCAATAACATCGTCATATTGCGCCATGTGTTTGGTGATATAATGACATCACGTGTCACATGGCGGGGGGGGGGGCATAAATTGTATGATCCTTTGCACACCAGTATTGCTCAAACGTTTCATTTTGTTTGGATCCTCCAGCTATTCCCCAACTGTTGGTTCACTAAACAAACATAACAGAAATCCTGTCAACCAGCTCTATCGTATTGTACCTTTCCAAGTGCCTAGTACTGGGCTTTGCACACAATAATCAGTAACTAAACACTTTTGATCGATTGATCGATAACGTAATTTGGGTGGTTCACAGAACTTATTGGATAGAGCATTGGCCTGGGAGTTTGAGGGACCTGGGTTCTAATTCTGGCTCCACCACATCTGCTGTGTGACCTTGGGTAAGTCACTTAACTTCTCTGGGCCTCAGTTACCTCATCTGTAAAATGGGGATTAAGCTTGGGAACCCCATGTGGGACAGGGACTGTGTCCGACCTGATTATTTTATATCTACCCCAGTGCTTACAACAGTGCTTGGTGCATAGTGAGCACTTAAGTACCACCATCATTTTTCTTCTTCTTATTGTTATTAGAACAACATGGTGAGCTTATTGTTAACCTTAAGGGACTCAAAAACTCAGTGGCACAGGAAGATTTATATGGTCAGTTGTCCCTGGCCACCTACTCTTTGTGAGCTGCACCTTTACCTTCCCATCTGCTCACAGCACTGCATACCCCAGAAGGAACGTGACTGGAAGAAAGGGAAGCACGTGAGTGGAACTGCTCAAACCACCAGTACTATTATCAGCACCTTTGTGCAAGCTTCAAATAGACCAGCATAGTAAGCCGTCATGTTTACATACCCTCGAGGAATAGATCGTCTGTTATCCTTTGCCATTTTCATTTACACAGATTCATTCAGTCACTTGCACCATCTTTGAAAATGAAGTCCAGTGGGCCGTGCTTATGTTCAGTTGAGACGCAGTGTGGTCTAGTGGCCTAGAGCATGGGGTGGGAGGACCTGAGAACTCAGAAGAACCTGAGTTCTAATCCTGTCTCAGACACCTGTCTGTTGTGTGACCTTTCTCTGTGCCTCAGTTACCTCATCTGTAAAATGAGGATGAACACTGTGAGCCTCATGTGCAACACGGACGGTGCCCAACCTATTCTGTATCTACTCCAGTGCTTAGTACAGTGCCTGGTTCATAGCGAGTGCTTAACAAATACCTTTAAAAAAAGCGCCGAGCCCATTCGGAGGCCAAAAATCTGGAAGCAGCAAGGATTTCTGGGAGGTTTGGTGGAAGATCTGCATAGATGGAGATTCATCTGCTTGAAGAAAGGAAGCGACAACCCACACAAACAAGGCCCATAACATTTTCTAGGTCTAGGCATTTCAGAATTTGGGGGATTGATTTTGTGTTCAGGGGTCCTTACTATAGAGTCCTGGTGCACTCAGGGCTGCCAGCAAGGACAGCATGTCAAGGACAATGCATATAACCAAGCCAGAGAGTTTTGTAGGTTCATCTTTCCGTACATTCTCTTGTGATTTTTGCCTTTAAGGGTTTGTGCGTGTGTTGGGGTGTGTATGTGTGTGTGAATGAGTGAATGTGCACATGTGGTATATGAGTATGGTAGAGGGAGAGGTTGCTTGCACCACACATAGGTGGCATGGCAAATTTAACTTAACAGCCCACCTTAATTGAGTCAGCTGGTGCCTGTCATGCATTGAAACTTCAAATTTGATCTGGTCACCATGGCTGTGCACTGCCTAGGTGGTTTGAAGTTGGATTTCGCCTGCCTTGGGAACTGTCTCCATCAATGAAACAAACAGTCTGTGAGCCTAGTGGACTGTGACAGACTGGAACTCCATTCTCCAATGGGGATGCTGGCAGAGAGAGAGAAAGAGAGAGACTGGCTCCTGGCAGTGCTTTAAGAGGCCTCTGTATGTGTGTTTGTGTGTGTGTGTATGTGTTTTTCCAACTATTGGCTTCATTCAAGGGGTACAGTGCTATAGACAAGCTAGACATTTTTGCCTGTTAGCAGGGGAAGTACCATTTCAGAGTCCTCTAGGGTGGGTAATATCACATTTTATTCCCTACTCTTTTCTCTCCACTTTCCCTTGCTCCCACCATATCAAACCAAATGGAATTTCAGCGAGTTCACTTCGCCAAGCCATTTAATCACTGCGGCCTGATGAAACTGACCCCAACTGTATTTGTCCTCATGGGCTGGGCAAAGCCTCAAACATTTTAGAAGTCCTGACCATTGCCCAGAATTCCCCAGCCATCGTGAGCCCTTGCAATATCCTGGTTTGGGCTGAATGGGCAATCTGCCATCATCTGGGACAATGGGGACACAGCAGCCCCATTGTAGAAACTGGATATGCTTGGAAACAGGGCCAGGTACAGGATATTGGGGAGGGGAAGGGGCAGAACCCTATTCGCTTCCCCTTGAGCTAATCTAGGCCTCTGCTGCCCCCAATCCCAGCCCTGCCATAAGGGTCACTTTCCATGAAAAATGCCCTTTTCTCACAAATTCATATGGTGGGAAGACATATAACTCTGAGAAGACCCTCTTACTTCTCCCCTTCACCCTTCCCTGCCACTCCCCAAAGAATTCCTTTGTGGAGAGAGGACACAGCCTTTCAGACATCTTGCAGGTGGGGCTTCTAAAGACTGAGACATAACTCTGACTACACCACTGTTATGCTTACTAACTGCTCTACAGATAGATTCCCTAAGGGATATAATCCAAACAATTCCTCTAAAACCAATCATTCTATCTAAAATATTGTAAAAATATCCATGACAGCTTGGGATGGATTATTTTAGCTTAAGTCATACACGGGGCATTTTTCTTCACAGTTTTGATAACATTTATGCACATAACATTTAACACTTGAAAAATAGTTTTTTTATTAAAGTCGATCAACAAAACACAAAACCCTACGTGCCATCCGACAAAGACATTGGGGACCAGGGCTACTCGTTGTTAATCTCTGCAGGAAGCTGACCTTGTCTGGGTTCTATAATAGAAGTTTTCTACAATATTCCTGCCCAGGGCCCCTCCTGAGCAAATACTGCCAATCATGATGAACTGCTCCAAATTGCCCGTTACCTTTGTTATGTAGACAAATGGCCACGGCGGACAGGGATGAGACCACCAAACTCATTTTCACTCATGCCGAGCCCTCTGTTTCCCGGGAAAAGCCAAGAGGGGAGCCCACTGTGGTTTGGATGTTGATTTGTTGCTGTTGCCTGCAGTTAGTTGGGGGTGGGATGGGAGGGCATTGAACTACAGATTAAAAATAAAAGCCAGACTTTGTTTAGCATTGCTTTCTAACCAGCAATACATTTATCAGTAAATGGGGTCCACATGGCAAGGTAGGGAGAATCTCTCTAATAATCCACTCAGTTCCTCTTCTCCCATCCCCTTGGTTCCTTCTCTCTATCACCAACCTCTTCCCCTCTCTTACCTGCCTCCTCCTTCCATAAAACCAGTTTAGACTCAGGCAGCTTGGCATCCAGGCTAGCAGTGTTGCCTAGAGGACAGAGCACAGGCCTGGGAGTCAGGGAACCCGGGTTCCAATTCCAGCCCAACCACTTGCCCCCGGGTGACCTAGGGCAGGTCACTCCGCTTCTCTGTGCCCTAGTTTTCTCGTTTGTAAAATAACTGTCCTTCCATTTTATAAATCATATTTATCTGGTACTTACAATGTGCGGATCCCCCCATGTTACAGGGATTGTGTCCACCCTGGTTAATTTGCATATACTCCAGAATTTAGGACAGTGCTTGGCACATAGTGAGTGCTTAACAAATACCACAATTATTATCATTATTAACTGCTCTTTCACCCCAGGGAAAGAACCCCTTCTTGTGGGTGGAGGACTACTCTGCATATCTCATTTGGCCTGTAGACTGATTGCGGGTTTCAGTTTCTAGGGTGTAGAAAACACTCCATTCTGCCACAACATGGTTTCACTTTTTTGGCTAGACTGTCTTCAGAGAACTGAGGTATTTTCATCCAACAATATAAGCTTTTTCAGATACAGTGGATTGCTGTGTTGAAAGAAAAGACTTGTGAATATGTGTGCCTGAGTGTGAAGTGAAGCACAACTCCCGTAGTGAAAAACTCCTACCAATTTCTCTCTTTCTCTCCTTAAAGCACTACCGAGGTAGCATGGCCCAGTGGAAGGAGCCCAGGCCTGGTTGTCAGAGGATCAGGGTTCTATTCCTGCCTCTGCCGCTTACCTGCTCTGTGACCTTGGCAAAAATCAGAAGAGAATGTATGGAAAGCAGAGGCTACAGAACTCTCTGGCTTGGTTATATGCATTGTCCTTGACTTGATAGACTGCGAGCCCCAAGTGGGATAGCTACTGTAACTGATCTGATTATCTTGGATCCACCTCAGTACATAGGACCTACTAACCTCTGAATGAATGTCATGATTATTATTTGTTATTAAAAATGTTGGGCTCCTTAGGAGCACCTATGGCGTATTATTTAAGAGCATTCATTCAATCAACTGATGGTATTTACTGACCGGTTCCTTTGTGCAAGGCGTTGGTAAGCCATTGACTGTGCACCATAATTTGAAACATAAAAACCTGAGAAGAACGACCGCAATGAAATAACTATGTTTGACCCATCTAAAGTTCAATATCGGAGTTCAGGTTGTTTTGCATAATAACAAGCAAGTTGAGAACAAAGCTGTGACACACCACTTGTTAGAGGTGCCATTTTGTAACTGGAATAGGCAGTTGAGAAGCAGAAAACTCACAAAATGAGGTTAGAAGGGAAGGTTTCAGCAAGGCAGCCTGTAGGCCACATAAGGTGCCTATTGTGCTTGGACTTTCTTCAGGAGTCTCTTCCTTTTCCAGCCTTCATCCCTTTCTTTGAAGATACAAACCAGTCTCAAAGCCAATCCCAACCAGAGGCCAGGGGAGCCATGACAATCCTTGACTTTTCCCTTCAAGACCATGGAAGAGGAGAGGAGGAGGAGGAAGAAGTGGACTCAGCAATGATTTTTAAGGAGGATTTTAAGGAGGATCAATGATCAAGAATAACCTCCTAAGAATAACTATCCTTAACTTTAAACAATCCCCAACCTCACTAGATCTGGTCAAAAATAACTTATTAATTCATCCTAAGAATCGCCCTCCTGCAACTTATAAAAATCCCATTTGCTTACCTGAATTTCCCAACCCCACTATTATCCTGTCGTCTTACCTGTTGGAAGAATAGGTTCCAAAGCTCCAGAAACCCTTAAAATTAAGGCCACAGAAATGGCAATTTCCAGACAGAGGACCATGACTCATCTCAGCCAGGAGAGACTGATTCTTGTAAGCGTTCCAAATGGCAAGTAACTTCTCTGCTCTTTACTCAGATGACACACACCGCAGGGGGTGAGTATAAAAAGAATTACTATTTGGAATGGAGCGAGGGATCACTTTTCCCCTGCTGAGATGGGGGAGTTGGATTCTCAATAAACCCTGGGAAACCGGAGTAGTTTGTAAGCCAGATGAAAGCTCACAGCTAAAATCCTCTTTAAGTTTAATCCTCTATCTTTGGATAGCATTTGAGAAAAAATTCTTAGGACCCACTTCCTGGATGATAGCTGCTGATAGTCACCAGAAGTGACCACACTACAACCGCCATCACCCTGAGTAATAGCATGACAAAGGTCACTACCCCGAGTGACAACCCCATAACATTCACTATCCCGAGTGACACCACCTCACACCATTTACTACCCTGAGTGACCTCACCATCCTGCTGACCACGCCTATAATGTTATCATTGACTTGCTTGGGTAATGGGAGATTGTCCCACTCAATATTTATCAATCAATGGTATTTAGTGTCTACTATGTGCAAAGCACTGTACTACATGCTTGGGAGAGCACAATACAACAGAATTAGCAGCCATGCTTCCTACTCATAATGAGTTTACAGTCTATTACAGTCTATAATAAGTAGCCATAACTAAAGTCACTAACCACCAGGATCATGGTTTGTGACAGCTCCACTTTAATAAAGTGGCCCAAATCCACGGTGCACCATCCTACATAATTCACTATATGCACACCTTTGCAATGAGGGTCTGTGTTTCTTATATTCTAAGAAACTCCAAACCCCAAAATGTCTTCTAAATTCCACCCCTTAGTTCCCGGTTCATCAAAGAGCCTTGCAGAATGAAACATTTTCTCCCTTTTTTAATGACAGAATGCAGAACCCTTTGCTCAGAGGAAATTTATCTCTTAGTGTCCTGGTTCTTCCTCCTTTTGGTAAGAGTCTGCCTGAATCCTCCTCAAATAGAGGTTTCTTTCTCAGTGATGCAAAGAATCAGTTTCTGGGGGCTCCTCAGGGCACGCGGTTCCAGAGTTGCCCAAATGGCCTGTCCTGGAATGATACAAGATCAGCATGCTATCATGCTGCTCTTACTTACTCTGCAGCTGATACTAATAATAACTGTGATATTTCTTAAGCACTTACTATGTGCCAGGCATTGTACTAAGCATTGGGGTGGATGCAAGCAAATTGGATTGGACATAGTCCCTGCCCCATGTGGGGCTCACAGTCTCAATCGTCATTTTACACATGAGGCAACTGAGGCACAGAGAAGTGGTGACATGCCCAAGGACAAACAACGGACAAGGGGTGGAACTAGGATTAGAACCCATGACCTTCTGACTCCCAGGCCCGTGCTCTATCCACTTCATCAATCAATTAATTATACTTATTGAGCGCTTACTGTGTGCAGAGCACAGTAACTAAGTGCTTGGGAGAGTACAATACAACAGAGTTGGTAGAGACGTTACCTGCCAGCGGGAAACTTACAGTCTAGAGGATAGGTTTACAGTCTAGAGGATTGCCTTATGGCCCATTGGACACTGGTAACAAAAACACATTTTCTTCTTTGGATTCCTGAATCCTCCAAACCCACTCAGGTTTGGAGAGCAGAAAGCCCAGACCTGTGGTCTGTAAGCTCCTTGTCTAGACTGTAGGCTCCTTTTGGTCAGGAAATGTGCCTATCAACTCCATTATATTGCATTCCCCCAAGCTTAATACAGTGCCATGCACACAGTAAGCACTCAATAAATACAAGTGATTGATCTGGAGGGAAATTTCCATCTCTCTCTGAGACTGGAAAGCTCTTTCAGCATTCAATTAGCCTCTAAAACAATCCAGACATTTGTGCCTGGAGGACGATGGGGGAGAGGATAGAATTCTCCTGATCTCTGAGTTCTCTAGGAAAAGACTTGCCACAAGCTTCTTTGGGACTCAGTTCAACAGAGGCTTGCACTTGTACATCAGGTGCAAATTCCACAAATTCTAACTGTCTTTTCCACTTCCTGGTGCTATCTTTTTAAATGCATTGCACTTTGAGTTGGTTATGGGCAGGTACCAACCTAAATAATTTAGAACTTCAGAAAACATTTCTATTCATAGATTTACATAAAGATCTTTCCTTAGGTGTGACTTAAATCCTTCTTGCTGCCATTTAAGCTCATTTTCTCTTGGGGAGTTGGATTTTCCCTCTCCTTGGGAAATTCTAAGGCACAGTGGCATAATGAAATATGCTGCTGAAACTAGTGCTGCCAGATTTTGATAGTTATATTGTTATGACTCAATTTGATTATTTCTATTAAGTATTAAACTCTTACCAAGGGTGAATCACTATACTAAGCACTGTGCTCAGTACAGGAAAATCAATTCATACATGGATCTTATCTCTGAGAGGGAAAGGGCCGTCTCATAGAATCTAAACTGTAAGTTCATTATGGACTACCAACTCTATTGTATTGCACTCTCCCAAGTACTTAGTACAGTGCTCTGCACACAGTAAGTGCTCAAAAGTACCATCGATTGATGGAATAAAATATTCCAGTCCAATATATTTTTTCCTCGCTTTCAATTTTATCATTTATAAAATTAAAGAAAGATGTGAATAGACTCAAAAAAGGTATAGGTGTGGACTGAAAACAACACACCCATTTCTCCACAAACCTCACCCTGCTTCTGTCTCACTATCTCAATGGCTCTTAGTCCCATTTATACAAGATTTTTTTAAATGTAGTATAAATTTTCCAATTTTGATCTGTTATACCTAAATTCCTTTTCTAAAGACTCTTTACTCTGAGAAACAAGTTGATTTCTCTATTGAAGGGTTTCACTGTAATTAAACTGATTGCTGAAAAAGACATCATTCTTCTTTTAATAAGGCAATTTGCATATTCAATAACTTTAGACTCCTTTCCTAAAAGACAGTTAGAAAGTTTATTTGTATGTTCTTTCACTCAAATATTTTCACATTTTTCTTACCTTGTTTCCATTAAGAGGCTTTCATTTTGAAAAAAATATTCCTTATATTTTGCTTTCATTTGATATTTATTCGGTAACAAAAATGGGGCAATAAGCTAACCAAAGGTTTTTGATAAGGCCGTTTTACTTAAGAATGAGATTCCCAGCAGAGACTCTACATTTATGTTATTTCTTACAATACTAATGATGCATCTACCTCACTGAAAAAGAAATAGAGAAACTGAGATAAACCTAGGTTCCTCAGCTTCAGGTCAAGATGACCGAAAGAAAGGTTTTCTTTTATTTTTGAAAATACAAGGGTCATAGACAATTGAAATCCAGTTTGAAGTACCCTAGATTGTTAGACTTCACGTCTACCACGGGCCAAATACTCTACAATACCAAATACAGTACTAAGTGTTGGGGCAGATATAAGATCATCAGGGCAGAAATAGTCAAGGGATTCACTCAGAGTCTAAGGGGGAAGGAGAACAGCCATTTTGCCACCAATTTTATAGCTGAGGAAACAGAGGAGTAGTAAAATTAAGTGACTTGCCCAAGGTCACACAGAATCCAGGTCCCTTAACTACCAGGTCCCTGTTCTTTCTGCTAGGCTAAGCAGCCTTTCTGTGAGTGTTCTAGAGTAAAGGATAGTGTTTTGTTTTTTTTAATGGCATGTGTTAAGTGCTTACTATGTGCCAGGCACTGTTCTAAGAGCTGAGGTAGATACAAGCTAATCAGGTTGGACACAGTCCCCGTCCCACATGTGGTTCCCAGTCTTAATCCCCATTTTACAGATGAGGCAACCGAGGTCCAGAGAAGGTAAGTGATTTGCTCAAGGTCACACAGCAGACAAGTAGTGGTGCTGGAATTAGAACCCAGGTCCTTCTGACTCTCAGGCCTGTGCTCTTATTACGCAGCTGAAAATTGGCCAATAAACCAAGACAGAATGGGGCTCCTTTACCTCGGGTCACCCTGTTTCACAAATTGAAGAACACAGACTGTGCCGGAGGGAATGAATCGCCTCAGTTGCTATTGCCAATGCTGAATCCTAGAACACAATTTAGTAACAGGACCATAATATTCATTTCTTTTTCAGTTTAATTTTGAGATGTATCCACCTATCCTATGATTTGATTTTATGGAGTAGTTGAGGAAATAATTACATTTACTTTCATCAGAAAAGCCATCCTTTTAGCAATTGGCAATTTTATGCTATTGCTTTATTGCAGCCCAAGAGATCCTGGTTGCCTCACGTCACACAAACAATTTAATTACACATATTCTACTAAACAACTCACTTAAACAGTAGAAGGATGCTGAACTCCAGGACAGCCTAATGTAAACAAGCCCAATTGTCAGGTGTAAAATGAAACACTAACCTCTTCTGCATGACCCTCACAACCTAAATGAACATTAAAACACAAGATCACTGGACTTCCTAGACTTGTTCAAGTTTTGATCTAAACTGTGGGTTTAAAACCAAGCTTCAGTGGAATATGACACGTAAAAAGGAAAAAAAAATGGTTTCCTAAACGTGAGGCACCCTGCAGTTCATATTCCTGAGAACTGATATGTAGAAACACTAGGAAAGCCAGGGGAGAGTGGCTTACTTGTGGGGTTACAGATGGCGAATGGAATCTGGCCTTCTTGTGATGCCCTTGTGCTTCTGGGTTGACATCATCACCTTTATGTCTAAAATAAGTGTTGAGAAACACTGAAGTTGCTGACTGAAGCTCCTCTGAGCCCGTGGAGGTGATGACTATGATAAGCTCAAATCTTGGGAGCTTAGGGTGTTGGTTTCTCCCAGATGGAATTCAGGAGGTTTGCTTGCTCTAATTTTTAGCTTTAACTCCAGTTGTTTCCTAATACAATCCTGAAAGGGTGAATTTGGACAATCTCATCTTGGCCATTTTGAGCACATATGCTAGAACTAAGTCTTTTTGGCTCAGCTGTAGCTTGAATCTAATGAAAATGACAGATAATACCGAGTTCTGTGTGCCTGCCAAAAAAGAGGATATTTCCCATGAGATAGCACCTGGTGATGCAGAAATAGACACTATAGATTTGTGATTGGCTGGTACTTACCAGTATTCATATCTAGTCAGTATTATCAACCACACAAGATCACATCTTGGATAATCACAGCAACAATGGCATGCATAAAAAATTACTGCAGCAAAAAAAGAAAAAAAATAGATCAATTATGTCAATTATATGCTAGCACTTTTTTCCACAGTTTCGACACTGAGAAAAGGTGGCCTCTATCTCTGATCTAATTATTCACATGCTTATTTGGAGCTTTTTCTTCCACATTTCTATTTTACACACAGATATAAAAGATCTGTCTTTTAGAAACACACCGTGGAATCAGATGTGCATGCATACATATGTGACTTACATTTTAGCAGCTGAATAATCAGTTACTTGAAAGTAAAGAATAAAAGCCTCTCGTATTGGCTTTCTCTAAATGGGAAGCTATAGGAGGGCTATATATTGAGATGACCTTACCTGAAAGCAAAAATGCCATCGGCCTAGGCAAGTGTCATAAATTAAGTTGCTATTTAAGCCCTGATTCTTGTTAGAGGGTCCAAATTTCTAAGGTACCTTTAATGGCTCTCCTTTCAATGATAATGACAATGATAATAATAATAATGATGATGGTATTTAAGCGCTTACTATGTACCAAGCACAGTTCTAAGCACTGGGATAGATACAAGGTAATTAAGTTGTCCCACATGGAGCTCACAATCTTAATCCCCATTTTACAGATGAAGGAACTGAGGCACATAGAAGTTAAGTGACTTGCCCAAGGTCACACAGCAGACAAGTGGCAGAGCCGGAATTAGAACCCATGACCTCTGACTCCCAAACCCGGGCTCTTTCCACTAAGCTATGCTGCTTCACGAATGAAGTCTTTGCTTAGAGTGTAGTCGAACCAACATTAGAAACACCACGTCAAGGGAAGGCTACTAATTCCTTGCAACACCGCTTCCTCACTCCCAGCCCATCTCTCTTCGCCATTTTCTTCCCCCATCCTTTTCCCTTTATTTCTACAAATTAGAGAAGATTGTATTAAAGGAAATAAGTAGCTTACCTGAAGTAAGCTTCTAATGAAGACAATATCAGATATAAAATAATCAAATAGAATAATACATTTAAAAATGAATCATTTCAATTAAGAATCAAGCAGGAGCAAGTGCAACTTCATTTGAGCTCAACTAAACTGAAAGCTTCACTGGGTTTATTTTTCTTCCTTTACACCCCCTTGTTCTTCCTTATTTCCTTCTTCCTATCTTTCTCCCTCTATCTTTCCCTCTTTTTTTCCCTCCTTCCACTAGACTGTAAAGTCACTGTGGGCAGGGGATGTGTCTTCAACAAGAACAATAATGATGATAATAATAAAGTGCTTACTATGTGCCAAGCACTGTTTTAAGCACTGGGGTAGATACAAGTAAATCAGGTTGAATACAGTCCCTGTCCCACATGGGACTCCCAGTCTTAACCCCCATTTTACAGGTGAGGTAACCGAAGCCCAGAGAAGTAAAGTGACTTGCCCAAAATCACACAACAGACATGTGGAGGAACGGGAATTAGAACCCTGGTCCTTCTGACTTCCAGGCTAGGGATCTATCCACTAAGCCCCGTTGCTTCTCTTAACTGTCATATTGCACCCTCTCAAGAGCTTAGTAGAGCATTCTATACACAGTAAGGGCTTGAATAAATATGACTGATGGGCTGATTGGTTGATTTCTCCTTCCCCGCTTTCCCTTCTCCCCTCTGTTCATGGTCTTTTCCTCTTCATCTCTCTCCCTTCTCTCCCTCCCTCTCTTCTTCCTCCTACAATCTGACCAAAGTCCATACTGGGCATAAAGAGAGCAAATGGAGCCTTCATTTGCTGATTAATGGGCCTGGGCCTTCTTTTAAAACCACGAGAGGATTTTAATGTGAGAAAGTGATAGCAGAGCAACAGAGACACAAGTCATAGCTTAATGCTGCTGGTGAAGTCAAATGATGATTGCCTGAATATTTCCTTCTCAGGCTGCCTGGCTTCAGTGAGTCCAGAGTCACGAGTCGGAAAACTAAACGGACTCCCCACTTTCCATTTGAGCAATGGGCCAGAAAAAAAATAGTGCCCCCCAAATGTATCTGTTTGGTGGAGCTAAGGAGAATTTTCAAGTATATTTAGCTGTTCCTAATCTGGCATATGTGAAACAAACAGGGCAAATGGTAAGAAGCCCATTTATTTGTCGAGAGAGGTTGCTGGGATTTATTTATGTTCTCTGTTTAAGTGTGCCCCCTTCAGAACGGCAACTAATCTCCCCAGTCACTGAGCACCAGGCCCCTCCCGGGATCACCTCCCGGTGGAAAAGGGGTGGTAGTGGGGATCGGCTCTGTCACCCAAGAGTGTCTTCTTTCACCGGGGACACTGTGGACTTACCCTTCTGCTAGGAGGTAATATCCGCTCCCTCCTAACCGAGCTTGAAAGAGCTGTCTCTTTAAGGAGTTATCTCATATTTTCAGAAATTGACTGTGAAAATTCTAAGTAATGGTGTGACATGATCACACTCACTTTCCGTAGTTAATCCTTCACTAGGGTCAGGCGCTTTCCCTGCTCAATGACTCATTTGATTGTCATCTACCTTGCACAAAAAAACTACGAAGCCCCAAGCACTGTCTGGTAGCATGACAGGCAGTCACAGTGCTGAGCTCTGTGCAGGAATAACTGAATTAGAAAAAAGCTGCTGGCACTGTAATAAAGCGTTTAATGGACAGACAGCCTCTTTTACCTTCCTTGGGGTAACACTAAATCCCTTTTTATTGTAGTTTGCACAGATGTTAGTGAGTTATCCATTTCTCTAATCATACTAGAAGTTGGCACATCCATCTTAAGTAAGAAGACCAGCCCACTCTGTTTTAGAGAGTCCTTTTTCTAATAAACTTGTGTCAGTTTCAGGTCAGTTTTACCAATACAAATAAAATTCAAACAAATAAAAAGTATATTGTCTCATGATGAGATTTATGTAATTATGTCCCTTAGGTCACTTTA
Source organism: Ornithorhynchus anatinus (assembly GCF_004115215.2). NCBI lineage: Eukaryota > Metazoa > Chordata > Mammalia > Monotremata > Ornithorhynchidae > Ornithorhynchus > Ornithorhynchus anatinus. The sequence goes on along the minus strand of NC_041738.1, from coordinate 28,813,055 downwards.
AATTTACAGAGGGAGTTACACCCTGTATAACCCTTATTGCAGTCTGGATTTTCCCCTCACTTGGAAAGAATAAGAAAAAAAACCCACCCAACTCTATCTACTTATACAAGATATCACCAGGTTCTCTAACGTGGAGTGGAAAACTGTACATGGAGGCTCTTTACATTCATTTGTACAGATATGCATCTCTTTTCTGGTTTGGTGAGTTGCCTGAATTTCCCCCATAAATCCTTCTGAATGGAATCCACTTGTTTTGATTGCTCCCCTTACATAGCGAATGCAAACTGACCAGGGTAATAGACAAGTCCATATGCACTTTCCTGGCTTTGGTAGGAAATCTAAGAGTTGGAGGGCTCTCAGATTCTAAAATACATCTTCCCTCATCAACCGTGTTTTGGGGCAGGATTTAGAATCAAATATCGTTAAGTTGGGGGTGAGGGGAAGAGGAAAACGTACACACGAAGGTGCTACCCACCGCAACTTCTACCCTGGCTGCAAAGGTCAACTAAAGTTCAGGCCGGGATAAATAATTGCTGCGTTGTGGGGGTCTGTGGAAAGCCTGTTCTTTTTTTTTTTTCAGCCGAGTTGATGGGTTCACAGCGGTAGCTGAATTTTGATAGATTGGCAGACGCTGAAAGGAAATGCTAAAACTTCAACCGGCCGTCGGGTTGAACTTCATTTTCCCGGGGCAAAGGGTGAGCGGCCGGGGGAACCATTTAAGGGCAAGCCATCCCCTGACCTGGTCAACAAAGCTGAAAGTGTGGTTTGTGTGGAACTCTGCCTTGTTGTACCTGGCTCCCTAACAAAAGGCCTGACCAGCAGGGTGGGCTATCCAAATAAACACGAAAGGTTCAGGGGTTGTTGCTAGCCCTTTGTGTATGTAAATTTACTGCTCTCTAGGGTCTCACTGTAAATGAGAAGGTCCTGTCTCTGTTGTGCTTCCTGGTAAAATAGTCTTAATAAATAAATCAAAGATGAGGGAACATTAACCATTTAACACCCAGGAAAAAAAAACGAAAAAAGAAAACAGGAGACAGTGACAGTTCCTTTGAACACTCCCTGACCTCAGGCCCCAGACAGACAGAGTCACGCCGAAGCCCCATGGGTGAGCTCTTTCAAAATGTTAAAAAAAAAAAAAAAAAAGCCTGGATTCTTAAGGTGTCCATTTTATTGGTATATCTTAGAGCCTCACACTGAGGTTTCAGATTAAGTCCATCCTAAGTTTTTGATTTAACTTCCCGAGTCCATTTAGGATCAGTTGAGGTGAAAAAGGTAAGGTGAATTTGAGATTCATGGTAAACACTTTGGCCCCAAATAATAATAATTTTAAGTTAATGATTTTAGAGTCCAATAAGCGCTTATTCTGTGCCAAGTTCTGGAGTGGATACACGACCACCAGGTTGGATACAGTCCCTGAACCACGTGGGATTCTGAATTAATAAGACACTAAAGGCAGAATGGCGTTAGCCGGCCCAGCCACCACAATTGAAACCATCCGTCTCATCTTTTAATTGTTAAGTTAGCTCATCTCACAACAGTACTCAGAGAGAAACAGAAAATGTCTTTCAAACTCATTTGGATTCTTGCTGACGCGCGGAGAACTCGCGCTGCCTCCTGGTTTTAAATGCTACATAACTTTAGGTTAATTTAGCTTTGTTTCCATTGGGGGAATTGCCCGGCTCATTTTATAAGCATTAAAAAAATTTCCTTTATTTTATTTTTATTTTTCAGACTTGTGATCAGGAAACAGGTCTTGGAGCTGAACTCTCTTGCCCACACAACTAATCCAAGACAGCTTGCTAGAGGGGTTACACCCAGCAGGAGTCCAGCGGCTCAGGTCAGGACACACATGGTGATTTGGTATTTCCAGTTGAGAACTGGAGGAGGAGAACGAGGGCTGGGGGAGGGAGGAGAGGCTTCGACTGTACAACGTCAGATGGAAAAACAGACAAATGAGTCACACGGATCTGGAAGGAGCAGGGTCACTTCCCCTCAACCCTTGTCCATCTCTCCCCCTCCTCCAACTACTCCCACTGAGAGGAGAGAGCTGTTTGGAGGAGTGAAAGCCTTGTGAGCCCAACCCTGAGGACAACAGAATTAAACTTCGTTCATTCCTTCTCCCCATAGTTAAGTGGTATTTGACGAGAAAGAAAATAAAGAGTTAATCCTGGCTCTCTAGTTTGGTCTCTGACCCACCTCACTGTGGGGCCTTGCTTAGGCTTTATGTTATAAAGAGGAAGGGCAGCAAACCAAACTATAAGTTCAAGAGAATTCTAAAGAGGGCATCAGAGTAGAAGAAATAATAGTAGCAGCCACAGCAACAGAATTTAGTGAGTTCCCACTTGGTGCCTTGATCTCACCTGTCTCGCCACTAACCCCTGGCCCATATCCTACCTCTGGCCTGGAACACTCTCCCTCCTCAAATCCGTCAGACAATTCTCTCCCCGCTTCAAAGCCTTATTGAAGGCACATCTCCTCCAAGAGGCCTTCCCAGACTAAGCTCCACTTTTCCTCATCTCCCACTCCTTTCTGCATCACCCTGACTTGCTCCATTTGCTCTTCCCTCCTCTCTCCCTCCCCACAGTACTTATCTATATATCTGTAATTTCATTTATCTGTATTGATGTCTGTCTCCCCCGGCTCTAGACTGTGAGCTCAGTGTGGGCAGGGATCATCAGTCTTTATTGCTGTATTTTACTTTCCCAAACTCTTAGAACCGTACTCTGCACATAGTAAGTGCTTAATAAATATGATTAAATGAATGGTGTGGAGCACTGTACCTGGCTTTGGGGAAATACAGAATAATGAAGCAATACATTCCCTGACCATGAAGAGTTTGTCTCTCTCCTCTTGGGCAGAATACCTTTCACAGACTGACCGATTATCTTACAGTAGATATTGTTACCCACTGGGCCTTGGCCTGGGACTGTTATGCAGGGACTAAATACAGCCCCACTCCCTCAAAAACCAATCCTTGCCCTCAAGGGGTTCCTGATCGAGTCTGGCGGGCCTTTACATCCAAGAACACTAGCCAAAAAATATCTCACACATACAAAGCAGGCATGAGTTGGATCTCACCTTCAGTGGTATCTTCTAAACAAAGGACACCAGTGTATGTCTAAATACATATATTTCCGAATACACATTTATATATGTATGTTTAGTACTGAGAGCTCTCTGATACTGGAACGAATTGTCGAGTGCAATAGCTGGGGTAACCATTTACCTTCATAATTACAGTTTGTGATTTTAAAGGAACTTTTGCACCTTCAAAGAGGATTTCAGTTGGGTGAATTATGTAGGGGTCAGTTGAGAATCTGCACCCTAATGACATAGAAACTTATTTCAGGGCCAATTTTGCAGATCAATTTACCATTTTATTCTGTGCAGAAATTTCCTCATGGCCTCTTTTGTATATTTCACACCCCTCCCTTGTATTAAGAGCGCTAAATCTGCTTAAGAGCGCACCCTTAACTGGCCACAAACCTATCTTTGTGTCACAGCTTTTCTTTAGGATAGGTGTGCTTGGCCCTGGGTTTTCCTACAGGATCATTTTCTAAGCAAAACATAAATTAGCCCTGCAGACTAGTATAAGGCCATCTAAAAATTCAGTTTGAGGGGAAATAAAAAGTTCTACCTATCATTAGTATGGTACTCTTTTAGGTTCCTGATACTCAAAAAAAGGAATACATATTTTAAAATATTATGCTTACTATCTGACCAGGACTGTGCTAAGTGCTGGGCTAGATTCAAAATAATCAACTTAGATACAATCTCATGCTCATTTTTCAGATAAGGAAACTGAGGCTCAGATAGGATAAGGACCTTGCCCATGGTCATCTAGCAAGTCAGAGTTAGAGGTGGGATTAGAGTCAAGGTTTACTGACTACCAGCCCTCTGCTCTTTCCACATATGTCACCCTACTTCCTTAAAACTCCAGTTCCACAAGCCAGAGACAGGCCAGGCTGTCAGGCTTGTAGACAAGGACAGGCAATAGCTCACAGGTATCAAAGTCAATCCATCAACTAATGATATTTATTGAGCCCTTACTGTGTACAGAGCTCAGTACTAAGCACTCGGAAGAGTATAATATAACAGAGTTCGTAGACATGTTCTCTGCCCACAAGGAAAATCCGTTGCCATATCCAATGGCCTCTACTTCATCCTAATTCTCCTTGACCTCTCAGCTGCCTTCCACACTGTTGACCATCCCCTTCTCCTGAAAACATTACCCAACTTTGGCTTCCTCTCCTGGTTCTTCTCTTATCTCTTTGGGCGTTCATTCTCAGTCTCTTTCACAGACTCCTCCTCTTCCTCACACCCCCTAGCAGTGGGTATCCCTCAAGGTTCAGTTCTGGTTCCCCTTCTGTTCTCCATCTATACCCCCTCCCTTGGAGAATGCATTTGCTCCCTTCGTTTCAACTACCATTTCTATATAGATCATTCCTAAATCTACATCTCTGGTCCTGATCTCTCTCCCTCTCTACAGTCTTACGTTTCTTCCTGACTTCAGGACATCTCTATTCGGATCTCCTGCCGACATCTCAAACTTGAGGAGTTCTATTTTGGACATTTTATCTTCCCACCCAAACTCTGTCCTCCCCCTGACACTTTCTTGTTATTTAATTCTCCCAAGGACTTAGTAGAGTGCTCTGCATACAGTGAGAGCTCAATAAATATGATTGATTGACTGTAGGCAGTATTTCCATCCTTTCTATTTCACAAGCCCGTAACCTCGGCGTTATCTTCGACTCATCTCTTTCACTCAACCCACATTTTCAATCTGTCACTAAATCTTGTCGGTTCAACCATCACAAGGTTGCTAAAATCCACCCATCCCTCTCCATGTGAACTGTTACTACTTTAATCCAAGCACTTATCCTGTCCCACCTTGAATACTACATCAGCCTTCTTGCTGACCTTCTTGCCTCTTATCTCTCCCCATTCCAGTCCATATTTTGCACTGCTGTCCAAACCATTTTTCTACCAAAAGTTCAGTCCATGTTGCTTCACTCCTCAAGGATCTCCATTGGTTATCCATTCACCTCCATATCAAACAGAAACTCCTTACCATCCACTTTAAGGCACTTGATCACGGTACCCCCTCCTACCTTACCTCACTGCTTTCCTACTACTATCCAGCCTGCACACTTTGCTCCTCTAATGTCAAGTTACTCCCAATACCTCAATCTCATCTATCTCACCACCCACCTCTTGCCCACATCCTGCCTCTGGCCTGGGATACCCTACATATTAGTATCTGACTGACGGTCACTCTCCCCATCTTCGAAGCACTGAAAGAGATGCGATATCTCCTTCAAGAGGCCTTCCATGACTAGGCCCTCCTTTCCTCTTCTCCCACTCCCTTTTGCATCACCCTTGCACTTGACTTCATACCCTTTATTCACCCCTCCCTCGGCCCCACAGTACTTGTGTACATATCCATTATTTATTTATTTTATATTAATGTCTTTCGCCCCCTCTAGACACTAAGCTCATTGTGGGCAAGGAACATGTCTTCCAACTCTGTTATATTGTACTCTCCCAAGTGCTTAGCACAGGCAAGCAGCATGGCTAGTTGGATAGAGCATGGGCCTGGGAGTCAGAAGGGTATGGATTCTAATCCCAGGTCTGCCACTTGTTGGCTGCGTGACCTTGGGCAAGTCACTTCACTTCTCTATGCCTTAGTTACTTCATCTGTAAAATGGGGATTGAGACTGGGAGCCCCACGTGGGACAGGGACTGTGTCCAACCCAAATTGCTTGTATCCACCCCAGTGCTTAGTACAGTGTCTGGCACATAGTAAGCACTTGAGGAATAACATGATTATTATTATTAAGCGCTTAGTACAGTGCTCTGCACATAACAAGCTCTCAATAAATACAATTGAATGAATGCTCTGCACACAGTAAGTGCTCAAAAAATATTACCGACTGATTGATGGATCGACAAGGAGATTACAGTCTAGGTCATGGTACAAACCTCAATCAAGGCTGTGGCACTTTTGTGGCTGGTGGCACCTGTGCCCAATTCCAGTAAAAGAGGGGTTAAGCAGGCCAGTGTGCCAGATGCCCCCTGACCTTCATTCATTCAGCACTTACTGTGTACAAATCACTGTAATAAGTTCTTGGGAGAGTACAGTGTAACAGTAAACGGACACATTCCCTGCCCACAACAAACTTGCAGTCTAGAGGCCCTGATCCTGCCCAGAATACTACAGAATGTTCCTTAATCTCCATCATATGCTGTCCAGTAAGTGGAGTGCAAAAACTCCTTCTGTCAGAATCATTCGATCAATCAATCAGTGGTATTTATTGAGCCCTAAAACTCTGCAGGAAATGCCATATTGGGTTAGACCAATGATCCACCCAACCTAGTGTTGTCAGGCAATCAATCAATGGTATTTATTGTAGAAAATCCTTCAGTACTTGGAAGACTGCAATACAGTTGCTAGACAAGCAATGGCAAGGACGATCAGGGCGAAGGTTGCTATTCTAGTAGTTGTAATAATGATACTATTAACAAGCGCTAACTGTGTAGAGAGCTCTGTGTTAAGCTCTGGGGAAAAAAAATACGCAGCAAAGGATTAGGCACTCTCCAGGGGCTCACAGTCTAGGAGCAAGTTGGGGACAGATTTGGCCACAGACACCAAATGAAAGATGAAATAATATAAACACAAAAATCCCTTGAAGGATAAAGTTCAGTTTTACAAGTCTGGTGGTAAAGGGGGTAGAGGCCTCAAGGTGCAGCTGCCCAAGTCCAAAACCTAAGCTTCCCAAGGCTCTAAAATTGGAAGAGACAGTCTCCTGCAGCCACGTGAACCTCCCTGGGCCGAGCATGCAAAAGGCATTTCTGGAATGGCAGCCTTCATAGTATAATGGGAAGGTGGCAGGGAATCTTGCCAATGGTTTCTAGCCTCGTTGTTGCATGTATCCTCCAACATCCCTAATTCTTCCTTCCAATAATCCATCCAAGATCTATCTCTGAGACTGTGAGCTTGTTATAGGTGGGCAATGTGTCTGCTAATTCAATCATATTTTATTCTCCCAAGCTCCCACAATGATGTTCTGCACACAGTAAAATGCTCAATAAATACAACTGATTGATTGATTATATTTATCCAAAATTCAAGCTGCCTAACTTGTCTAATATCACTTGTATTTACTGAGCACTTACTGTATGCAGAGCACTGTACTAAGCACTTGGAAAGTACAATTCGGCAACAGATAGAGACAATCCCTGCCCAAGAACAGGCTCACACTTGGGAGAGTACAATAAAACAGAATTGGTAGACATGTTCCCTGCTCACAACAAATTTACAGTCTACATGGTTCATCTATATCTTCTACTTTTTCCTCTGGTAGCCCATTATTAATTTCTCATTCACCAATTTAGCCAAACTCTTTGGGAACTCAGTGATATTTCTTTTTTTTAGCCTTTTTTAGCCACAACATCCCGGGTAACAAATTCCCTATGCATACTTCCCACTGGTGAAGAAACACTTCTTTCTGGTTGTTGTGACTGCTGCCTTCAAAGTTTAATTCGTGTTCTCAGTGTGACCGCCCCTAGGTCTATCATTCAGGATCTTGAGTCTCTCACCTGGAAGCAGCTTTCCTATAGAGTCCAATGTCAAACTCTCAGTCCCTGCTCAGTGTCAGATGACTGAAGTCCTCTTTTTGCCTTTCTGCTAACTCCTGTTTGTCTGTCGCTGGATCTGCCCTCTGCTTGTTGACTATCCTCTTTCATCTGCTGCCTGATCAGATACTTCCACCTGTTGGACCAGACCAATTTGCTGGCAGTCTGCTCCGGTCTCCAGCCACCCAATGACAACAATCTGTTCTAATTCTGGGCCTCTGCCTGGCCTGGCCTTCCCCCTAACTCTGGCCTTATCTCTCTTTGTGGAACTATTGATTTGAATTTCTGCTCACTCTCTGAACACTCTTAGGTGTGTCCTGTGCCTATCTTTGACTTTCCATGCTGAAGAGTACTGGTCTGGGTCAGCTTCAGATAATAAGCAAGGTTTTCTCAGGGTGGCACATGGCAAGAGTTGTCGGGTGTCTGCTGATTCTCCCAAGATAGCCATCATTTGCACTATTCAAGATGGCGCCCAAAGCAGAGGCTTCATCAAGAAGGCATCCACATGTGCACACTGCCCCCCCCCCCCCCCGCCTTCCCGCCCCCCGCCTCTTGCTCAGCAGCCATCCTCTAGACTGTAAACTCACTGTGGACAGGGCAAGTGTCTTCTAACTCTGTTGTATTATACTCTCCCAGTTTAGTGAAGTAATCTGCATATAGTAAGTGTTTGATAAATACACTGATTGATCTTTAGTTTTTACAGAGATCATCTTCTATCCCACCCTCTGCCTAACAACACTCTCCCACTCCTCCCTGAAATAGAGGAATCTACTTGGAAAGGTGTGACATTTCTTTTCTATTTTTGTACTTTATGCACCAGAGAGCAGTATGGTGATACTTGGAGGAAGACCCAGAGTAGTTTTTTGAGTTAGTCCTTGCTCAGTTGCTCCCTCTGCTTCCTTCAGGGCTCCAGTCTGGGTCGAAGGCCTAGGCCAGGGTACACCCATCTGCCTGCCTCTGACCAGAGCTTGGCTGAGTGGCCATGGAGGATGGGTTTGGTTCTCTCTGCCCTGAGAAAGGAGGCAGGTGGGCAGCTTGGGGGCTCCGGTTGTTTCAAGAGGGGGATCTCAGGTCCAGACAAACCAGGCTCTCCACTAGTTGTGGGCACAGAGGTGCGGGACATATAGATAAGGAGAGGTGGCAGCAGATGAGCGGTCTGGGGGCTGGGATCTGGGCATAGCCAAGGCAATTGAGATTGGTGGCCAGCCACGTGGAAGCCTCATGCAGGTCAGACAGGAGACCAGGCCCATACTATCCTGAGTGGCACTTACTACAGCTGGAGAAAGCAACGCAGAGTAGCAGCAACCGTGACTGGAGCATGTGCATTCTTTGCACAGCGGGAGAAACCCAGCGGCCAGAGTAAGCCGGTGTACACGGATGAGGCTCCCATGGTTTGGGGCCATTCCCCAGAGGCCTGTGGACAGCCCTACGGACAGGTAGTCATGGTTATCTGTCTCACTGTTTGGCTGCAGCTCAGCCACAGGGAGCAGACTCCAGCTGTAGGTGAGTGGCTCCTTCCAGGGTCACAATAATAATAATACCAACAATGGTATTTGTTAAGTGCTTATTATGTGCCAAGACTTTACTGAGCACTGGGATGGATACAAGCAAATCATGTTGGAAACAGGCCCGGTCCCATTTGGGGCTCTCAGTCTCAATCCCCACTGTCTTATCCTTCATTTCCTGGCTCCCGTGTGTCCTCATCCAATCAACAGTTGGCAGTTTCCTTTAACTTTCTGCAGGTCGTCTCAACCCCTAAAACTCCTGCCTCCTTCTTAATAACATTTTCCAGGGGACTGTTTATAAGAGATCTCCTTCATCTTCATCCTTCCTCTCCACACTCCCCTTCTCCTGAGCTCTATGTGTTTTCACGATTGATACCCAGACTACCCATACAGGGTCCACAAGATGGGGCTGGACTCCCATTAGTTAGCCACTTTGCGTCTCTCTGTCCCTGACCCCCCCACTATGCAGTCTAGTAGGAAGGAGGTACTTGGCTGTGTCAAGGTCTTTATCCAGTCAATTATTGTTCTACTGTCACCTGGTCTCGTGTGCTAGACTGGCTCTGACAACAGTAATATAGCAATTATAATGATGAGGATAATAAATTAAAATAGTACTTATTTAGCACCATATGTCAATCACTGTACTAAGACTTGGGGTAGATACAATATAATCAGACATAGCCCCTATCCCACGTAGGGCTCACAGTCCAACTGGCAGGGAGAATGCACATTTAATCCCCATTTTAAAGGTGAGGAAACTGAGGCATAGAGTAATTAAGTGACTTGCCAAGGTCACACAGCCGGCAAGTGGCATAGCTGGGGTTAGAACTCTGGTTCTCCGACTCCCAAGCCCATGCTGGTCTGCTTCTCAGCCTATGTCAAATTGGTGCAAACTCTGCTCTTTCAAACTGTGCTCCTTTAATCCATGTTCTCTCACCCCATTCCCCTGTGCTCAGCGGCCTTTCTGGTAAGACTGCTGGTGGCCAAAACAAGTCCAGGAAGTGTGCATGAGATTCTCTCAAAAATGCTTACCCATGGTTGAACTCTCACCATCAGGAGCATCCACTTGAAATAAAAGGATGACTGTCTACCAGCTTGTTCTCAGATCATTTTCAGCCTTGGGAAAACAGCTGATACACCCAAGTTGCTCTGCTCTGTCCAAGTGCTCCTTGATCCGAATGCTGATACCACAAAAATGCCTTGGCCCTGCAAAAGATAATTCAGTGGTCTGGTAAGAAAGGGTCCAAGTTTATATTTGTGTGAATCTGATGATGAAATGCTCAGACCCGTGATTTCCTTCCTCAATCAATAGTATTTGAGTGCCTGCTGTATGCAGTGTGGGGAAACACATTGAGTTTGATGTGACCTGACCGCCAAAAGCCAGACATGATACCTGACCGCCAAAAGCTTGCAATCTGCTCTTCGGATAGACAGCTTTCCCATGTTTACCATTGTTCAGTCTGTGGGAGAATGTCGCCTACTTCAACTTCCCTCTGTGCCAGTTTTACCTGTCCTGTGTCCAAATGTCTCCTCAATTTCTGCTCCTCCCTGGTTCTGTGGCCCCGGATGTCTTGTCTTGCATTGGCTTCTGATTACCTTACCTCCACTGCAGCCAAGTAAAACAATCGCTATCTGCCTCCTTTCCTCCTCCACAGGCCCTTCCCCTCAGTACTGTGCTCATTTGTATTTATTTTTCTTACCCTATTTATTTTGTTAATGAGGTGTACATCCCTTTGATTCTATTTATTGTGACTAAGTTGTCTTGTTCTTTGTCCGTCTGTCTCCCCCGATTAGACTGTAAGCTCGGCAATGGGCAGGGATGGTCTCTATCTGTTGCCGAATTGTACATTCCAAGCACTTAGTACAGTGCTCTGCACATAGTAAGTGCTCAATAAATACTATTGAATGAACATGCTATGCAGTCTCCTAAGCATTCAGTACAGTGCTCTGCATGCAGTAAACACTCAATAAATAAGATAGATTGATTGCGTGAGCCCAGCCTCGGGGATATAAGTTGCTGTTGCTGTAAGTTCTCGGCAACCATCTCCAACATAAGACAGCCATGCTGTCTCTTCAGGAAGAGGTATTTCCTCTCTTCTGTGCTACTGAGGAAACTCCATCCCGCCCAGCAAAAGGCCTGCACAAAACCTTGGGAAGGCTGGTGGTTGCTGTAGTGATTGCTATGGCTTCAGCTGTGCCTTGGACTCATCTGCGAAGAGCATGATATTCCCCTCCCAGAGTCAAAACACCCTACTGACTGTTTTTATTTTGTATATTTGTCCTTGTCTTATAAGCTGTTTTAGTAATTTCTTGTTTCATCACTCCTCATGTGTCTGTCTCTAGTCTCCTCACCCCCGCTTATATTTTTACACTGTGAGGCCCTTTTGAGGGCCAAGGATAATGTCTTGTTCTCGCTTGTGTAGTCTTTCTGAGCACATAGTACAGTGCTCTGCACTGCGAGCACTTCATAAATTATCACTTCTATCTAATGTCTTTACAAAAGTCCTAACCCAATTATTATAATTACTTTTATTGGTACTGGTTAAGCACTTACTGTGTGTCCAAATATCATTCTAAGTGCTGGGGTAGATACAAGTTGATCAGTTTGAACCCAGTCCCTGTCCCCCAAGGAGCTCAGAGTCTAAATAGGAGGAAGAACAGGAGAACTGAAGCACAGAGAGAAGCTAAGTGACTTGTCCAAGATTACACAGCAAGCATTTGGCAGAGCTAGGATTAGAACCCAGTTCCTCTGACTTCCAGACCTGGGCTCATTCCAATAGGCCATGCAGCTTCTGTAGCTTCTGTGATGTTCCAAGAGCTTCTCTCTATGACCAAAGTGTTTTGTATTTCTTATATTTCCTAGCAGGCACTCAAAAATACCACAGAGCTATCTCCATTTGGATAGGGTATTAGGTCTGCAGGAGCAGTAATTCAGCAAGGACCATTTCACTGGAGCCTCTCTGGCCCTTTTTAGGGTCCAATTTTTCTCCCCACTCTGACCCTTAATGCAACCCTTTTCACCACCTCTAAAGTGGATGGGCTTCTTTCCTCTCCATCAGCAGCAGCGACGTGATGGATTTGAGTGAATCATGGTAAACAGCTATAGGTTTAAGCCACAAACAGTGCTCCGTGTGGGTCCGAGATCATCTGCGCAGCTATTAGAGTGCAGCAAACTGAACCACCGTCCCCTATTTCCTTTCTTCTCTTCCTGCTGGAATGTTCCATTCATTTTCCATCCCAAGAGTGATGCAAGGTGCTTGGGTTGGCTGCTTGGGTTAAGCCACAATACTTACTCAACTGATGGACTGTAATTTCATCAGATCTCATTAGGCTTAACTCACAAAACATATTGCACCTTATCTTACAATAAAAAAAAAATCCATGAACCACTAGGCTTTGACACTGATAACCTCGGGAATGATTTTACAATGCCAGGAAATCAATTTTCTGGCTTTATAACATCATTTCCAGAGGTATTATCTCCAGAAGATGGTACTTCCACAAAGATATTTGTTCCTCTGTAGGTAGATAATGGCCTAAAGATCAGAATGCCTTCCCTTTATACCAGGGCGAAGGTGACCCTTCTTGCCCTTTGTGATCTTCACGCTTACTCTGCTCTTACTGTTTGTTAAATATGGTAGAAGAGTGGGAAACGACTTCAAGATCTCTGTACCATAGACTTCATAAAAGTGGTTGGTGTCATCGACAGTCCAGGGCTCTGATAGCTACTAAGTAAATTTGGCTGCTCTGGGTTTAAGATCAAATGGTTAATTTTACTAGTCTGACCAGTCATTTTAGAAATGAAGGTGCCTTAAAGCATCCTGTAAGGAACATCGAAGGAATGAAATAGGGCTGTGCACTAGATGCAGTCTTAATCAACCTAACCTACTAACTATGTTTGGAGTGCCACAGGGAACCTCATGCTGAATGTACTTCTGATTCACTAGTACACCTTTCCAGATCAATGGGCTGAGAGGGAAGCTACAAAACCTAGTGGAAGGAGCATGGTCCTGGGAGTCAGAGGACCTGGGTTCTAAGCCTGCCTCTGTTGTATGACCTTGGGTAAGTCACTTTATTTCTCTGTTCCTCCGTTCCTTCATTTGTAAAATGGGGATTAAATACCTGTTCTCCCTCTCACCTAGACTGTGACCCCATGTGGGACAGGGACTTTAATCTAATCTGATTATTTTGTATCTACCCCATGCTGAGTACATCGCTTGGCACATAGTAAGTGCTCAACAAATACCACAGTTATTATTATTAGTCATGGAGGGACGATATGCATGCCTACAAATCTGTATTTTAGAAGTGGCCACTCCTAAAATGACATGCCAAAGATTATGAACCAATTTGTAGAGCCAGTACAATGCCTAAATAAGACCAAAGGCAATTACTGATCTAGCCCTAGGAAGCCATCCACACGACCAAACATTTTCAATAGTGAAACTGTGAAATTCTGACACTGAATTCTGCATCCTAAATAGCATCCACCATTCATTCATTCATTCAATAGTATTTATTGAGTGCTTACTATGTGCAGAGCACTGTACTAAGCACTTGGAATGAACAAGTCGGCAACAGATAGAGACAGTCCCTGTCGTTTGACAGGCTTACAGTCTAATCGGGGGAGATGGACAGACAAGAACAATAGCAATAAATAGAGTCGAGGGGAAGAACATCTCGTAAAAACAATGGCAACTAAACAGAATCAAGGCGATGTACATTTCATTAACAAAATAAATAGGGTAACGAAAATATATACAGTTGAGCAGACGAGTACAGTGCTGAGGGGATGGGAAGGGAGAGGGAGAGAAGCAGAGGGAGATGGGGGGAAAAGAGGGTTAAGCTGCGGAGAGGTGAAGGGGGTGCGGTAGAGGGAGTAGAGGGAGAAGGGGAGCTCAGTCTGGGAAGGCCTCTTGGAGGAGGTGAGTTTTAAGTAGGGTTTTGAAGAGGGGAAGAGAATCAGTTTGGCAGAGGTGAGGAGGGAGGGCATTCCAGGCCCGTGATAGGACGTGGCCCAGGGGTCGACGGCAGGATAGGTGAGACCGAGGGACGGTGAGGAGGTGGGCGGCAGAGGAGCGGAGTGTGCGGGGAGGTCAGTAGAAAGAGAGAAGGGAGGAGAGATAGGAAGGGGCAAGGTGATGGAGAGCCTTGAAGCCTAGAGTGAGGAGTTTTTGTTTGGAGTGGAGGTTGATAGGCAACCACTGGAAGTGTTTAAGAAGAGGAGTGACATGCCCAGAGCGTTTCTGCAGGAAGATGAGCCGGGCAGCGGAGTGAAGAATAGACTGGAGCGGGGCGAGAGAGGAGGAAGGGAGATCAGAGAGAGGGCTGACACAGTAGTCTAGCCGGGATATAACAAGAGCCTGTAGCAGTAAGGTAGCCATTTGAGTGGAAAGGAAAGGGCAGATCTTGGCAATATTGTAAAGGTGAAACCAACAATACCCAGGTAGTTAAAGAGCCAGAAAACAGAGTGAACAAGGCCAGCGCATTCCTTAGGAGACTGACAGAGAGAGCAAAATACTAATTTGACAACATATTTCAAGTATCATTGGGTCCTTTAGAATTGCAACCATTATCAACCTTCTATGTGGCTGAGAAACCTTGACTTCCACAGATATCCTGAGCACCTTTTTGAACAATTCCATCTGAGTCATCCAAGGCAAAACAGAATCACAAATGACTATATCTCGGGACAGTCAGTCAGTCTACCAGCACTGAATACAGCAACCCAGCTTTGTTGGGTGAGCTACAAAAGGAGAATGGGAAGACAACAAGTTACCCGTAATCTGTCTCAAAGTAAATCAGAGTGAAGTGAGCAGAAGCAAGAAGGCCAGGAGAAATGCTTGAAAGATCAACATCCATAATTTGTGTAGAGCACTGCACACAATCTCAAGGGAAAATTACAAGAGAGGAATCAACCAAGGTTGCTTCCCTCAACATGTCTATTTATATTAATGTCTTTCTCCCCCTCTAGACTGTAAGCTTGTTATAGGCAGGGAATGTGTCTGTTTATTGTTGTATTATACTCTCCCAAGTGCATAGTACAGTGCTTTGCACACAGTAAGTGCTCAGTAAATAAGATTGAATGTTTACAATCTTATCTGGTGACCAAGTAGTAAGAAACATAAAAATATATTACGTGCAAGAGTATAATTCACAAACATTCACATATACACACACGCACACATATACTTCAGCTTTTACAACCTCAAATTACACAACAAAGATGTGGCCTGCAGGAGGAAAGCTGTGTCAGACAGTTCAGCTGCATGGGTGATAATTAGGCAGAGTGTGGCCCCTTTTGGAGCCCAGGCTTTGTGAAGATCAGGATGCCAAGAGATAGAATGGAGACAGTGCCCTACAAAGGACAAATGAAGCAGCACACTAAAGAATGGTATTTATGTTTACATAGTGTGGAAGATACTGCTGGGGCACACTGGTCTTTTGAACCTAAATCCTATACAAGGATCAAAATCTCCCATTTGAATCAAGTCTCACCTTTGAACCTGAAGGGCAACTCTTGGGACAGGCTGACCATTATAATGATATCATCTATTATTCTAGTAAGCATTATTATTAGGAAGCAGCGTGGCTCAGTGGAAAGTGAGCCTGGGCTTCGGAGTCAGAGCTCATGGGTCCAACTCCCAGCTCTGCCACTTGTCAGCTGTGTGACTGTGGGCAAGTCACTTAACTTCTCTGGACCTCAGTTACTTCATCTGTAAAATGGGGATTAACTGTGAGCCTCACGTGGGACAACCTGATTACCCTGTATCTACCCCAGTGCTTAGAACAGTGCTCTGCATATAGTAAGCGCTTAACAAATACCAACATTATTATTATTAGTAGTAATGAATGATTCTTAGATTGGGATCATAAAGACAAATGAAGAAAGGCCATTTCATGCAACCAAATGCTCAGTGAAAACTGGATGATTCTCCCTGACGGTACGACGACTGATGTCTCCAAGTCTCTTATCTGGGTGACTGTCATGTTGCATGGCCATCTTTGTCACAGGTACAGGCTTAGCATATCAGTCTTTTTTACGGTATTTGTTAAGCGGTCACTATGTGCCAGACACTGTACTTAGTGCTGAGTGTAGATACAAGTTAATCAGGTTGGACATAGTCCATGTCCCACGTGGGGCTCACTGTCAATCCCCATTTTAGAGATGAGGACTAAGGCACAAAGAAGTCAAGTGACTTGCTCAAGGTCACACAACAGACAAGTTGCAGAGCAGGGATTAGAACCCAGGTCCTTCTGACTCACCGGCCTGTGGTCTATCTTCCAGGCCACGCTGTTTCTAAAATCTTCCTTCCAAATCTCATGTTCCTCAGTTCCTCCCCCTCTAGACTGTGAGCTCATTCTGGGCAGGGATGTGCTCATTTGTTGTTATAGTATACTCTCCCGAGTGCTTAGTACAGTGCTTTGCACACAGTAAGTGCTCAATAAATACGACTGATGAATGAGAAGTCATCATTCACTGTGGACTGTATTTCGAAGAGCTGGAGGCACCCAATTTCAGTCACAGGGACCAGGCACAGGACAAAAAAGAGAAAAAAAGATCTACTTTCTTTGGGGTCAATCTCAATTTCACTCCAAGAGTAGAATCACTCTTAAACTCATTATGTGGACTGCTCCGGGCTCACCTGGGTCAGAAGCATAGCAGCACCCTTAGGGCCCAGGAAGAGGAACACACAGTCAGGCTGAATTTGGAAGGACTAGGTGGTCATTGCTTATTAAGGGGAACATTAGAACTCATGTCTTTATTTTTTTTTAATCGACTTGCCAGGTTTCCATGATTCTAGTATGAGAAATTTTTAATGTATTAAATTATTTCTTCAATAAGCATTAATCCACCCTTATTTTTTTTTATAAAAAGATATGTAAATGGCTTCAAGTGTAATGGATTCAGTAAATAGCACTTTAGATTGGTTCCGTGGTGCTACTGAAGCTTACGTTATCTGTAGAGATTTTCAGCAATAGTACTGGAGCAAACAATAAATCAGGACCAAGGAGGCAGCTGAAAATAGATATGGCATAATATTACTGAGTTCTATTTCTTTACATGACAGACATTTTTGGAGGGTTTGAATAATCACTGGAGATCACCTACACATTTCTAATCAGGAATCCCAACAGTCAACATTCACTGACTGAGCCTCTCTCGTTATGTCCGTCCCAACGATAGCATAATGCAGAGTGTGCTGGGATGCAGTGAACAGATCTGTAGCTGTCTTGAATGACAGTCTTAAGGTTATCTGCTACTTAATTTGTAACTCACTTTAATTGTTTTGCTAGTCTGTTGCGTTAGGATTAAAGTTTCCTGAGACCATCACAAGTTCTGATTCAAGCTGACTTACTCATCTTTTATTATCTTTTTCCTTCAAGACTCACATACAACTCGCTCCACCAGAGTCTCTAAAACACAGGAAGTAAAGATGGGGCAGAAAAAGTAGTCCCTTTGGTAGGGTGTGAATAGAACCCTAAATGGAGTCAGATCTAACCCACCCCACCCCGCCTTCTGCCATTTTTATTTTCAATGCCTCATTTAATTTCCTCCAGAATGGGAGTTTGTGGATTTACTTGAAATCACTCCCCAGTCCACAAAGTTGAGGAAGTGTCAACTTTGACCCCTATCCATGTATGTAGCTGTTCCAGTCCCTATCTATCCTCAGGAAATATTGTTCCTAACCAAACACCACGACAAAAAGCCCAGAAATATTCCCTGCCTTAGAAACAGCAGGGAGGAGAACTGACTCTTCCAATCCTCAAAGCCAAGTAGGAAGAGACTGTATGTGGTAATTGTATGCACAGTTCAAAATATTTTAAATGAACTTGCTCTTACAAAGAAATAAGTTATGAAGTTAACTTTTATATGTATGTGAATAATTAAACTATTGTCACTACTTTAAATTATCATCAATTGTTAACTTACATCATTAAATCTTGCCTCTTTGCTAAAGAATAATGAAAAAATGCACTTAATTAACAGTTATTGCGAGCTCCAGGCCATTGATAACACAGTTCTCAGACTGAATTTCACAAGTGTGTTTTGTACTTCGTTTGCAATTGCTTTGCTCGGTACCAAACCCCTGCTTGGTGATAGGAGCATAACAAATTTTTAAATCCCCAGAACAAACTGTCCTAGTAAATTACGTTACTACTGGTTAAGATTAGGTTGCTGCAAGCAAACCACACCATCATTATTTTTTTTTTCCAATGAGGAGGGTGGAGCCATGACCCAAGTGTCCTGCTTTGTTCCCTTTCAGTAAATTTATGAAAGGCTCGAGCCGGCTGCCAGATCGGACAAAATCTTTCCGTCGGCTCTCCTCCTGCCTCCCATCCTTCCCTGCTCTGTTGTAGCCATTCGATGATTTTTGGGTGGGGGTGTTCCCCGAGGAATGAGCTGGAGTTTTCAAGAAGATGACTCTTGTTAATTTCCTTGTTGTTTCGATTAAGGGAGGTGATAGATTTTTTTTTTTCCTTGATATTGTTAAAGAGGCTTGCCAGGACTGTAAAGAATGTGCTGCATTCTTCAGATGAAATAAGGCCAATCAGTGGAATAATGAGGAAAGTAATATCTCCCCAGAGAGTCTGATTGGGTTTTCATCAAATCAGCCAACCTTTTCCAGTCATTTACACCACCATTCACTCCATGCCGGGTGTTATGCTGCCTCAGATCTTTTCGTTTTTTAAAAATCCCTTGTGGTTATTACCGATAACTGAATAATTGGGTCCTGGTAAATTTATATGCATTGTATATATTTCTCCTTTTTTAATTAATTATGTTGCCTCTTATTTCTCTCTCTTTATTCTGTTTTGAAATGTCTCCCACATGCTGGAAGCTCTTCAAAAAAGGAAGAAAAGAGAAATGCCATAGCTCTGGAGGATTTATTTGTCTCTTGCCAGTGGACACTTTTCTTTGAGCTGAACGAGCAGGCTCCTGTGATATTTGCAGATTTGCACCAAGTCTGGAGCAAGCCTATAGGCAAAAAAAACTCTTCCAATTAGGCGTGGACATATTCAGTTTTTGATTTCTGCTCGCATATGGCAGCTCCATTTATCAGTGAGTTGTTTTTTTGTAATGGTATTTGTTAAGCGCATACTATGTCTCGGGCACTGTACTAAATGCCGGAGTAGATATAAACTAAGCAGGTCACCGTCTTAATCCCCATTTTACAGAGGAGGTAACTGAGGCAAAAGAAGTTAAGTGACTTTCCCGGGGTCACAGAGCAGAAAAGTGGCAGAGATGGGATTAGGACCCAGCCTCTTCGGAGTCTCTGTCCTTTATTCACTAGATGGTTATGCTCTTCTTGTTTGAGTTTAGGAGAACAGTAGCTACTCCTGAGTTTTCCGATCTCACCTCTTTGCCAACATGAGATGGACATTCCTAACCAGGAAAATCTTCCCTGCAGGAAAAAATAAAAAAAGAATCCAAGGAACTCTATTGAAAGCTGCAGCTGCCCAGTGGAAGGATGAAGTGGGAGCTGGCTTTTTGGACTGTCACTCATTCATACTTATTAAGTGCTTACTGTGTCCAGAGTGCTGTATTAAGCGCTTGCTAGACTACGCTCTAACAATAAACGGACACTACCTGGGTTGCTTTTGGTAGCACTGAGGCTGCATTCATCCAGGTGAAGCAATCAACTGCCTTCTCCCCAAGATACCAAATGCTAAGAAAAACAGAACATAGATACACAGGACCTGAAGAGTGTATATGCAAATGAACAGGGAATAATGAGTGAGTGTATATGCAAATGAATGAGGAATGACTGGTGTTATGATTCACTCCCAGCAGATACCATCACTAGCCCTGATCATTTGCTGTGAACCTACAACTTCTTTGGAGACAATAGAATAAAGGAAACAGGATGTTGCAGAGCTGTTGTCCTTCAATATAGTCTTGCACTCTATGCTAATGACCTTACTGCATCCTCCTGTTCCCTCGCCCCTCCCCTCCTGGAATGGGTGGGAACGTGTGTGATGTCGCTAGCAGCTTGCAGATGCCGAGAAGAGGGTTGAACGGCAACGGGACTTCTGGGGGCACATTCAGGAAGACGAAGGGGAGTCGTTTCTATTCCTCACTTTCACCCCTCTGAAAGCAAAGGATCTGGAGGCAGAGGGAAATGTTCTGTGTGAGTGCATGGACACACACACACATACACCCCACCTCCCCTTGCATCTCTGACAAGCTCCTGGTCCACATCAGGCATGATCTGATTACATCACTAAAATTAATGTGGTCTTTGGATATTTCACACAGCAATCTGGGAGGCATTTATTTCCCGCATTTGGAGGGGGTGGGGGGGCTGGGTGGAGAAACATGTTTAGCATGTGAAAGTTTTCAAAATTAACGGAGTTCCGTTCACACTAGTCCTCCCACACTGCTCAGCAAATGATTCAAAGCCTTCAGCGTGATTTCATCTGTGCAGGCTCTAATCCACTTACTTAATGAAATACATAATTAACATATTATAATTGCAGTAAAGATGGTTTTGACAGAAATCATTTCCCGTATCTAATACCGTGGTAATTTAATCTGTTCCCCACTCCCTAACACGACCCTCCATGATTAAGTTTCATAAGAATTTTTTTGATTGATTGACTCATCTGACGTGCTTGGGCCCTGTTAAAGGAGTGTCTGTCAGTTTCCGGAGAGGCCTGTGATGTCGTGGCAGATGGCTGTGGCGGGGTTCTGTGAGCTAGCTCCCTGTGTGGTCTCTGCTTTTTTTTTCCCTAAATGCCCTTATAATCCACACACAGCTAGCCTGATCCTCTAAATTGCTACATGTTTTTATATGCTGCCTCTTCGTGGTGTGGATGGTTATTAAACCAAAGAACACAGGATGTGCTCAACGAAGAGGCAAAAGGCAATTGCTGACATCTCCTCCTAGGGTAAAGCAAAACCTCCACACTGATCTTTCCATGGGATTTTTCTTTCCTTTCTGTTTTTGCTGCTCCTCTCTATTTTGCCTCTCCCTCTCAGATGGAGTCAAGCATTAAGGGGCTATTCGGTTGCTCATTGGCTAATACATGAGCTGCTTCCTTCAGGAAACATTCTCAAGCACTGAATATTCAGATTTGGCAACGTCTACTGCTGATCTCTTATGGGCCAAGGGGGTGGCTGGCACCTCTAGCCTAGATCCTCAATATTCCCATGTGAAACATGGACAACCCAGCTTTCTTAAAGCCATTCAGGCTCCAGCCCTTAACGTTATCTGAAAGGCGTAGTCAACACTTAGGAAGTACTGCGAGACATAGCAGGTAGCGGAGGCCCCATTCCTTTGCCTAAAGAAGATGGTAGATGAGTTAGATTCTGGAGAGTTGAGGAAGGGTTCTAAGTGTATGTGCCCAGATGGGAAGGGTAATCTATTGCCTCTGTAGTCTGTAACCTCAAGGTAGAAAGGGAACATAGCTACTAACCCTTTTGTATTGCACTCTCCCAAGCTCTTCTAACACTTTTCTCTCCTCTTTCAAAAACTCACTGGTGAAATTCTCCTTCACAGGAAGATTCTACAATTCTTTGGAGGATTTTGTGGGGCCCTAAATACCTACTTAGAGCATTTGCTAAAGTGCTTAGTCCTGTGCTGGGCACCAAGTAAGCATTAAATAAATACTATTGATTGAGTGATCCAGCCAGGCCCAATTTGATGTGGACACTTCAATCTAAGGAGCATACCTTTAGTGGCCTGGACAGCTTCACTGGTTGAGAAGAGCCATGAAGCTATTGGCTAGTGAAGTGAGTGGGACTCCATTTAGAAGTGAGAAAGGAAGGTCAACTTCTTAGGGGCATGAAACTGTAAGCCCGTCATTGGGCAGGGACTGTCTCTATCTGTTGCCGAATTGTACATTCCAAGCACTTAATACAGTGCTCTGCACATAGTAAGCACTCAATAAATACTATTGAATGAATGAATGAATGAAACCTTATTTTGGGGGGAAGCCAGTTTTCCTTTGGGAATGAAAAATTCACAACTCAGGAGGTTAAACAGAAAATAGTAAGCATCAGGTGCCATTTATTAAGTGCTTACTGGGTGCCAAGGCACTGGGATATATACAAGATAATCAAATTTCTCACAACACATCATTTAAGAGGTAGTGAGAGCAGCTCTCTTATTCCCATTTGACAGATTAGGAAACTGAGGCACAGAGAGGTTAAGTGACCGTGAGAGCAACTCTCTTATTCCCATTTGACAGATTAGGAAACCGAGGCACAGAGAGGTTAAGTGACCTGTCCAAGATCACACAGTAGAGCTGGGGCAAGAATTAGGTCTCCTGACACCAAGATGTTTTCTCTAGGCCACACTGCCTCTCTAATAGTCAACTAGTGGTCGACAGGCAAGTCACTGATCAAACCAACCAACAACACTGCAGGATGATACTGGTGGAGGACTAAATGTCTAATCTGATGCTTTTGCAAATGTTCCCAAATGCTAAACCAATTCTGAGCCAAGGCACAGCTGCGTTTGTCACCCTGGAAGCAGAAAACAGTGGTTGGACAGTGGTGTCAAATGAGAAACTGGTTTGGAGGTGTTCTGCAGGTTTTTCACTTCAAGTGAATATTAACCTGTTACTCTCTTCCAGCTGTTATCTAATAATGCAGGGATAAGGGTTTTCAGGTGGCTGGTTTAACTTCTGTGTTTGTAACTCAGTTAAATCTATTTTCTCATTCTTTTCTCATCTCCTTAGTGTTACTAATTCTCCTTCTCTCCCCTTCTCTTCTTCCCTGATGAGTTCTTCCTCTACATCCTGTCTCTCCATTTGCAGGGGACTTTGGGCACAGTAGTGATTATTTGTTCCTCCCAAGATGTGATTTTAGTCATCCTCAAGGAAAACCACCTATCACCATGGCCAGTGACTGTTCAAATATTCTCTTTACATCTTTTTTTCTACCTGAAATAAATTGCCACCTTCTGGAGAAGAACTAGGACTACTTGAATGAACTCCTGTCATTAACAAATCCAAAACAGAACGCCTTATCTTCCCACCCAAATCATGTCCTCTCCCTATCCCATCACTGTAGATGACACCACCATCCTTCCTGCCTCACAAGTCCGTAACCTTGCTGTTATCCTTGACTCCTCTCTCCCATTCCCCCCATATATTCAATCTATCATTAAATTATGTCAGGGCCACCTTCACAACATCACTAAAATCCACTCTTTCCTCTCCATCCAAACTGCTATCATGTTAATACAATCACTCATCCTATCCCACCTGGATTACTGCATCAGCCTCCTTGCTGACCTCCCAGTCTCCCGTCTCTCCCCACTCCAGTCCACACTTCATTCTGCTGCCCAGTCTACAGAAACTTTCAGGACGTGTCACCCCACTCCTCAAAAAACTCCAATGGTTTCCCATCCACTTCTGAATCAAAGAAAAACTCAACATTGGCTTTAAGGCATTCAATCACCACCCCTTACTCTCCTACTACAGCCCAACCCCAGACACTTTGCTCCTCTAGTGCTAACCTTCTCACTGTGCCTCAATCCACTTTATCTCGCCTCCAATCCCTCACAGACATCCTGCCTCTAGCATGGAACCCCCTCCCTCCTTCCCTCCTCAAATCCAACAATTACCCCCCTACACACCTTCAAAGCCTTATTGAAGGCACATCTCCTCCAAGAGACTTTCCCTTGACTAAGCCCCCTTTTCCTCTTCTCCCACTCCCTTCTGCCTTGCTCTGATTTGCTCCCTTGTTTCTTCCCCCCTCCCATCTCCACAGCCCTTATTCTCTCATCTGTAAAATGGGGATTAAGACTGTGAGCCTCGCATGGGGCAATCTGATTACCCTGTATCTACCCCAGCACTTAGAACAGTTCTCTGCAAATAATAAGAGCTTAACAAATACCAACATTATTATTACATCTGCAATTTATTTATTTATATTAACGTCTGTCCTCACCCCCTCTAAACTGTAAGCTTGTTGTGATAAGGGAATGTGTCTGTTTATTGTTGCATTGTACTCTCCCAAGCGCTTAGTATAGTGGTCTGCATACAGTAAATGCTCAAAAAATACAAATGAATGATTGAATAATCACTATCTATGAGGACATTCTTGTAATTCAGTCAATTAATGATATTTACTGAAGGCTTATTGTGTGCAGAGTACTATACAAACTCTTGGGAGAGTACAATAGTATAGATAGACATGATCCCCACCCTCAGAGTTGCAATTTAGTGGGGGAGACACACAATAAATTAAATTATAGATAAGGGACTCAACAGAGCATAAGGATATGCACATAAATGCTGGGGGAGAAGCAGCGTGGTTTAGTGGAAAGAGCATGGGCTTGAGAGTTAGAAGTCATGGGTTCTAATCCCATCTCTGCCACTTGTCAGCAGTGTGACTTCGAGCAAGTCACTTCACTTCTCTGTGCCTCAGTTACCTCATATGTAAAATGGGGATTAAGACTGTGAGTCCCACATGGGACAACCTAATTATCTTGTAACTACCCCAGGGCTTAGAACAGTGCTTGGCAAATAGTAAGCGCGTAACAAATACCATCATCATTATCATTATTATTATTAAATAAGGATGATGGAGAAGAAAAGGAGAACTAGAGAAATAACCCAGCCAAGAGGAAAGACCACAGGTCTAGGAGTCAGAGGACCTGATTCTAATCTGACTCTGTTACTTTTCTGATGTGTGACCTTGGACTAGTCACATAACTTCTCTGTGCCTCATTTATCTATTCCAGTGCTTAGTATGGTATCTGGCGCATAGTAAGTTCTTAACAAACACCATTGAAATAAATAGTCCAGAAATGTGATTGAGATGATATTTTTTCAACATAACCAACCTGAAATCATCCTTTTCATTGTTGGGTGACAAAAAAAGAAAGCCTTTGACTTTCTCGCTAGGGCACCCCAAGATCATAGTTTCAGAGATCATGCAACACACAACTTTCCACTCTTATAAAACCTCCAAAGACTACCTATCATTCTCTGCACCAAGCCAAAACTCCTCACAATTGAGATCAAGGGTCTCTACCGGCCCTCCCCACATTACATATTGATACTGTTTGCCTGTCATTCCCCAGTTTTCAATCAATCAGTGGCATTTGAACACTTACTGTGTGCAGAGCGCTTTATTAAGCCTGAGAGAGTTCAATACACTGAAGTTGGAAGACTTCCAACTCCAACTTTATACCTGGTAAATTTTTCTATGTGTAATTTATTTTAATATCTGTCTCCCCCTGTCCTTAAGAAGCTTACAGTCTAACGGGGGAGACAGATATTAAAATAAATTACACATAGAAAAATTTACCAGGTATAAGAATAGGTTTATAAGAGTTGTGGGGTGGAGAATGGGTTGTGTATCAAAATGCATCAGTAGAACAGACTTTAAGATCCTAGGCAATGCAGAAGGGAGGGTGAAGAGGATGGGTCATAGGCAGGGGTTAGTCAGAGAATTCCTAATGGAGGAGATCTTTGTGCCTTCCATGCTCACCTTCTAACTATAACATGCTTTTGACTCTCCAGTCTCTGACCCTTGCTCAAGCCGTTTCCCCAGTCTGAAACTTCTTCCAGCCTCAATCCGACAGGCAAGAGCTTTCTCCATCTCCAAAGCCCCTCTAAAATCTCACTTCCTCCAGGAAGCCTTTCCCTAATTAATCCACAGCATTCCACTCACTTCATTCCAACAAGCATCTCTATTTTGTTCTTAGGCTCAGCACTTATGAACAGATGTTTTCATTTTATTTGTATATTCAATGATTTATTGAGCTATTTCATCCTGACACACTTGTACTATTATCTATTATATCCTTATTCTTCCTTCTGCTTCTGTTATTTGTAAGTAATTTTGGTCTGAATCCCCAATTAGATCATAAGTTCCTTGGGAGCAAGAAATAATAAACTGTGGTATTTCTTAAGGTCTACTGTGTACTGAGGACTGAACTAAGCACTGGATATATAAAAGATAATCAAGTCCCACAAGGGGCTCACAGTCTTAGGAAGCAGGAAAACAGGCATTGAATTCCCAGTTTATA
This sequence comes from Ornithorhynchus anatinus, assembly GCF_004115215.2. NCBI lineage: Eukaryota > Metazoa > Chordata > Mammalia > Monotremata > Ornithorhynchidae > Ornithorhynchus > Ornithorhynchus anatinus. Next base: position 28,786,921 of record NC_041738.1, on the reverse strand, counting down.
GATGAGCGAACTGAAGCTCAGAGAATTGGAGTGACTTGCCCGAAGTCACACAGCAGACAAGTAATGGAGCAGGGATTAGAACCCATGACCTCTGCCTCACAGATCTGAGCTCTTTCCACCAGGCCATGCTGTCTTGTTACTGTTCCTGGACCGTAAGCCATAGCAACCCTTCAACCATCTCTAATATTTATTAACCAATGCTTCCTTAGCACTCATGATTATACATGTTCTCCCTTTATTTTGATAGTGTTGTAAGTGTTTTTATATAATGTTTCCCCTGTTTTAAGAGAATATGCTCCTTGTGGGCAGGGAATGCGTTGCCTTATTCTATACTTTACAGTCACCTAGTACAGGGCACGGCACCAAGGGTGCATTCAATAAATACTATTGAATAAATAAATAGTAAATAAATACTATTACTACTGTGTGACTGGACTTTCCTTCACTTGAAAGGAAAAGGCTACATTGGATTCATCAACTTAGGTTTTTCAATAATAGAGGAAGCTGATGAACTTATTTAGATTTTTCTGGAGGCTTCAGCAAATGGAATATGTTGGTGATTGATGATTTGGGTTTTCCCAAGTCATAACTTTGGGCCAAGCCCATTGAAAGGAATGTCTGCGGTTAGCGAGCATCCCTTTGGTCTGGAAGTAGCCCTCTTGTTTTCTGAATATTTGGATCTACCCATGCCTGCACAAGTTCAGAGACGGGGTGAATTTACAAAGACATTACCCAGTAAGAGCCCTCCCACCCCCACAACACCCAGTACAGCACCCTCTCACCTCAGGAACAAACTTTGTAAAGTCTCTCTGTAGGCACCTCCAGAACAACAACAAGGAAGTGACATTGTAAAGCCCAAAGTCACCACCACCAAGTTTTGTTCTGCTGAGCAGTCTGAAGGCCTGATTGTACTTTCAATAGTCTCCCTACCCCATATCTTTAAATTATATACTATAAATTATTTAGTCATATTAATGTCTGTCTCCCCCTCTAGACTGAAAGCTCTTTGTGGGTGGTTGGGAATGTGTCTGCTAATTCTGTTGTATTGGCATGGCCTAGTGGCAAGAACACAAGCTTGGGAATCAAAGGTTGTGGGTTCTAATCCTGGCTCTGCCACTTGTCTGCTGTGTGATCTTGGGCAACTCACTTAATTTATCTTGGCCTCAGTTACTTAATCTGTAAAATGGGAATTGAGATTGGGAGCCCCATGTGGGACAGGGACTTTGTCTAATCTGATTACTTCATATCTTCCCCAGTGGTTAGAACAGTGCTTGAGACCTAGTAAGACACTGAACAGATACCATAATTTTTTTTTTTTATTCCCAAACACTTGGTACAATGCTCTACATATAAGTAAACTCTCCATAAATACAATTGATTGATTGATAGTTGGGGGAGAAGTGGCAGGTATAGAGAGGCCTTGGAGTGTGTGAACTTTCCCTGGAGTTACTGCTCTGGACTCCGCATCTCTAGATAGTAAAGACTTGTTTTTCTGGTATAAACTTTCGAATGTATCATTGAAGAGAAATTCTGATTAGTGGCTAGCACGTCATCAGCTCCTTTACCCCGCACTGATCCTCTCACACTACAACTCAACCCCAGTTTTTGCTTCTTTCACCCAAGCCCATTTACGACATCTCTATCCTTTTCCACCAGCAGTTTCTTGCTCCCTCCCTCCCTCCCATTTGGCAGGCTGCTACTCTTCGCATCTAAAGTCCTATTAAAATCACATCTCCTCGAGGAAGCCTTCCCTAATTCATCCCTCATCTCCCCACTTTATTTCACCCTCTACCACCTAATCTTTGCCCTTAAATCCTCACTCCAAAACACTTGGGTAATCAACCAATCCCTTTAAATGTAAGCTCGTTGTGGGCAGGGAATATGTCTGTTTATTGTTATATTGTATTCTCCCAAGTGCTTAGTACATTGCTTTGCACACAATAAGTGCTCAATAAATACAATTGAATGAATCCACCACCACAGCACTTATGAACATACCTTTAAAAATTCTGTTTTCCCAACCTATCTACATTGGTGTCTGTCTCTTCTGCCAGACTATCAGCTCTCTGAGTACAGGGATCACGTCTAGTAGCTTTATTGTACTCTCCCAAATGCTTAGTACAGAGCTCTGCACAAAGTTAGTCCTCAATAAATACTTTTGATTCATCAATTCAATCGTTTTTATCGGGTGCTTACTGTGTGCAGAGCACTGTACTAAGCATTTGGGAGAGTATAGTATAACAATAAACAGACACATTCCCTGCCCACAATAAGTTTACAATCTAGAGGGTGAGATAGATGATGATATAAATAAATTGCAGTAATGATCATAAGTGCTGGGAGGCTGGGAGGGGGTGATGAATAAAGCGAGCAAGTCAGGGTGACTCAGAAGGGAGAGGGAGAAGAGGAAAGGAGGGCTTAGGGAAGGTTTCTTGGAGTAGATGTGCCTCCAGTAAGGCTTTGAAGCGGAAGGGGAGAGTAGTTATCTGTTGGATTTGAGGACGGAGGATGTACAGAATCAGGGATAAGAGATGCTTTTTGCTTAGAGTCCACTAGAAAGGTGAGACAAAAATTAAAATTTCATCTACTCTTCAATCCTTACTTCCCATCCTCCCGCTCTTTGGTTAACCCCTGAGCAACCCCCACCCTGGTCCTGCTTTGAGCTTCCAATAATCTTGATCTAACCTTGTGGAACCACACAAAAACGGGGTAAAAGTTTGGAGGTGGTTGTGGCAGCTTTCTCCATCCACCGTGCTGAACTCACTGCTTCACCGCTGGCTTCAAAAACACTGGAAAAAAAAAAGACAACATCAGCAACCATTCACCCTGGCAAACCGTTCTTGACCTGTGCAAAATATTGCTTAAAGCAGGTGACACAACCAATAGTAGCATTTATGAATGCAACAGGATTGAACAGCGTCCTTCGTGTAACTCTGATATTCAGTGTTTTGCTTTCATAGGTTTGCCATCGAAGTGGAAAATAAGAGAGCCCTTCCTTTAGCCAACCTATTGATCAACTACATAGCGCCGTTCTGTTTATTTTCGTAGTTGCCCAGTCAAAAGAAAACAACTGGCACTAATGTTCTGTACGGGGTCTTTCCATTCCGTTCTGAGCCCCTCTTTCCCTGAGGGGTTTCAGCATCTAAAAATCTTCATTCTGATGGGAAACAAGGTACCCACAAGTTACAAGGCCAGTAAATGGTTTGTCCCCCGTCCATCAGAGGGGCTGGGGTCTTCCAGGAAATGATTAGAAATAGAAATGAAAAATGGATTTTAAGGAAGGATGTCTTTTCCTATTTGCACACACACCAACACAGTTCAAGAAGGCACACACATAAAATGAGGAACCCCGGGTCTCGCATCCAAGTCATTGAATGTGAGTCAAATTCCTGTCTGAGCATTTTCTTTGGCAGGGAGGGGGGAGGAGGAAGCTCCTTTGTGAGTGGCAAGTGTACATGAACACCACCACATCAACTGCCAATATGTTATGAGGCCTTGGTAACAATCTGGAGTCTCTGGGGAGCTCTGCTGCAGTTCAAGTGAGTATCAGACAGAGAGAAAACAATTTCTGGTGCCAATAATGCAGCACAGATGAAAAATGTTTTAATATTTGAAGCTGCTTTATGGCAGAAGCAATGACAGTGATGGAGTCAATGTCAGCCTTTTTCCTTTAAATGTCATCTTTCGTCTATGAGTTTTTTCTGCTCTGGAGGCATGCAAGCCTGATGCTGACTGTTTGCAACCATTGATCATTGATTTTATTCTAAATGGAAAGCTTGCCAGAAGACTAGAAATTCTGGAATTTATTAGGATTTCTTTAAGAGGCACTTTAGCTCAACAGTTCTCATTACTGTCTATACAATGTTACTTATTTTTCTTTTTATGTCATATGATTTGTAAAGGGTTAGTACTCAGAGAACAATATACGATTAAACCATTGTGCATGCCTGAGTTACTGGCTTAGAAAAAGATTCTCGGGAGGGCTAAATACATATTTTAGTATTGAACAGCAATGTATGTCTATTTTTAAAATAAAACCTCTATTTTGAAATTTTCCAGAGATAGGCTTGTGCTAAACAGACGTTCAATTGCAGCTTTGATTAAACAGGGTCACTTATAAATTAATAACTCTTAACCCCATAAATAAAAGGGGCTAAACATCTTTATATTCTGACATTTGGTTACATAAACATCCAAGTAGGTTCCAAATGCCAGATTATAATGAAAGTTTGTACTGTTCTGTTAAACTGAGAATGTGGATGGGCAAAATATCTTCAAATCTAATAGCTAGCTTTTCGCTGTATTTATTTACAGTGACATTATTCTGCTTATGCCAGAGGACTGGTTTAAGGCTTTATTACAAATTACCATTTAACATATCCATACACTCATGTATAGGTGATTATTCTTCATTTGGTTAAAAAGAATCCATTTACGATTATACAGTAGGCTAAATGTTTTCAGTTTCTGATGTGTTTCCATTGGCAAAAGACTAGTTCAAACAGGTATGTTAGCTCTTGGCCGAAACGTCTGACATTCAAGCTTTATTACAGAGCGGCGAGCCCAGGGATGGTGAATTATAGTTAGCATCAGCCTTGGCCTACTAAAAGCATCATTCAGTCTAGTTGATTATGGAATTTACTCTGGAGTTTGGGTCTAAAGATCCATCTACTGAATAGATATTGTTTATTTGTGTGGTCACGGCTACCGTGCGTGGCCGGCCAGACAAAGGAAAACCATAGAAGGAAATAGACAAGATGAAGAAGGATGAGCGGGACGTACAAAAATCTTCCTTGGCAAGGATCTGTCTGGCGGGGGCGGGGGCGGGGGTGAAGTTGATGACTGTTGTTTAAATCAAGCAAATTCTGCCCGGCCCTCTAATAAACCAGCAAATCCCACCCTTCAAATGTGTAAGAAAAGTTTCTGGAAAATGAAATGAACATCTGCAAGATGAACCGGAATCTGTAAATTGAGTTTTCTGATGCAGCACAGTCTATCATATCCTATTGATGAGCTTGGTTGTAATGTTTGTAGCTGTGATCTGTCATGGGCTGGGATGACACTCACGGTATAGTCTCTGGATTCTAAGTAGGATGACAGGAGCAGCAAGAATGAGCCAAGGAAGCAGCCCCCCCTCCCCCTTTCGCTTCTTCTCTGGGGAGTCTCAATTAAAGGGAAGGTCAGTTTCCTCGGCTCCTTTGGGCCAGCACCCTGGCTGGGGAGGTGAAAAAGTATCTGTCCTCATATTCCTTTCTGGTATTCGAACTTGGCTTCTCCCCAGATTGCTCAATGAGCATGCAGAGTAAGTGGCAGGCTTCTAAATCCAAGACTCAGATTTCTAACAGCAGTGCGTGACCCTGAAGTTTGACTTTGGAAGATGAGGAAGGGCCAGATAGAAAACATCCACCTATGTCTCCTATTCACATCCCGGCTTTTACGTTTCTCAGAGGCCACTCACTGTTTGGGGAGACTTCTTGCAGAACTGGCCTGAGTTGGCACTTGGAGGATTGTCAAATGACTAAGCATGAGATATTGCTAAGATACCTCTTGGACCCTTTAGGCATGTAAGGGTTAAACACAGCTCTGGCTTCTCCCCCTAAACTCCCCTCACAAGCTCCCTGATGTTCTTTGACTAGCTTCCAGTTCAGAAAAATGGAAGCCATGTGAGCAGCAGACAAGGGGAAAGCTCTTTTTAGTTTTACCTGATTGTCCCACAATATGCCTTTTAATGTTGAGAGGCACACTCTAAGTGCTGACCTAAAGGAGCTTGGGGAGAATCATTTGAGCAGCCCCCAATCCTACCCTAAATGGACCCTTTAGTTACTCATGCAAAAAGACCAAAATTTTCCTGCCCTGGTTAAGATGAGTCTCTGACAATCAATAGTACTTATTGAGCACCTGTGTGCAGGGAACTGTACTAAGCACATGGAAGAGTATATGGGGTTAGTAGATATGATCCCTACTCTCAGAGAGCTTGCAATCTTTTGTGTGTGGTGGGGGTACAGGCACACAGATGTTGTAGGGAAAAGGAAGCAATAGAGGTTAACGATATGTATATGAGCTCAATGTTTGGGTCTCTATATAAGCACCACAAGTGCTTAGGGGGTGCAAAAGTGCTAAAGTAGCAGTTGGGAGGCTGGACATGGGGTAGGGGAGATGAAAAAGTAATCAGGGAAGACCTTTTGGAGGAGATGTGATTTCAGAAGGGCCTTGAAGATGGCAAGACCAAGTACTCCGCTGGGTGTGAAGGGGAAGAAGTTCCAGGCAGATATTGGCCTGAGGTCTCAACCATGAAGTTAATGAAAATGTGCATGCTTTACTTAGGCCAGCTCCGGGGAAACTTGGCCATAAGCTCTCTGGATCCTTTCACCTCAGAAATTTTATCCTTGTGCTTGAAAACGTATCGCTTGTCTAGAAGGCTTTCCTTCTAGTCATCTCGAGCACTCAGGTACTCATTTATACTAATCCTTAACACTATTCAATTGTACATTCAATTATTTATTTTGATTGCTGTTTGTAAATGCTTTGATCTCTCACTGCCATTCGAGTGTAAGCTATTAAGGGGCAGGAAATATATCACTTATTTTGTACTTTCCCAAATCCTTAGTACAGTGCTTTGCAACCAGCGGGAGCTAAATAAATCCTAAAATGGCTGCTTCTACTATAATTAGGTATTCCCCCCCTCCCCAACCCAATACTAATTCCTAGTTTTTCTTTCTTAATTTCATCCCTTTACCAATGGTTTTACCCTTTGGTGGGCTTGTTAATAATCTGTCTCCCTTACTGGTATGTAAACCTTTCTGACACTGTGAGCTGTTTCAGTTTCCACCTTTGTCGATGCTTTAACTAAGCAATACATATTTCATTTCCTTTAATTTTCCCTCACAAGTAAGTCTTACTATTCCCTTCGTGTAAACTTGGGAAGGGCTCAAACTTATGACAGGAACTCTTGAACCTATTGGAATTCATGGGTTTGACATCTCTTGATGTAAATGACTCTCCAGAGGCTCCTGGCTTTACTATGAATGTTGTTTAGTAACAGGGCTGAGTCTGGGGCTACTGTGAGTCAGGGCCAAAGTCAGTAAAGAGGAAACAGCCAGCGGGGAATTGGGAGAATGGTCAGATTTCAGTCAGGCTGCTTAATTGATTTCCTATTTGTTGACTGCTCCCATTCTCCATAGTAACCCTGAGCGGAAGAGACGCTTGTCATAACTGCTGACCTCTAGAGGCTCTTCTTTAGGGCAGAATAATAATAATGTTGGTATTTGTTAAGCGCTTACTATGTGCAGAGCACTGTTCTAAGCACTGGGGGAGATACAGAATAATCAGGTTGTCCCACATGAGGCTCACAGTTAATCCCCATTTTACAGATGAGGTAACTGAGGCACACAGAAGTTAAGTGACTTGCACAGTCACACAGCTGACAAGTGGCAGATCTGGAATTTGAACCCATGACTTCAGACTCCCAAGCCCGGGCTCTTTCCACTGAGCCACGCTGCTTCTCTTGAAAAGAGTGAAGAGCCTATGCGTCCACTTTTAATCCATCTATTAATATGGTAATAAAAAAAATTCAAGTTCCAAATGAGGAGAAGATTATGGGAAGACTGAAGTAAAGTCCCACAGGTTTATCCAGATTGTGTAACTCCAAAGAGAAGCAGCGTGACCCAGTGGAAAAGAACACAGGCAAGGGGGGAAGAAGGACCTGGGTTCTAGTCCCAACTCCGCCACTTGTCTTCTGTGTGACTTTGGACAAATCACTTCACTTCTCTGTGCTTCAGTTACCTCAGCTGCAAAGTGGGGATTAAGATGATGAGACCCATGTGTGACGAAGACTAAGTCCAACCCAATTTGCTTATGCTTTGCCCTAGTGTTTAGTACAGTGCCTGATACATAGCAAGTGCTTAACATCTGTCACACATTATTATTATTGTGCTTTGGGACAGCTCAACCAGGCCTTGAGGTTGGTAAATGCTAGAGACAAGGCAATATAATAATGTTGGTATTTGTTAAGCGCTTACTGTGTGCAGAGCACTGTTCTAAGCGCTCGGGTAGATACAGGGTAATCAGGTCATCCCATGTGAGACTCACAGTCAATCCCCATTTTCCAGATGAGGTAACTGAGGTACAGAGAATTTAAGTGACTTGCCCACAGTCACACAGCTGACAAGTGGCAGAGCCAGGATTCAAACCCATGACCTCTTCTGGGTGGAGATTTTACCACTGGACATTGGCTGCACCTACCCAACAGGGATTTTTTGTTTTGTTTTTATGGTATTTGATAAGCACTTATTAAGAGTTTAAGCACTGCTCTAAATCCTGGGTTAGATACAAGATAATCAGGTTAGGCACAGTCTCTGACCCACATGGGGCTCACAGCCTAAGTGGGATTTAATCACCAGTTTGCAGATGAGGTAACTGGGGCACAGAGCAGTTAAGTAACTTGTCCAAGGTCACATAGCAGACAAATAGCAGAGCTGAGATTAGAACCCATTTCCCTTGTCTTCCAGGTCAGTACTCTCTCAACTAGGCCTCACTGTTTCTCTTTGGTCAGGGAAAATTCTGGCCCAGGGAGAAAATGCAGTGAGATGGAATGCAAGGAGGAGGGGTTGCACCTGTGGGTTTATAGACATGCAGAGGAACTAAGGTTAAGGGATCAAGACTTATTGAGGACCAAAATACACAGAACATAAAATATTTAGTATCCCATTTCCTTATGTAACCTATAAAGACACAGAGAGTTAAGCAATTTTTGAAAGATCCCTGAGTTTAACGATAATAATGCTAAGATATGGTAAGCATTGATTTGGGGCCAAGTAGGGTTCTAAGTGCTAGGTTAGATAATCAGATTAGACACAGTCCTCATCCCACTCAGGAGTCACAGTCTAAGAAGTAGGGAGAGCACATGCCATCCCTATTTTACAGACGACGAAACTGAGGAACAGAGAGGTTAAGTGATTTGCCCAAGGCCACACAGAAGGACAGTGGTAGAGTTGAGATTAGAAACAGTCTTTAATAGGTTCATGCTCTTTCCACTGGGCCACAAATCAGTGGTGGTGCCAAGATTAGAAACTAGGTCTCAATTCTTTCTTTACAATACTTAAATCTATTACCCCATTGTAGAATGCATTTGGTTATAAGATTCACATCACCGCAGTCCTCCCTGGTGTGAATCCATGGGCTTTGGGAATGTAAGAGGTAGTGGATTGTCCCTAAATAAAATGTAGCCCAACCTCATTTTCGGATTAAAACCAAATGGAAACTGAGAACATGGGGAGAGATGGTTCCATGAGAAGGCAGGGACCAAGAAAGAAATACTGGGGCCTGTAGTGTCACAGTAATAAAAAATTAATTGGGAATAGACTGTGAGGTCCTGTAGACTGTAAGCACCTTGTGAGTAGGGATCATGTCAACCAACTCTACTCCCATGTGCTTAGTACGCTCTTTTCACACAAGCGTTCCATAAATTCCACTGATTGATCTTTGTAGGCAGAAGTCAGATCGAGCAATTGTACTATATTGCTATTTCCCAGATGTTTAGTATAGTGCTACCACATAGTATTCAATTCCACAGTTATTATTATTAATCCCAGCTCTGCCTTTTACTTGCTGCATGACTTTAGGCAAGTCTCAACTTCTCTGTGTCTCAGTTTCCTCCACTGTAAGATATGAATTCAATACCTGTTCTCTTTCCTACTTAGAGCATGAGCCCCAAGTGGGACAGGGACTGTGTCCAATCAGATTATCTCATATATACCCCGGGCCTTAGTACAGAGCTTGGCTACAAGTAAATTGAATAACAAATCTTACAGTAATAATAATAAGTACATGTATTTGTACATAAAAGGAGACATGACCAAAGGGCATAAAAAAACACTCCCAAAGTTTGAAGGGCTCAATGTTGGAACAGTGAAATCTGACTGCACTCCTCCTGAATTTATTTAATATGTCATCAAGTATAAATTTTTTCCTATAGTCTTAAAATAGCTCATTAGTTGAAAATTTTAAAATTTGAAGTAGTAAATTTCAGCAAATTTGAGGATGGGATAAGGACAACTGGGTTCATTCTCCTATCTTGATTGTTAATGAATTAAAATGGGCCCAACATTTAAAGGTTTCGGAATTCTCATAGAAGAACATCAGTGAATCAGTGGTATGGACTGAGCACTTGCTGTACGCGGAATAGTGCACCAAGCATTTGTGAGAGCACAACGGAGTTAGTAGGTCCTATCCCTGTCCACAAGGAGCTAACAATCTACAGGGAAACAAAATGGCCTGGTGTTTAGAGCTCGGGACTGGGAGTCAGTGAGTCATGGGTTCTAATTTCAGCCCACCACATGTCTGCTGGGTGACCTCGGGCAGGTCATTTTACTTCTCTGTGCCTCATTTACCTCATCTGCAAAATGGGGATCGAGACCATGAGCCCCACGTGGGACAGGGACTGAGTCCAACCTGATGATCTTGTATCTACCCCAGTGCTTAGTACAGTGCCTGGCAGTAAGCACTTAAATACCACAATAATTATCATTATTATTCCTCAGAGAGACAGACATTGTAAATACATTAAGAATAGGGGAAATAGTAGAATATAAGAACAGTGATGTGAATATTGTGCATTGGGGATGAATAACCAAGTGCTTAAGGGAACTCAGCCAGTACATAGTCTACACAGAGAGAAGGGGAGATAAGGTAAGTATAATGGGGAAGTCCTTCTACAGAGATGTGATTTTAGAAATGTTTTGAAGATGGGGAGAGCGGTGAACTATTGAGTTTGAAGAGGGAGGGAGTTAATAATAATAATGGTACTTGTTAAGCACTTACTATGTGCCAACTCTAAGCGCTGAGTTCCAGGCCTAAAGGAGAATGTCATCCACAGGTTGGTGATGGGATTGATGAGACTGAAGTACAGAGAGTAGGTTGGAGTTAAAGGAGCAGAGGGTGCGAGTTGGGTTGGCTTTGAAACTTACAGTCAAGTTAGCGTGAAAATGCGAATAACTATTCCTTAGTTTCCAGTCACAGTGCGATAGAAATTCACAAGTGTCCTTAATCAGAACACTCGAGGATTAATTCAAGAGCGCCTGGCAAATGCTTATGTGCAACAAATGTAAATGTTTCTCAATGATGTTCGTCAGGCCCATTCATAAGGGAGAAGAACATGGTTGAACATTTGTGAACTGTTCCTATAAATTCATTGTGACTTACAATGTCATTGAGGGTTGTTTCTCTCTCTTCTTCACATGTTCTGGGATTTGTATTTGATTGTAATTATAAATCATTCCTTATCTATTAGCCAATCACATGCGCCAACTGGATTGCTAGTGAAGGCCTCTTGTTTTAATTAGTGTGTCTCAGATGAAGAGTAAACAAACATTCTAAGAAACTATTATGACATAAAGTTGATTTTTCAGTTACTCATCTGCTACATCCGTGGATTTGGTGAATTTAGAATTAAATACCTCTCTCAGAGGCTTTAATGATCTCAGTCAAGAACATTTTGATTAAATTAAAGCTATTGAAAATTTGCTTTTAGAAAGAGAGAAGAAATAAAACATCCAGGAGTGAGTCAGATTTTTGGAGGAAGATTGTTCCTCGATTCTGGAAATGTGAATGATAGGATATCTATTATTTGGGAAAAAGAGGAGATGGTTTATAACTAGACTCCATTAATCCCCAGGACCAAAGGATTCTGGGGACTAAATATCAATCAGTCAATTATTGACATTGGGTGCCTGAGTGCTAGGAATAATAGTAGTAACAACAACAATAATAGTATGTGTTAAGGGCTTGCTCTGCTCTAAGCAATGTACTAAGTGCTGGAGCAGGTACAAGATAAACCATATTAGCTCAGACAGTTCCTGTCTCACATAGAGTTCAAGGTTGAAATAGGAAGAAGAGCAGGTATTTGATCCCCATTTTACAGATGAGAAAACTGAGGCACAGAGAAGTTATGTGACTTGTCCAAGTCCACATAACAGATGAGTGGTAAAGCTGTGTTTAGAATTCAGGTCCCCTGATTCCCAGGCCCATGCAAGCACTTGACAGAACACATCAGTAGCAAGACACAAGTAATGGGGAAGACGGGCAAAAATTTGATAGTGAAAGCCCAAGGAAGTACAAGCCTGAAGTAGTTCACACTCATCAGGACTGATGAATAAATAAATGTACAAATATATGAATACAAATATTCCTATGCACATATTTTAGGAAGACTTTTACTACATGCATTCCTTGGCATACATGGACATTAGGCAATTCCTAGGGCAAATCACAGACACAGCCAAGGTTAATATTTCCCACAGGATTTCCTAGTGGGATCCTATGAAGAAGGGTGGCAAGAGATCTGGTATTACAACAAGCAGTTTGGTTTTCAGCTGCCTGCTTTTAGTTCCCTGATGGTACTGAATGCCTTAAATACCCTTCTCAAAATATTTTCAACCCCATATGTCTCCACTGTAATTCTGGCCTCCAAATTCCAAGGCACAGGTTCTAAGCCAGACCTCACTTAGACCTGGATGGAAGAGGATTATAAAGGCTGGGAGCTCTTGGGAGGGTCATAGTAGCCCAGAGAAATGCTCTAGGCTGGGCCAATTTGGGCCAAACAGAGTAGTTTGCAGCAAAATGGCAGCCACGTGACACCACCACAACACAGCATGCCACGGTTGGATGTGATGTTGTGCTGTGTGATAATAATGTTGGTATTTGTTAAGCGCTTACTATGTGCCGAGCACTGTTCTAAGCGCTGGGGTAGACATAGGGGAATCAGGTTGTCCCACGTGGGGCTCACAGTCTTAATCCCCATTTTACAGATGAGGGAACTGAGGCACAGAGAAGTTAAGTGACTTGCCCACAGTCACACAGCTGACAAGTGGCAGAGCTGGGATTCGAACTCATGAGCCCTGACTCCAAAGCCCGTGCTCTTTCCACTGAGCCACGCTGCTTCTCATGTGTGCATCTCATGTGTGATGTGGGCATCTTGAGATGTGTTGGTTTTTTTTTACACTACTGTTGCTGGCCACTCTAGAATCAAGGCAGATTTGAGAGAATAAACATTTTTTCTGGCCACCCCCACTTCAAACATGAAAACGAAATGGATTTCAAAAATAAAGGGGCTTCTCTTTACCGAGAAATGTGGTATTTTCACTCTAAACTGTTAGGGTATTTTGTTTAAGAGCCTAGTCTAGGACAGGACTTCAGCCTGTTGAAGAATACAACCAGAAGCAAGAAAGTGAGCCATCTACTGCTCCCCTTACTCCTGACCTCTGGTGTCCAGACATTCACGCGGGATATCTCCCTACCCCGGTGGTATCAGGGCTAGCATCAGCTTCTGTGGAAATCCAGGGAAGAACTTGATCGGGCTAAATATAGCCGTTTCAGTTCTTAGAGGGTTGAGGTCACAACCTTGGTGGCAGCTGTGATTTCTGGGAGGAGCCTGAAATCCTGCTGCTCCTTTCATGTTTGTCACTTATGTCACTTGAGTTCTTGTTTGCCTTTCCTTGTAGGCCTGTGTCAACCCTTCAATCCCTCATTCTTAGATTAGAAGCCTCTTGAGGGGGACCAGGGACCATGGCAATACCTGATCCATGCAATCCTTTCCCGGCACATTGCACATAGTGAGCATTAAATAAATGCTATGACTACGGCTTAGCGAGAAGATTGGGAATCTGAAGCCTCAGCTAAGTGTTCTCCCTCTTTATCCCCATTGCCTCAACAGTATAATAAAGAGTGAGCCTGCCCTTCATCCCAAGAGCTAGGTCGAAGTATATGAGGGTTTGAGAACCTGAGAGGAAGTGACAGTGGCCATATTATCTCCTCTCCTACTAGTCACTTCATCTTTGTTTTCTGAACAGGAAAATGGTTCAAATTATTAGACTCAAACCAAAAAATGAGTTCACAACTCCCAAGACCAGAAATGTTCATCTGATTTCAGAATTGCTCCATTTCAATGAGGATTTTTTCATTTGCCAGAATTGCAGGAGAGAGGAGCAAAAGGCTTATTTTTTAGTACCTTCTCCAGAGATGGGAGCAATGAAATTTGAAAAGACTCCAGGTTTATGCCCTAATCGTTATTTAGAAACATTTTTATAGACCTAAATCCTGCTTTAAGGAAAAAGGTGGTAATATTAGACAATTAAAGATAATTTGAAAGTAATGTGAAAATAATTAGAACACTTCAGATTTTTTCCCCCCACCAGAATAGGCTGAGATTTGAGTTCTGAATATGTGGTCTTACAAAAAGTTTTGATTGTTAAGACCTAAAAAGCAAACATTGGTTTTTCTGAGTACCATCAGTTGGTTATAGCACCAAGAGGTCAGACTGCAGATTTAGAGACAAGATAATACTCCTTAAGAGGTCAATATGAATCACTGATGAGACACAGTTGGTTTTCAATGAAAAAAGGTATGACACCGAAAAAGAAGACAGGTAGTGGATGAGAGGCTTGATTAAAGAGAAACTGGGTGCCAGGGAAGACATTGATTGGAAGCACTATAAGAAGATGCCATAAAGAAAGAAGCATAAGCAACAGATGAACCAACTTAAGGTTCCCAATAGATTCCACAAAGGATTTCACTCAGGGAGATTCAAGGAAACAGTGGCACAGCACTTGAAATTGAATGAAAATTAAGAAATGTGTTCATGTGACTGAGTCAATTTTGTTTCTGGTGGATATCCTGTCCTATAAAGCACAAAAAGCTAGAATAAAATAATTAGTGTACTCAGAACTAAGGTTGATGACAGTGCTGATCAGGTAGATACTTTCAGAGAAAACAAATAGGGAGAAGCAAATTATAGGTAGGCATGATGAAATAAAAGGTTTGATGGAAGGCAAGAAGAAAAGATGATAGGAATTTAAATGCAAAGGATGACAAGTAGCTCACTTGATTTTTATAACGTTTAAGCTTTGATTCTAGGCACTATCAATTCATTATTTGTTAACCAATCATATTTATCAAGCACCTTGTGCAGAGCACTGTACTAAACACTTGGGGGAGTATAATATATCAGAGTTGGTAGACACCTTCCCTGCCTACAGTGAGCTCCCAGTACAGAGGGGGAGACAGACATAAATATAAATTAATGAATTCTGGATACGTACATAAGTGGTGTGGGACTGAGGGAAGGGTGATGTCAATCAGATATGACATTTAGTCTATTCTGAGTGATTATTTATTATAAGTGATCTTAACTTTCAAAAATAAACATCTGTGTTCCTTTGCATTTCTCCTTTAGGGTACATGTGAAAATTCATGATTTTTCCTGATGTCTGAATGGGAGATGGACTGGGTCATCTCTTATTATCTTGTTTTCACCATAACTAAATGCTCCTACTTTTATAGCTAAACATTAAATAGATTTGCAAACAAAGACTAGCTGCAGAACTGAAACTTAAATGTATTCTTTGATCTTTTTTACATAGGTATTTCAGGTCAAAAGCAACCCTCATTTAATTTTTTAAAAATCAGATTAAATATGGCCACACATATTTTTGAGCCTAGGTTATCTGGACAACTTTTGTGTAACATGACAATCTCTGGAGAGGTGATAGAATTAGGATTTTTATGTATCTATCTATAACTATATACAGGGCCAGCATATTTTTAAAAAGCTTTGTTAGAAAAGCCATGGTTTGACATCAGACACTTCTTGCTTTAAACTCCGGTTTTGCCCTAAATTTGCACAGGGTGAATCTCACTTTCAGTGTCTAACAAATGTTATCTGGAATTGAGTCATGCAGCCCAAACAGCAGAATTATGTACTGCTAATACCTCTTTTGAGTCCATTAAACAGGGAAAAATCTGTGAACCTTTTTTGACCCAGAATCAGATTCACCTTATTTGGACATAATTATAAATGAGTGAAAGAAGTGAAAATTCCAGGTTTTAAATTTAGGATCTACAAAAAAAAATGCATCTCTATTCATAACGCTCCTTATAGAAATGTCTGGAAAATTAAAGCGTTAGGGTGTGACAGTATTGGTGAGGAATGAAATTGAGACCGTAGAGAGAAAGGCTATAAATATTTGGGTTGAAACAGCAGAGACATTCAAGATAAAAGTTAAATGGAAATAAAAGCAGTCAGATGTTTATTATATGTAGCTATAAAATTCAAGAGCAGTCTAAAAAGGCAGATCAAGATTTGTTTAACAAATAAGATAGGAGAATGAGAGAGTTATAAGTTTGACTATGGGAGATTTTGTTTGAACTGATTTGGACAGCAATAGAAACAATGAAGAGATGTATCAGCCAGCAAACATGGTGGTTCGGTCTGGTAGGTACTGTACTGATAATACAGTCATTTATCTCCAGTTTTCAGACTTAGAGGATACTGCAAAGTATCTCTCCAGACTTTCCACCCTCTGCCCAACTCTAGCATGCAAGGACTAAGTAGAGGTGGGAAATGGCTAGATGCTTTAATAACCCTTGGTTCAGAATGTGTCTGAGCTTAGTCTATAGTCCCTGGGTGGATCCAGGAATCAGAACTGTGGCCAGTAAAAATACCGTAATGAGTTTGATGATAATAATGGTATTTGCTAAGTGCTCACTATCTGTCAACTACTGTACCTTAGTAGTTATAAGTTAGTAGTCCTGAAGTAGATATAAGATAATCAGGTTGGACACAGTTCCTGACACTCATGGAGTTCCCAGCCTAAAGGGGGAGGAGACTGGATATTGAATTTCCATTTTACCCACGAGGAAACTGAGACCCAGAAAGGTTAAGTGACTTGCCCAAGGTCACAGTACAGACCTGTGGCAGAGCAAGGATTAGAATCCAGGTCCTCTGACTCACAGATCCAAGCTCTTTCCACTAGGCCATGCTGCTTCTCCTAAGCCACGTTGCTCTGATGTGGAATATTCTGCCCCTTTGATACTCTTCAGAACTCTCTTCTAGGGGAGGTAACCTCTGCAACATACAAGACCACAAGAGGGAGAAGAAAGGTCACTTGTGATGCTTAAGAGGCAAAGAATTGGGCCATAAGAAAGATGGGCTATTCGTTATCTAGTTTAATCCTCAAATTAAACCTTCTTCGCTTTTAGGTTAAGGATTGGAAGATATAGAATGGACAAATCTATTTGAACTGACCTGGTTATCCCATTCATAAAATTAAAGTTGGAAACATATTTCTTTGAGATTTGCTGAGTTGCTCTTTGTTTTATTTTTGATGGAAAACTATATAGGTTGGAGCGAATGGGGACCTAATCCTTTGGAAAGGGCTAAGTGTAATAAATAGGACTGGATAAATTTACAGAGTTTATGATTTAGTGATCACGATATCATATGAATTTAAATATCACAGGAAAGAACTGAAAATTTGGCTACTTCATACCAAGGTGACTGATAATATGAAATCTAGCAAGGAAGTTTTGATTGAAATTTAGTTACTGTCTAAATATTTTTGAGGACTCATTCAGACACATCTTACCTTTACAGCTAAATCTGGGAGCGTGAGGAGGGTAGACAAAGGGGGAAAAAAATCTCTGTGAGCAATGAGCTGAGGCTTTTAGGATATAAACAATCTAGTAAGAAGCATTTGAAGATCTATAAAACCAAGCAAAGGAAAATGGGTATTGGGAATAGCTAAAAATAATGAATGCCAAACTGCAGAGATATTTTAACTAATAACAAAAGGTTCATCAAATGTGCTCAAACTCGATTGGAGGTGAAGGAAGAAATGAGCTTGCCAAGGGTCTGAGACTAATATTTTAAAGATGATATGTAACTTCACCCCCGCCATGAGTTTAGCATTTGTCTAATTTAATATTTGACAGACCACCTCTTTTCCCATATTCAAAGCCCAACTAAAATTAAGTCTCCCCTACGAGGTCTTCCCTGACTAACCCGTCATTTTCCTACCCTATTCCCCCTTCTTCTGTACCTGTATCCCTTAAGCACTTGATGCTCCACCTCCAGTCTCTCAGCACTCATGCACATCAATCAATAATAATAATGATAATAATAATAATGGTATTTGTTAAGCACTTACTACATGCCAAGCACTGTTCTAAAGGGCTGAGGTAGATACAAGGTAATCAGATTGGACACAGTCCTTGTTCCACATGGGACTCACAGTCTAAATCCCCATTTTACACATGAGGGAACTAAGACCCAGGGAACTGACTTGCCCAATCATATTTATCCATCAGCGGGATTCACTGAGCTCTTACTGTGCCCAGAGCACTGTTCTAAATGCTTGGAAGAGAACAATTCAGCAGAGTTAGTAGACATATTCCCTGCACTTGGTTGCTTCCCCTATCTATAATTGATTTTACTGTCTCCCCTGCTAGATCCTCTAAGACTGTGTCTACCAACTCCACTGAACTGTGTTCTCCCAAACACATAGTATAGAGCTCTATACAAAGCGAGTGATCAATAAATGCCACTGACTGAGTAGCCAACACCTCCCCCGATTTAAGCTGCTCTGCAAACTATTCCAGGTGGCTCCTAACGCTTTCCTCTTTGCCAAACCCATACCCTTCACAGTGTCTTCCTGGACACATCCCAAATCTGTCAAATAACCCCAAATCATTTGCCAAACTCAGAGATCGGAGAATAAGAATGATCAAGGGAGAAAGGGCAGGACAAGGATGTTCCCAAAATCAGTAATGTTGGTCAGGAGGGACAGTGTCCTGAATATTAGGTCCACTTGGCTCCCTTGTACCAAAGTGCAGAAAAAACATGCAACTGTCGGGGGTGGGAAGAAAACCTGGTCTCAAATCCTAATTTTAATGTTCAAATACATTTGAATACTTAACTTCAGACTGACAGGAGTCAGTGTACCCTGAAAAGTCTCTTTCATAGTTTCAATATTTCTTAGAAGTTTCTCATTAGTGAGAAGCAGAGTGGGTTAGTCGATAGAGCCTGGGCCTGGGAGTCAGAATGATCTGGGTTCTAATTCCAACTCTGCTACATGTCTGCTGGATGACCTTGGGCAAGTCACTTAACTTCTCTGTGCCTCAGTTACCTCATCTATAAAATGGGAATTAAGAGTCTAAATCCCATATGGAATAGGGCTTAGAACAGTGCTTGGCACAGGGTAATCATTTAACAAATACTATTACTAATATTATGGTGATTGTTTTTTCTCATGGAATTTTCCCAATGCTTTGAGGGAGTTGATATTTCTATTATTATCATTATGGTGTTTGTTAAGCATTTACTAGGGGTAGAACACTATTTTAAACTGTGGGGTAGATTCAAGTTAATCAGGTTGGACACAGACCCTGTCCTATATGGGGCTCACAGGCTAAGTTGAATTGGTTTTGTATTTTTCTGTTGCTCACTTTCTTCTATCCAGCACTTTGTGTATAAACAGCTTGTAAGCAGGAATGGCTTCTACTCATTTCTATTGTACTAGACCCAGAGCTTACAAGAATGCTTTGCACGCTGTTTATGATTTTGAGGATGACCCCGCCAACAAGGAATGATTAGGAGGCAAAAACTGAAAGAACTGATTGCAGGGCACTGGGGGATGGGCAGGACGGTAGGTTAGATCAGAAGAATTGGGGAAAAGCAAAACGAGGAGCCGAGATAGGAAGCGGAGATTTGGGTGATGAAAAATGGTGGAAGCAAAAGATCTCAGGATGTGAAATTAATTTCAGGGATGAGGGCTTATCCAATTAAATAGTCTTCTTAAGACTGCTAAACACTGCTTACAAATCAGACTTGGTGTTTGAGCTCCACATTAGCCAAACGGAGCTGATACATATATTACGGCTCCAACTCGCTTGCTGTCTGGTCAGTGTGAACTTTAAAGATACACCATGAACGGCGATTTTTATTTTTCTCTGCTGTGCCACAGCTAAGATAAATGTAGGCTAACAGGACCAATAATTAGGAATGTGCTGAACCAATCTGAATAGTCAATAAACTGGGGAGCTCGGTTACCATTTGAACTAACCCCAAACTGTTAACAAATATCTACTTTAATGAAAGCATTTTTTTTCCTTTCCTGTAGCTATGGGAAATGACATAACCTCTGGCATTTAAGGAGAATGTCATCCCCCCCCCCCCCCGACAGATTAATTCAGGTAAAGAGATCTGATTCAAATATTTAACAGATTGCTCATAAATCAGACTTTTGTGGGAAGCTGGTAATTCTGAAGTGATCATAAACACTTCACAAGAGCAAGTTCCTCAGCGCCTGAATAACTCATGAAGGTCTTGAATCTGAAATTGTTAGAGTTTTTCAAGTTCAAGGCAAACCTTCATGGACGTGCATGCATAAGCGTTAAAACAGACCAACACACGACTCCCAGGTAAGTCTTCTCTTCTTTAAAAAGCTAAACGGCTACTGCTTGGATCTGCTTTGACTGAATTAAAATTCACCTTGATTCAGGTCAAACATGATCACCGAAACACTTCTTTTGGGCAAAAGATCTTAAACCTATCTTCCCTTAATATTTAACTTTTTTTTTTTTTTCATTTCACAGTGAAGATGCCACAATGAAGGAATGAATCAAGAAAAACTTCGAGGGGGAAATCTGAACAAATCAGATAGATAACAGGACCAAACACCCATTAGAATACTGACCTATAGCTCAGACTAATCTTCGGATGGGTGTTCCTGACAAAGAAACCCCTGCTTAAGAAGTAATTCTCTGACATAAGATATGGACACTTCCTAATGTGAAAGGTAATTTCGTTCGTAGAAAAGCTTCATCAAAATATTTCTTGCAGAATGGTGAGAGAGTACCCACTGCACTTATGTACATATCCTTATTTGCCACTTCCCCTAGGTCTGATTTATTTTAATGTCTGTCTTTCCCACTAGATTTTAAGCTCCCTGAAGGTAGGTATCATCTCTATCAACTGTATCATGCTCTCACAAGCAATTAATACAGTGCTCTCCATACAGTGCATGCTTAATAAATGTCTTGTAGATACAATCAATAATATACTGTAGAGAATATTGGAAACTTTTTTAAAAAGCAAAGGCAACAATTGATCTAGCATTGAATTTCATTCTGGATCTTTATGGCCTTTTTTCTAATTTTTCTGTCAATTGGAATTTAATTATGTCTTCTAAGCTTGTGGTGAGGAGGGAAGGTGTCTACCAAGTGCTATATTGTACTCTTCCAAGCATTTAGTATTATTATTATTATGGTATTTAAGTGCTTACTATGTGCAAGGCACCTAGTACATTGCTCTGCACACAGTAAGAACCCAAATGCCACTGACTGATTAGCAACCCAACCCAATTTTGTTCTTCTCCCTACTGTCGGTTCTCCCTCAACTTTTGTTTTCATTTTGCATTTTGGAAAGGAATGGTTTTTTAGAATTAGATGACATTCTTCCCACATTGCACAATTGTTTATTGAGCACTTACTATGTGCAGAGCACTGTTCTAAGTTCTGGGAGAAATTTCATCCTTCTGCATAAGCACACATTAGGCAGCTACACAGTGAGTGTTCTTCAACGTGGGGTTTTAATTCCAGCAGAATCTACTCTTTTTGTTCTCAATTTCTGCTTCCCAGTCATCAATTAAGATAGAAAATAGTATTATTCCTAGGACTTACTCTTTCTGTCTTCCCAGTCCGATGCCGAACAATTTACTCATTCTCCTCTGGGAGAATCACTTGTCCCTTGAACCCGCTATGCATCCACTTAAGAGGTATAGCCAAAGCCCAACTTTCTTTCCATCTTATTGATGATGTCATATTAGAATAGAATGAATATTCTATATCTTCATTATTATAATTATTATTAATTATATATTAATATCTTCTGTCCTTCTGGGTGGTTGCAAACTATGTGTCTGATTGTTCCTGCATCTTCCCAGATATAGATGCTAAACCGAACAGGCTGCAAGGACCAGGATCATCACTGTAAAGAGAACAACATTTGCCCTTCTAGTCCTTGGGGGCCACTCCTGTTCTCATTCAATCTCAAAATAATGACTTCTGGCTTTGAACCACCCTTGGCTGGATTAAAAATTGTGGTGTCTCAAGTACTTACTATGTGCCAGGCATGATACTAAGCACTGGGGTGGATATAAGCAAATCAGTTTGAACACAGTCCCTGCTCCACTTGAGGCTCACAGTCTCAATCCCCATTTTAATAATAATAATAATGTTGGTATTTGTTAAGCGCTTACTATGTGCAGCTGGGGTAGACATAGGGGAATCAGGTTGTCCCACATGGGGCTCACAGTCTTAATCCCCATTTTACAGATGAGGTAAGTGAGGCCCAGAGAAGTTAAGTGAGTTGCTCAAGGTCACTCAGCTGACAAGTGGTGGAAATGGAATTAGAACACATAACCTTCTGACTCCCAGGCCCATGCTCTATTTACTACGCTGGATTCCTTAAGCATCCTAGCATTTCAGGCCCTGCTCATTGAAATCAATGTTCTTGACTCTTGTTCTAGTTTGGCTTTTCCAGTCATCCAATGTGCTGGTCATTCATTCATTCATTAGTATTTATTGAGCACTTACTGTGTGCAGAGCACTTTATTAAGTGCTTGGAGAGTACAATACAGCAATGAAAAGAGACAATCCCCAGTCAGTTGGTTCACATTTGATCTTTTTCATACAGAAAATAACCTAGGGAACAGTACAGGTAGTTATCCATGCTGGATAACAGAGAATAGTCAAGGACATTCTCTGGGGATCCAGTTCTAAGAGTAGGAATGAATTTAGGAAATGATGTGGTTCTCTAGGATCAAGATGGAGAAGGGGCTTGGGCAGAGCTTTCTCTGAAACTTAGATATTTGAGGATAGTAAATAAAAATACACACACACACACAGCTTAATGTGGTGCTTAACTCCCATGGTTTCAAATTTTATCCAATGTGAAGTATTTTTCCTTTGAACTCAGAGGGGAAGAGGATCTTAGTGTCCAAATATTTAGTCTATGATACTGATACTGTCCTCTTTTTAATAAATGGTTCTAATCTAAGATAAATACCCTTGCAAGATTGGGTTATTTTGTAGATCCAGGCTTTCCTTAAAATCACTAGCGTCACCACAGCTTGAATCTAATTCAAACTCCCATAGGCTGGCTGGTGAAAATGCATTTACATCTAAGCATTGGTTCCGGCTCCTAAGCTAACTGAACAGAGAATAGAAAAAACACATTTTCTTTTTCTCCTTCCTGTGATGCTCTTCAGCATTCACTCCCACAATTCTTCAGTGTTTGCTGACAGTTGGATACAGCACAAGACCCTGCTGGACAACTGTCAGGTTGGTTGAAGGATATTAAAGAGAACTTGATCAGGTGTCAGCTCTCTTCAAAACACACTCCCATCAAAAAAGTGATATATCTGTCAAAGCCAAGACTTCAGGGTTTGGCAGAACAGGCCACATTCACAAACAAAACTGTCCAATTACATTAGAGGGCATGAACCTCAGGTGTGTACGCCAAGGACTGAGGGCTATAGAGCCACACATTACAAGGCTGTCTCCTAAAGCCTATGGGTGGGATGTGGGCTGCATTTCAAGCATGGCTGCTTTCTGCTTCACAGATTAGGAATTAATTTAGAATTATCAGAAACATAAATCGTTGCTTTGAACTCTACATTCACTTTTTTTTTTAATTTCAGTGAAGGGTGCCAAGAACTCATTTTGGTAGACAGTGGAAAATTTATGAGATTTGATTAGATGGTGAAATAAAAGCCAAACTGTGGCATAGAACTGCCTCTTTATTGCTTTGTTCTAAATGCTTTTAAGAACACTGGTGCGGTGTTTGATTAAGTAGCATCATCAATTTGGAAACAATGCCTGATGTAATAATATGGGAGACTGTTGTTGAAAACACTGCTATTCTGAGATGAGATCTTTCTTTCTCCTTTCAAAAAGACACATGTTTTCCCAGAGTCAGAAGCTGAGTGTGTGATTTCTTCAAGTTCTGTCTATTGATAGTCAAATACTGTGTACCGGAAATAGTTAACACTAAGTTCAATGAAACCGTCACATTATTTTTGGATGAAGACAGAAACGATTAGGCTGACAAACTCCACCTACAGACGAAGAGCTGAGTGATTTCTAATCCACAGTCTTCTTAATTTTTTTCAGATAATTTTCAGGCCAGTACTTACTCTGGATCGGGATATATGGATTTCCCCCTCATCTCTGCACTGCATTTTCCCATCTATAAGGAATATAGTAAATGTACTCTGAGGAAAATTCTATTTCATATTATAAATTTCACTGGTATTTTGCTTTAGCTTAGAAATGATCTGGTTAAGGAAGGACAAAGAATACATTCTGGCTTCACATCCAAATTGATTGGTAGTGTAGACAGTCAATCACATTTATTAATTCATTCATATTAATTACACTCCTCCTCTGTGAGGAGCACTGTACTAGTGTCACAATTGTTCCTGCAAAAGCATTAGAACAGGCTCCAGGTCTTCCATTCCCAACCTCCACTTCACATGCTCCCACCTAGTCTATCTTCTTTCTATGTCATTTAGTGATAAATAGTAATAATATCTGTTAAGTACTATGTGCCAAGCTCTGAACTAAGCAGTAGGGGGGAGGACATGCACTTTATCCCTGTCTTACAGATGAGATAAATGAGGCATAGAAAAGTTAGGTGATTCGCCTAGGTTCACACAGCAGACAAGTGGCAGAGCCTGGTTTAGACCGACTCCCAGGCCCATGCTCTTTCTACTAGGCAACTCTGCCTGCCTTAAAACCCCAGGTTTCATTTAGTCAGTTGAACCTTTGGGGTTCTCCCTTTCATCAGATCCCTTTTGATTTCTCTCTCCCACAAAACAGGACTTGACACTCACATTAGACTGTAAGCAAATGGGCACAGATTACTTTTACTCACATAGCTCAGTGCTATGTGCCCAGTGCTGTCTGCTCAGTAAATCCCTTCTCAACTGACTTCCTCTCAACCTGGATCCCAGTAAGTCATTGAACTTCTCTAGATCTCAATTCCTCGTGAAGTGGAGGACCCGAGGGCATGATAAAGTTTAGCAAGTGAATGTTTGCAAAAGCCTCTGAGAAGACATAAGTGTTAAATATTATTTTATTTAATGTAGACACCTGGAGTTTAGCATCACTAGTCCCAAGTTGATGTGACAGCTCTTTGGAATGCCTTCATTGCAGCTCTGGGAAACTTTGTTTTGCCTCAGAGCGGGAAAACAAAATTGCTCATAATACAAAAAGCATTTCATTAGATGGAAGTCACCGGTAGTCTGTTGTTTAGATGAAAGAACCTTCCAGGAACCCCCTTCTACCCCTAAACCTTCATTGTTTGACTCCTGGGAGGGAGAGGCATTCACTTAAAAATATTTTATCTACATTTTAGTAAATGATAAGACTAATCAGTCGTCTAGACTGTGAGCTTATAGTGGGCAGGAATCTGTCTGTTGCCATAATGTACTCTCCTAACCACGTAGTGCAGTGCTTTGCACACAGTAAGCTCTCAATAAATATGACTGAAGGAATGAATAGGTTGACTTCTAATAGCGAGTTTGCTCTGAGGAGCTCAGAGTGCTCTGACACCTTGGGAGTTGGGAGGGGCTGATGGTACCAAAGAGAAATTATGTGGTTTTTTTCTCCCCAAGGTCACCTGGCAAAGTAGCTTTGAAAGCACGGCTCAACCACAACTGGGAGGGGGTTTCATTATCCTGAAGTCTTCGGTTTTACCCCTGTGAGGTTATCAAAGAAGTTCAAGGGGGAAAGTGGATGCAGAGCTCTCTGAAAAAGGGTACAATGATTTATCGAGTGGTTGGACCAAATCCCTGAGAAAGAGTTAACACCTAAAATTGAGGTAATGATTGGAGCTGTGAATGCTGAAGAAAAATAATCTGCTTAGCAAGCAGCCTCTCTTGAAGGCAAAAAAAAAAAAAAAAGAGAGAGAAAGAGTCCCAAGCATTAAGCGTGCTTAATTAGCTTAATTTACTTGCTGTTACTTTAAAATATGCCGTTCTAGCCTTGACACTCTTTCAAGACTCTCCCTCTCTGATGCTGCATCAAAGCTGTGTTTAAGCAAGAGGGTTGTATTTTAAAGTGACAGGTCGAAAAAATTACTGTTCTCCTTTTGCCCTCTCAATTCCCAGCTGAAAAATCCCACCCCTGATTAGCCAATTGATTTATTTTAAATAAAAATACTAATCTTTCCTGGCCCTCCTCCTCCTCCCCAGAGAATTTCCGAGAGCTTCAAGGTTCCCGTAAGATCCCAGGTGAGGTCTTCCTCCGGCCTGGTAACCAACCAGGTAAATAGTCAGGCCATCCACAGGTCAGAGAGCTGCTTACCCCCACTGCAGAATTGAAGGCATTTCTGCCTTGGCAGGGGGAGTGAATTTTCTAGCTCACTTTTAAAGCCCTTTGGAATACTTGGGTGTTAAAGGTACTAAATCATGGGAAGAGAGAGAACATCATGAACCTTATGTTAAAGACCTTACTTTGCCCCCTATCAACCTTGTTTGGGCCTTAAAAAGAAATGATTGTCCACCTCATTACCCCAACCTAGGGTCTTGAAGTGTATTGTCATAGAGTCATACCTCAGGAAGCTTGATAGGGATGCATGAGGCAACTTGATGATCATCACTTGAAGATAAATTCTAGAAACAATAGGAGATAACCAAAGAACCTCACTAGAGAAGCAACATGACCTAGAGAAAAGAGGCTTGGCTTGAGTTCGAAGACCTGGCTGTGATCCCTGATCCATTTCTTGCCTCTTATGTGACTTGGGATGAGTCATTTCACTTCCCTGTGCCTCATTTTCCTCATCTGTAAAATGAGGATTAAATACCTACCTCTCGCTTAAACTTTGAGCCTTATATGGGACGAGGACTGTGTCCAACCCAATTATCTTGTATCTACCCCAGGGCATAGTACAGTGTGTGGAACACTGTAAGTGCTGAAAATATCACAATTATTATTTCAGTGTATGCTGACTTTTCTATCAACTTTCTGCTACGACTGCCTCCTAGCTCATGATCTTTGCCCCACCTAAGCAACCTAACTGAACCTCGCTTGATACTTTTCCTCTCTTTCATTCCATTCATCATGCCTATGTGCTTGCCTCAAATACCCTCCCTTCAGCTCCACTGAATCACATCCTCCCTTCTTTCAAAGCCCTACTAGTTACCTCCACCAAAAAGTGTTTCTTAAAATCCCTACTTTCCTGTTCATGGCAAACTGACAGAACCTATAACTAAATTTAGGATTGAAGAACACTCAGCTACCTCTGTTTCCCCCCAGCCCTCAACATGCTGAATTTCATAAAAGGAAACCATAAAAAAAATGAAAGAGCGTGAGCCTGAGAGTCAAAGGACCTGGATTCTAATCTCCATCTGCCCCTTTACTGTGTGACTTCATGCAAGCCACTGAACTTTTGTGCCTCAGTTTTCTCATCTGTAAAATGGGGATTCAATATCTCTTCTACCTTCTACCTGCTCTGTGAGCCCCATGGGGTACAGGTACTGTTTCTAATCTGATCACCTTGTATCAACCCCAGCATTTAGCACAGTGTTTGGCACATATTAAATATTTAATAATTACCATTATTCGATCGGTGTTGTTTAGCAACTTCACCGATCATTTGTTAGAGAGGAAGAAGGGGATGAAACCTCCAAATTTGCCAACAATCCGAGGTTAATACATGTGGTGGAAAAAAATAGGTTCTGAGCTGTCTACCAGATTTAAGTAGGAAAAAAAACCAAACCATCTTGGAGTCTGTCGTCATGAGGAGCAGTGTGGTCTAGTGGAAAGGCCTTCCCTGGGAGTCAAAGGACCTGGGTTCTAATCCCTGTTCCTCCAGTTATCTTCTGTGACACCTTGGGTAAGTCACTTCTCTGTCCCTCAGTTACCTCATCTGTTAAATGGGGATTTAATACCTGTTCTCCCTCCTACTTAGACTGTGTGGGACAGGGACTGTGTTTGATTAATTTGTATCTTCTCCGGGGCTTAGAACAGTGCTTGACAAATAGTAAGTGCTTAACAAATAGCACTCTTGTTATTCAATGGTCCTTTCAAATCTTTGCACCCATGTTCACCACTCTCTCCATCTTTAAAATCTCCCTAAAATCATATTTCCTCCAAGAGACCTTCCCTGACTCAACCCTCACTTTCTCATCTGCCCTACCCTTTCTCCATTTGGTTCTAAACCTTATAAGTACTGCGGTACTCACCCCAGCCCCACAGCACTTGTGTTCTTATGGACTCTTTCCCCATCTGTAATTTATTTTACTGTAGACTACAAGCTCTTTGAATGCAGGGACCAGGTCTACCAGCTCCATTGTATTATACTTTCCTAAGCACTTGGACAGTGCTCTGCATATGGTAAGTGCTCAGTAAATATCACTGATTGATTAATGAGCTGTGGCACCCCAAAAGGCCAGAAGCCTGGTGGCTACCACCAAGGAAGAAGAAAATCAAACACAAGCTTAGTTTTGCCACAGAATAAAACCATATTGTGCCTGCCCCCGGAATACTGTGGTTCTTTTTCCCATATTAGGTGGGACATATTGGAGCTGTGGATGGTAGAGAAGAAGGGCAGCCAATAAGAACAAAGGGATGGAAAGGTTACTACAGAGGCAGACTATTACAGAGGACAAGTAGTGTGGCTCAGTGGAAAGAGCCCGGGCTTGGGAGTCAGAGGTCGTGGGTTTGAATCCCAGCTCTGCCACTTGTCTGCTGGGTAACTGTGGGCAAGTCACTTCACTTCTCTGGGCGTTACCTCATCTGTATAATGGGGATTAAGACTGTGAGCCCCATAAGGGACAACCTGATTACTCTGTATCTACCCCAGCGCTTAGAACAGTGCTCTGCACATAGTAAGCACTTAAATACCAACATTAAAATGACTGGGTCTTGCTCTCCATAGGGAGAGTAATATTTGGTGGTGAAAGAATTATCTTCCTCTAACACTCAGGCATTTAAAAAGTGCTGTTGGCCATTCCTCTACATTAGGCAAATGCAAGAGAGCACTGTATGGGGTTCCTATTGTGTGCAGAGTGTTTCACTGTGTATTTAATATAGTGCTCACTGCCCACTAGATACTGCTGGGATGGCAGTGAAGACCCTGGACAGTTTCAGCATTGCCTAGTGACAAGAATACAGGCTTGGGAGGCAGAGGATGTGGGTTCTAATCCCTGGCCTGCTCCGTGGACGCTCTGTGGCCTTGGAAAAGTCACTTTACTTCTCTGGGCCTCAGTTACCTCATCTGTAAAATAGGGATTAAGACTGTGAGCCCCACATGGCACAGCCTGATTACTTTATATCTACCTCACTGCTTAGAACAGTGCTTGGCACACAGTAAGCACTTAAATACCATAATTATTATTATTAGGGTGGGAGTGAGATGCTGGGGGCATCGGAACCTCCCCAGGAGCATGGTTTAGGGGTAGAGCGTGGGCTTGGGAGCAGAAGGACCTGGGTTCTAATCCTGGCTCCACCTCTTGTCTGTTGTGTGACCTAGGGCAAATCACTTCATTTCTCTGTGCCTCTGTTACCTCATCTATAAAATAGGAATTAAGATTGTGAACCACAACACAGCATAGTGGATAGAGATGGACCTGGGAGGCAGAAGGTCATGGGTTCTAATTGCTCTTCTTCCACTTGTCTGCTTTGTGACCTTGGGAAAGTCACTGAACTTCTCTGTACCTCAGTTAGCTCTTCTGTAAAAATGAGCCCACAGAGATTATGTCCAACCTGATTTGCTTGTTTCTGCCCCAGCGCATAGTACAATGCCTGGAACAGAATAAGCACTTAAATACCACAATTATTATTAGAAATGTGTGACAGGGACTGTATCCAACCTGATTAGCTGGTATTTATCCCAGCACTTAGCACCGTGACACAGCCCGGCTGGAGGTAAGTGACCATACTGACCCTGCTGACTGCATTCGATCTGTCACCAGCTTGGCTTCTCCAACCTCAATCAGTGGAGCTCAAACCAAGGGTCTTTGCTCCACTTAGTCCCGTGTAGGCTTCTTTCTACTGCTGAGACTCCTACATTGACTCTGCCTATGGTTGTGGTGCTTTGGGGTGGACATTTGGGGTGGAAGCTGGGGAAATACAGCTTGAATTGTCATCCATCTAAGGTTTGTTTGTTTTTTCCTTCTTCTCACTAGCTCTAATTTGCCTGTCATCAGTCCATTAAGCCAGGAGCCATGTCTCATTCCCACCTCTGTAGACTTTCTCCGGTTAAGTATAGTTCTTGGCACACAGAAAGCACTTGGTATCAATCAATTAATGGTATTTGAGTGATTACAGTGTGTAGAACACTGTACTAAGTGTTTGGGAGAATACAATAGAGGGGGAAGATATCATTTTTAATGGTATTTATTAAGCACTTACTATGTGTCAGCACTGAGGAAGACACAAGCTAATCAGGGTGGATACAGTCCCTGTCCCACATGGGGCTCAGTGTCTTGATTTCCATTTTACAGGTGAGCCAACTGTCACAGCAATACTAAGTGGCTTGCCCAAGGTCACACAGCAGACAAGTGATGGAGCAGGGATTAGAACCCAGGTCCTTCTGACTCCCAGCCACATCCTCTACCCACTAGGCCATTCTGCTTCCTGTTCGTGAGAAGCTTACAGGAAATACTCCTAAAGGTACCATGGGAAATTCAGTATCTGCACCAACCACTTTGCTTTCCCCTCCTGGTTCAAAATGAATGCAGCAACAGGAACCGAGGTGGAGAGAAACTTAGTGCTTCCAATTAATTTGCACCAAAACACTTTTCCAGGGCTTACTGTTTTACCTGAACTGCATTCCAGCCCCATAATTTCTCCCTCTCCTCCCCTGGACTCCCACCTCTAGTCCTAAGTTACTGAACCACAGTCTGGTCATGAAAATAAATAACTAGCCCCTGTTGGGTCATTAAAAAGTAAAATCAAGCTGTAGCAATAAGACAGTGAGCTGTAAAGAAATGGTACATTCTTCAACTTGCCTTTTTTAATCCACTTTTCCTCACTTTCATGGCAAATTGTTTCTGAATTTGAACTCTGAGTCAGTTTAATATGAATATAAGCTGTTGTGTTTTAACCCTGGTGAGATGGAGAGGGCCTGGTGGATAGTTAAATGGAGGGGAGTGAGGTGAGAAGTCGTGGAGAGAGCCTAGTGGATAGAGCACGGGCCTGGCAGTCGAAAAGACCTGGGTTCTAATCCCGTCTTGTCCACTAGTCTGCTGTGTGACCTTGAGTAAATCACTTAACTTCTCTGTGCTTCAGTTACCTCATCTGTAAAATGGGGATTAAGACCGGGAGTCCCATATGGGACAGGGAATTTGTCCAACCTGATTAGCTTATCTCTACCTCAGTACTCAGAACAGTGCTTGACACACAGTAAGTGCTTAACAAATGCCACTATTATTATTATTAGTGAATGTATGTGGGGTCACTGCACATTATCGGGGACATTCTGCAGGGCTAATGATATCTTTGGCACTGCCTTAAGATCTTGACAGGCAAGGAATAAAGGAGCCCCTCAAGAAAATCAGTGTCAGTCAGACTTAGGGGCAGTACTCTTTGCTTCAAGAAGAAGTATGTAAAAATCCATCCATCATCTAAACCACGCAAAGGACAGGTAGAAAGAAAAGCCCGGCCCTGGTCAATTGAGATATAAGAATGGGATTGAGAAATAACAAAGAAAACATTTTCCTTGATTAGAATGCGTTCCCAGAAACATTACCTAGTTGCACTGGGAAAGCTCTGTGGAATTATGTCCTCTTTCCTTGTGGGAGAGTAGACTCCCAATTTCCAAGTCAATATCCATTGGTGTGCCTGGGATCTACATTCAGTTGGAAGTGAGCACAGGGAAAATTTGCATCTAAAATATAGGCATTGACTCCTCCCCAGCTGAACATTTTCCTGGCCTTTATCTGGTCTTTAACATTAATGTACTCTTCCAAACACTCAGTATAGTGCTTTGCACATGGTAGGCTCTCAATAATAATTAGATGCTTAAAGCAAATGTTCAATTTGCCTGTCTACTTGTTTTGTTGTCTATCTCCTGCTTCTAGACTGTGAGCCTGTTGTTGGGTAGAGATTGTCTTTATCCATTGCCGAACTGTACTTTCCAAGCGTTTAGTACAGCGCTCTGCATGCAGTAAGTGCTCAATAAATACAATTCAATTAATGAATGAAAAGTGATTTTTTTAATAGTACTTAAGTGGTTACTATGTGCCAGGCACTGTGCTAGAATAGATACAAGCTCACGAAGTGTGCCACTTGTCAGCTGTGTGACTGTGGGCAAGTCACTTAACTTCTCTGGGCCTCAGTTCCCTCATCTGTAAAATGGGGATTGACTGTGAGCCTCATGGGGGACAACCTGATTAAGCTTTATCTACCCCAGCGCTTAGAACAGTGCTCTGCACATAGTAAGCACCTAACAAATACCAACATTATCATTATTAACCTGATTTGGGGCTGGGGCTGAGTCCAACCTTATTAACTTGTACCTACCCCAGCACTTTGAACAGTATTTAACACACAGTAAGTGCTTAACAAATTCCATTTAAAAAAAAAGAAAAAGATCAGGTTAGAAACTCAACCTGTCTCACATGGGGCTCACAGTCATAGTTAAAGGGAAATGAATTTAATCCCCATTTTACATATGAGGAAACTGAGTCACAAAAGAGTGAAATGATTTGCCCAAAATCACACAGCAGACAAGTGGTGGATCCAGGATTAGAACGCAAACCCTCTGATTGAGGTCCGTGTTCTTTACACTAGACCCTTCTGCTTCTCCAAAGATGCTACTTCGCTTTTAAAAAAATATTATTTAAGCACTCACTATAGGCTAAGCCAATCAGGTTGAACTCAGTTCCTATTCCACATGGGGCTGTCAGTCTTAATCCCCATTTTACAGGTGAGGTAGCTGAGGCACAAAGAAATGAAGTGACTTGCCCAAGGTCACACAGAGAGGTAGCAGAGCCCAGGTACTTCTGACTCTCAGGCCATTGCTCTATCCATTAGACCATACACTTTGTGACCAATAAGAACACTTTCAGTACTTCATACTGCTAAGACATCTTCAGGAAAACTGGATATAACTTGATTGAACATTTGCCAGAACCCCAACGAGCAGTCCAACCTTGCCCAAACTCAACGACTGTGCAGGACCCAAAACAAGGAGAGAAAGGGAGGTCACTGAACAGGAGTCTGGGTCTCTCTCTTCGCCTGAAAGTCTGGAGGTGGTGACCCCAAAAGCGAGAGACTCCAACTTATTTTGAAAATGGTTTTTAAGCACTTACAGTGTGCCAGATTCTATAATAAGTGCAAGGTTAGATACAAGCTAATCAGGTTAGGCACAATCCATTTTCCACTTGGGGATCACAGTGTTAATTCCCATTTAACAGATGTGGTAACTGAAGTCTAGAGAAGTGACTCACCCAAGGAACACAGCTGGCAAGTAGTGGACCTGGGAATAGAACCCAGATTCTTCTGACTCCCAGGCTCTGCTCTATCCACTGGGCCATGCTACTTTTCCAGACCTCAATCTCTAGGGTGAAATTCCCTTGCTATCAATTTTTCCATTATATATTTTTTTTAAAAGGCCCACTGTCATTTATTTTAGCTGGCTTAGAAATCTAAGTTTACCTTGGTTTATATAATGGATCAGGATACGTTAGAGCTGTAAGATAATCCTCCCAGCTCCAGTGAGGACAGAACTCCAAAGAAAAAAGGTTCACATTACAAGAGGGAGGAGTAGGCAACATCTAAGAAAAGACTTTGAATTGGCAGACACTAAAATACATTAACAGGAGAGGGTTGTCTTCATGCAGGTTGATTCTATTTAGCGTATAATATAGTGATAGGCAGAACAAGTAATTACACTAAAAGATATTGGCCCTGCCTTCATGGAGTTTACCTTCTAATAGGGACATTATTTTCCCCAAATCATATGGGTGTTGAGGAAGCGTTCTCCAAATGAGCTCGTAATTTAAAAATTAAAAACAAAAAAAGTTTTCAGGTTTGTCTATCTTGGGACATTGATGGATGTTTTCATTCTTATAAAATAGCAATAAGCATTATGCGGAAGGTGGGGGGAAGTGTGAGAGGGAAGTGAAAGATGGAGAGACGAAAGGTTAGGTGGGTTGAGGCATCCAGTCCTAAAGAAGATGGAAGTCAAGAAAGGTCAGTATCACATGGTTCTTCCCGACATCTTTCAGTACTGTTGACAAGAAAGAATACTAGGCTGAAAGGACAACTGATATACCCAGTAAGGCATGGCTTATGATACTATGTAGGAAGGTATAAATAAGAAATAAGTTGAAGGAAGGGTTAGGATAGAGGGGAGAAGGAAAAAAGATTCTATTTCAAGATTATATATAGAGTGGCCCTAAGTCTCTTCATGTGGATACAGGACTGCAGCCACAATCTCCTAGGCCTTCACAGAACACATTCCTACTACACACCTTTCCCATTTTTTTGTTTTTTTAAATGGTATTTGTTAGGCACTTACTATGTTCCAGGCACTGTACTAAGCACTGGGGTAGATACAAGCTAAACAGCTTGGACCCACTCCACTCTCTCATATGGCGCTCATGATCTTAATCCTCGTTTTACAAATGAGGTAACTGAGGCCCAGAGAAGGAAAGCGACTTGCCCAAGTTCCCACACTAGACAAGTGGTGGAGCAGAGATTAGAAGCCAGGTCTTTCTGACTCTTGAACCTGTGCTCTATCTGCTACACCACACTGTTTCCTGGACCTGGAACCTACGTTTTCCGATAGAAATTGCTTCCTAGAATTACAACTGGCTCTACATGGGGGTATCCAGGGGACAGAGATCTGTTCAGAATCTTCTAGTCTCTTAGGGACTTGGGTCTTCTTGAAATGCAGGGGGCAGAGAAATTTTGTGGGGGCCTGTTCCTCCTCTTCACTTCCCAGCAGATCTCAGATCCCAGCAGTCGTTTCCATAGAGAGACCTCCGGGAGAACGGGGCCACTACAAAGCTGAGACCAGTGTCTTCCAGAACACCTACAAGCCTCCCTGAAAACATTCCCTATCCCTGGCCAGACTGGGCTCCTCCTCAACCTCTTCAGGTAAGTGCAGGCACATAAGAAACTGGTGCAAGGCTAACAGAGGCACACAGGAAATTTCATCCTGATGGTTATGGGCATTCATTTGTTTTTTTCTCCTTTCTCAATGTGACTGCCTTGTGTTTGCTTAACAGAGTATATATGATGGTATAATTATTTTGTTTAGCACTGTAAATATTGTGTGTGATGAATGACCCCCATGCTAGAAAGGTATGCGAGTTTATTACTACATGGTCTGTGTTTAAGTTTTTGTATTATTTATGTGCAATGCCCGCTGATGTGCTCTGCGGTTGGGGAAAAGCAGGACGATGGGCTCTCCACCCATCTTTCTTTTGCCTTAAACAAGAACCAGAGGCCTAAGTGACTATCCCTTTTTCTCTCTCCATGCTCTTCTCCAGGATGGGAAGGTCACTCGAGATGCCCTATAGAGACCTGAATGTCACTTCTCCTTGAGATGAAAGAAAAACTCAGCAGAGAGTGGCTTGAGTTGGAGACCAGAGGCAAGACACGACCCCCACCACCTTCCCCCCACCCATGCACCTTAACCCAGAGACTTGTGCTCAGGAGCTACTGAAACCGTCATCCCAAAGCCAGTTCCAGGATCAATAAAAAGACCTCAGATAATTCAATCTTTTTGGTTGGGTTTTTTTATGATGCCCCCTCCCTTTGTGCAGATGTTTAATTTCAGAATATTTTAGAGCCCCTCCACTGGCTCTTCCCACACCATCAGCACAGCAATGGATTTGGCCAGTCCTGGGCCTTTTCATCTTCCCAAGTTGAGCGTGTGAAAAAGAACAATCCCCTCCATGTGTGCATATCTCCTTAAAGCCTAATAATAAATGGCGCCCCATTAGATTTCCCATAAACAGAGAAGCAACCTAGCCATACTTTGGGGAAACACCACTGTTCTATTTTATTTTAATGCCGCAGGACTGTTTTGATGGCACTACGCACCAGCCCCACAAATCACCCATGCAGTGCTCTCACTAACTTGTCTGTATTATGTTCATTTTCTGGGTGGCAATAAATATTAGAATAAAATAAACTAAAGACTGCTGGCTGGGGCTCTGTTAGCTATCTTTATGGTTTCCACGGCAGCTGAATGACAGCTCAGCCTGGGAGCAAGCAGCCCCTTTTCACCAAGTAAATTTAGCCTTGGGAAGGATGAACATCATCTAACTCTTGAGCTGTGATGGTTGATGCCAGTCAGTAAATCAGTCAGATTTTAATTATCGGACACATGACAGGGAGCGGTGACAGGCTGCAGTCCACTGGAGAGCATTCCTTCAGCAGAGCTTTAAAAACAGAACAGCACTTGAAGAGGAAAAGCAAGGGAACCGAACACAGTCACAGCTGAATTGCAGGGCATTAATAGCACGAAGGAATTCCCTTCCTAATAATTTTAACCACTTCTTGATGGGAGGCTGGGCAGGGCAGGGAGTATAGCTGGCCAATATTATTGAAAAGTCCATATCCATTTTCCCTCCTCTGCACATTCTTTCTTTTCTTTTAAAAACAGCGTTTGCTTCAAACCTGGGGTTTTTAATAGAGTTTCACACAGTTTCTTTGCATAAGCAGCTATTTAGTGCAAAGAGAGCCGTGACAGATTTCGAAAGCAGCAAACCCTGCTAATTAGTTAGATATAGTCACATTATTTGACAGTGGTCCCCATATGAAAGTTGGTGTCATACCTTAAAAATGATTGGAGCAGAGAGGGACTTTTTATTGTTCTTATATTGCCCTTCACATCCTTATTAATGCTGGATAATCACCATTTCCTAGAAACACCTACCCAGAAGTTTTGTCTACAGACACCAGCTTCTTAGCCCCATGATCATCAAAAGGTTTCAGGATTATCAGAAAAATCTGTCTCGAGAATTTGCAACATTTTCTGAAACCCTTCCTAGAGTATACCAGTCCCTTAGCCTGCTTCTCGAGGTTGGGCAGTAACAACTGTTAATTCCAGGTTTTGCTCCTTTACTCCAAGAATGTTTGCTCTTCAATCTATTTATATTGCTTCTGGGCCTGTCCATCTCCTCTCACCGGTAGGTTATAAACTGTATCACTGCCTCCCTAAGCAATCTCTCCTGTTATTTAACAGCCCAGAGCCTGGCAATTCTTCCTAATGCCACATCTCTATCCCTCATGCTGTGTTTTACCCCGTTCTCTCTCATTTAAAAAAAAAAATCCAACTACTTAACGGGATCTGGACTATTCTCTTCTTCCTCCTGTGTCTTGAGGGAAACAAGAATTTTAGGGGGCTGTGTTTGGGATTAGAAGCATCATAGGCATATGGACACTAGACAACCCAATTATCTGGTGAATGGCAGAAATAGTTGGCTTCATTTGCTAGAGGAAAAGCAGAGAGAGTGTGCATCCAAATAACCACAGCTAAAATGTCCCTTCTTTCTAGGGAACAATCTCTTCCACCTAGATTTGGGACTCAGGTGTATTCACAGATTGAGGCAGAGGTTGGGGTGTGCCTTCCAATATATCGCCCTTGGAGCCAATGAATAATCTTCGATTTGGTTAAAGCACCAAAGTCTCTTACTGAAGGTAGCCATCTTTCCAAACCAGCTGTCCTAATTTGACTACATTCACCATGGTGCTTAGTTTCTACTAACACACCTACAGACGTGGAAATAAAAATGTTGGCCCATCTGAGAAATCTCAGGGAGGATCAATAATTGCGTGTGAAGTGGCTCACAAAGCTAAAAGAGATCTATCCTCAGACAGAACTGGAATCCTCTTCTTCCCTATGGATAAACCTATCTTTTTGCTCACATCTAGGGAAGTCATCCTAGGTCTAGAAGTGTGTCCCTCTCTCCACTGGGAATCATGCAACACTGGAACTCTGATTTTTTTTTTTTTTTGCAATGATACTATCAGCTTCAAAAATCATTTTAATTTCAAGACTTCTGTTGGGAGAGTTTTATAATGAAAATGCAATATTTCCAATGGATTAAATAAACCAACTCTCTGCTGAATACAGTATTCTCCATAGGTCTCATCACAAATGTAAATGTTTTTTCAATGAAATAAGGAATACTACAAATTATTGCAGTCTTATTTCCTTTTTTGTCTACCCAAGCCAGAGCAACAACCTCTTCTGTGTTCTTGGGTTTCTCCTTTTCTAATTCCTAAAGTAATTTAACAAATACAAACAAGCAAACTGAAGGGAATGGTAAAATAATCGGTAACTCTCAAAAAGAGAAGAGCAGTTTCTCAGCTTTTAGATTAATTCATTTTGTTCAATGCAGATGTGTTAAATCTATTCATATCCATATATCCAGGATGAGTTATTTTAGTACATTGTTGCGTTGCATAAAATGAGTTATTTCGGTGAATTAAATGCCGGGGTGTAATTTCTAGAGAAAACAGATTTGGAAGTACAGTGCAATATATGTCAGTGTTTTAATGTGATTATTAAATATTATGGGAAATACATCTCATAATCTTTACCTTTTTTCTTTTGTCTGTTTTATGCACATACAAGTCATGGTACAAACGGGTACCATAACCACAAGCAGCGTGTCAAAGAAAAATAATTGTGTAGCTTTGGAGCTGGAGCCAAACCAATATCCGCTCATCATCGGTCCCCTGAACCAAACAGGACCCACCAATCACAGCAGTCCAGCTGCTCATACGTCCAAAGTCATCAACGACCCTTTCTTAGCTCTCACTGGTCCCCGGCTCTCTCTTGGACACATTCACTGCTTGGTACACTTTCTCCTGGCCTCAAAGCCCCGGAGGCAAGGTGGGTTCATTTCTCCCATTAGGGCCAAGCTTGCCGTGTCCCCCCTTTAGCAAACAAGCGCCCACACCCGCTAGGTAAAGATCTGCCTCCATCCAATTCCGATACTCAAAGGAGAACGTCCAGCCACTCGGTGCCAGACCTGGGGAGGTACAAAATGGAGCTCAGCAGGGAGTTACCGAGGAGGGCTGCAGCAGGCACGGATGCACATACAGGTGGAAGGCTGTACTAACTGAATCCCATCTTGCCAAATTCAAACACAAACCCTGCAGGCACAGAACAGCCCTCTTTCCAGTGCCACTTGATGGCCCAAACAGGGATGTTCACACCATGGGAGTGACTCTTAGAGGAAAAAGTATCAGGGGGAAATCTGTTAATTATTCAGGTGTGGAAGCACAGCAGCAAGCCTAGAGAAATCACCCCACCATATACCACTCTAACCTTCACACCATTACATCAGGAAGCAGCATGACCTAGTGGATAGAGCACGGGCTGGGAGTCAGAAGGAACTGGGTTCTAATTCTGACCCTGCTCCCTGTCTGACCTTTGGCAGCTTACTTCACTTCTCTGTTCCTCAGTTCCCTCATCTGGAAAATGGGGATTAAAAATGTGAGCCCTAAGTGGGACAGGGACCGTGCTCGACACGATTATTTTGTATCTACCCAAGTGCTTAGAACACTGCAGGAGCATAGTAAGCACTTAAATACTGTTAGTATTATTATTACCATCACTGAGATCTGTTGCCAGATCTGTTGCTCTAGGTTTTCCTCCTGGAAATTAATTGACTCAGACACCTGGGACAAAGTTTCAAGCTAAAAGTCCTCAAAGGAGGCCCATCTATTTACAAACATGAAGTAAGAGTGGTGTATTGTTTCTGAGTGATAGTCATAATGATGATACTAATATTAATATTAAAGTATGGTACGTGAATGCTCTGTGCCAAGCACTGTACTAAATGTTGGGGTAGGTACAAAATAATCAGGTCTCGTGAAGGACTCACAGTTTAAGAGGGAGAACAGGCTTTGATGGCTTAATGGGAAGAGCAGAGGCTTGGGAGTCAGAGGTTGTGGGTTCTAATTCCCACTCATCAGATGTGTGAATTTGGGCAAGTCACTTCACTTCTCTGTGCCTTAGTGACCTCATCTGTAAAATGGGGATTAAGACGTGGGACAACCTGATTACCTTGTATTTACCCCAGTGCTTAGAATGGTGCTTGGCACATAGTAAGCACTTAAATACCATAATTAATGAATCCAATTTGGGAGATGAGGGAACCGAGGCACAAGTAACTCAAGTAACTTGCCCATGGTTACACAGCAGGTAAATAGCAGAGATGGGATTAGAACTCAGGTCCTCTGACTCCTAGAGATCACAGGCCACCCTTCTCTATAAGCAGTGCCGAGGCATTCTCTCTAGCGCCGTAGGGAGCCCCCAAATCAAAACACAATCTTTGGAATCCTCCATGTTTCTGTTCTGACAGGCATTTGGTATGTCAGATCAATAACCTTGGAAACAGTAACTCTTAGGCATTGGTCCAGGTTCTGATCCCATCACTGGTCTCCGCAGCGGCAGGTAACCTTCCCTCAAGCAGGCTGGATTTTTGGGGTGGAAGAGCCAAACTCCCACATTGGGTGGGCTGAACAAGAATCAAGATGACTCCCACAGCACTACCCACCAGGGAACAGAGGTTCAGGAACACAGAAGGAAAAATGAGAATTCCTATGAAGTTGGCCGTAATTCATTCCTAACCTGCCCCAGAATGCTTGGGCGATTTTATCTTCTTACAGCAAAGAGACTCTTTTACTAGGGATGCCAGCCTCTGGACAAGAGCCAGCCTAAGATCAGGACCCCCATTTTTTTTTGCCCTTTCCCCATGAAATTTTATGGCTCCACAATTGTTATCCAGAGGCTGATAGGCAAATCAGTGGGTGTGTCTGATGGCTAGGGCAAACATTCAATTCAGGTGAAAACTCTTCAGTTTATTATTAAGTCAGTTCTCCTCCTACCATATGTCACTGAGCTACTACAACCCAGCCCACCTGCTTTGTTCCTCTAATGCCAACCTACTTGGTATACCTTGATTTTTCCAGCTCGTTGGGGATCCCTTGTCCCCATTTTCCCACTCTTCTCTTTATGTTAAAGCCCTTCTAAAAATAAATAAAATGACTTATCTCTTTCAAGGGACCTTTCCATAATCCCTCATTTCCCCTATTTGCCTTCCCTTCTTCATCACCTATACACTTGAATCTGGAGCCTTTAAGGACTTGATATTCATTCTGCTCCCATTCCCATGGCTTTTATGTACTAACTCTATACTCTTTCCCTTTCTCCTGTCTAATTTAAATACTTGTTATCCCCTCTAGACTATAAGCTTCCCAAGCTTAGTGATTGGGTCTACCATCTCTATTGCACTGGACTCCCATGTGCCGAGTATAGTACCCTATACTCAGAGAAGCAGCGTGGCTCAGTGGAAAGAGCACGGGCTTTGGAGTCAGAGGTCATGGGTTTGAATCCCGGCTCGGCCACTTGTCAGCTGTGTGAATTTGGGCAAGTCACTTAACTTCTCAGTGCCTCAGTTACCTCATCTGTAAAATGGGGATTAAGATTGTGAGCCCCAAGTGGGACAACCTGATTCCCCTGTGTCCACCCCAGCGCTTAGAACAGTGCTCGGCACATAGTAAGCGCTTAACAAGTACCAACATTTTTTTTTACCCTGCACATGGTAATAATGATAATAATGGTATTTGTTAAGTGCTTACTGTGTGCCAAGCACTGTTCTAAGTGCTGGAGTAGATAGAAGATATTCGGGATGGACAAAGTGAACAAATACCAGACTGATTGATTCAATTACTAAAAGACAGCAAAAAAACCTTCATACATTCATGGCTTGCACCATTATAACCCTATCATTTAGGACTGCAAATAACTTGGCAAATAGCCAATTGATGGTGTTTATTGAGTTTTTGCTGGGTGCAGAGTACATATTAAGTGCTTGGGAAAGTACAATACAACCACATTGGTAAACGTCATCCCTGCCCACAAAGAGTAGAATAGATTAGGGATAGGGAACAAAGAGTAGTAGAAATAGGAAGTAGTAGAATATTTACATTAGTATTGTGGATTTGGAGTTTAAAAATTGTGGTATTTATTAGCTGCTTACTATGTGCCAGACACTTTACTAAACACTGAAATGGTTACAAGCAAATCAGGATGGACTAAGTCCGTGTTCCACAAGGGGCTCAGTCTTAATCTTCATTATACAGATGAGGGAACAGAGGCACAGAGGAGTAAAGTGACATGCCCAAAGTCACACAGCAATCAAGTGGACAAACTGGGATTAGAACCCAGGTCCTTCCGCCTCTCAGGCCTGTGCTCTATTCACTAGGCCATGCTGCTTCTCAGTATTGGTTTTTAAAGAGTAAACAAAATCATCTGATTAGTCCTTACACTTCCTCAGAGACAGATAAGGAATACATAGAAGTAGGTTCTTTGAGAAATCTCACTTGAGGAATGTATTTTTCCATAACTGTGGCAAAAAAATATTTCCAGAGTCTCTCAAAGTCTTCAGCTGTGTCAGTTGTTGAGCTGGGTAGAGAACCCAGGAATCTTTAGTCCCAGGCTCTGGAAATGCCCAAGTATGACTACAGAAGTGCCTTTTTCTCTGGCCCATAATTTACAGTGGGAGAGGTAAATTCCAGTTGTGTTAACAGCAGGCTGCCCTGGGATCAGAATCCATACTGATCTTGGTCAAAATTCAACTCTCAGACCTCAACGAGACCTGCCATAAAACTAGTTTCTCTTTTACAAACCAGACCCGTGAGAAGTTACAAAAGAGGGGGAAAAAACTGAGTGAGAGAGATATGTACAGCATATCAGGGAGAGGAAAGAGCAGTTTATATCATCATTTCTTAGGCTTTCTTCCTATCAACCAAAGAGCCTTCATTCCAATTAGATGTTTGTCCTCATTCGTGTAGTTTTCTAATGATATACTTTATGCTAATTGGAAACAGATTTTAGGTCAGGAAAAAAGGTTTATTATCTTAAAAAAAAATTAGGGAGATTTCCAGAAATATTTCCCAAGTTGAAGTGATAGAAAGAGTCCACACTGGACAAAACAAATGCTATTTCAAAAGAAAGAAAGAAAACAAAAATCCCCAAACAGTATTTTAGCAGCAGAAAAAGCTCACTGCTCCAACCTCGGTGCAGCAGAGGCAGGATATCTATGTGAAACCTTGCTGAAGTTTATACAGATGGGCTGAAAGTCAGTTGGAACCATTTGGAGCCATAAATGCCTTGGAGCTGTTGCCTCCTGAGTGCTTTCTGATTGGCTCAGGGGTCTACCTGATTGACAATTCTCATCCTTCTCTTCCAATCCTTTCCTTCTTGTTCACAATGGGAAATGTGACAACACCTGAAACATGTTGCTTTTTTTTCCCCTGTATTCAGACTGCAATTAGAGAAGCACTGTGGCCTGGTGGAAAGTGCACAGCACGTACGGAGACCTGGCTTCTAATTCCAGCTCTACCTGCAGTATGACCTTGGGCAAATCACTTAACTGCTCTGTGCCTCAGTTTCCTCTTCTGTAAATTGGGAGTTAATGGGAACCCTATGTGGCACAGGGACTGGGCCTGATCTGATTGGATTTACCCCTAGAATTTGGATCCCTAAATGATAAACACTTAAATGTCTCAAATTATTGTTACTATCAGCTATTTTCTAAAAGACAGCATTCTATTAACTGGTTTGAATCAACAATATCAGGAAATTGTGAACTCTTCCCCTTCCTTGCATTGGGTTATTATCTTCACCAATTAATTATGCCCACCAATGTGTTAGTATCTTTAGCCCTTCAGTATTTGCAGTGAGTAACTCTGAGGGAGTCCAAGGTGAAAGCTGGTTTCTTGGCTCTAGTCCTGACTCAGATGCGTCAGTGAGTCCAGAGCAATTCTTCTACTGAAGGTATATCTTCTGGCTTGGAAAGCTTCCATATCTCAGCTCTTCACTCCTTTCTAATATTATGGTTTTGGTTCTTGTGAAAAATCAATTCTGAGTTTCCAGATTCAGCATTAGGAATGCTGATTTAGACTAACAAATACCAAGTTAATACATCCTTGAATGATAAAAATGGGCTAACATATCTGCAAAATATTTTGATATTTTTTATTTTTCTTTTCACCCCCCACCCGATCAGGAAAAGTTTTTCCTTTAATATATCGAGTGCACTTGTAGCCAAGGAAGAGGAAGAGATACAAAAAATAAAAATGCCCTCTAAACCCAACCTGGGTAGGAGAAAACCAAAGGCAGGACAGCAAACTGGGCACAAATTCAATAAGAGCAGCCGGTCAATCATGTGGCAGTGCTGACATCAGAGTTCTGGGATGTAACGTCCCAAACCAGTCTTTTTTTAAAAGAAAATAAAAATTAAAAATCTGTGGATATTATCCACAGATAGTTTGTGATGGGGGTTAGTTTTTATCCATGGAGATTTGGAGGCAAAGTGTAAAGTAACTTTGTGGGGAGGAGTAATGGAGAGAGAGGAAAGACAAAAATGCAATTACCTCATGCAGTAACCCTATGATTTAGGCTACAGAAAAATTAAGTATTTCACATTATTTGCTACCTGATTAGATTGTGATCAACACTTGAAGTTGTTTGATATTTCTGGGCCTGGGAGTCAGAATGACTTGAGCTCTAATTCCATTTCCATCATTTGTCTATTGTGTGACCTTGAACAAGTCACTTCACTTCTCTGTGCCTCATTCGGCTCATCTACAAAATGGGGTCTTAGACTATGAACCTCCATGTTCAGCTTGAATAGGTCATATCTATCCCAGCTCTTAATAATAATAATAA
The DNA here is from genome assembly GCF_004115215.2 of Ornithorhynchus anatinus. NCBI lineage: Eukaryota > Metazoa > Chordata > Mammalia > Monotremata > Ornithorhynchidae > Ornithorhynchus > Ornithorhynchus anatinus. The sequence continues at coordinate 28,742,373 of NC_041738.1, read as the reverse complement.
TAATAATGTTGGTATTTGTTAAGCGCTTACTATGTGCCGAGCACTGTTCTAAGCGCTGGGGTAGACATAGGGGAATCAGGTTGTCCCATGTAGGGCTCACAGTCTTAATCCCCATTTTACAGATGAGGGAACTGAGGCGCAGAGAAGTTAAGTGACTTGCCCACAGTCACACAGCCGACAAGTGGCAGAGCTGGGATTCGAACTCATGAGCCCTGACTCCAAAGCCCGTGCTCTTTCCACTGAACCACGCTGCTTCAGTATAGTGTATAGTGCCTGGAACATAGTAAGCATGTAAATATAAAAAACACTTTTAGTAGAAATATATGTATAGTGCAGGCATTTTGAATACATAAAGATTTTAAAGTGGATAATATCCAGGTTATCCAGACCAGAGGCAGGCCCTACTTTTCTAGGGGCAGGAATTACTCACAGGTGGGACTAAGGACCTCAGTGTTTTCCTGCCAGGGATCAAGAAGGACATTTCCCCGAGTTTCCATTTCCAGGCCGAGTTCAGCTGCAGCCTTGGGGACAGACCAGTATTATTATTATGACTGTAAGCCCATCATTGGGCAGGGATTGTCTCTATCTGTTGCCAAATTGTACATTCCAAGCATTTAGTACAGTGCTCTGCACATAGCAAATGCTCAATAAATACTATTGAATGAATGAATAGAAAATGGAGTCAATCATTTACTGAATGCAAAGCACTGTACTAAGCACTTGGGCAAGTACAACAGACACATTCCCTGCCCACAGTGGCTCAGTAACCAGGAATCTTCTAGTTTATGCAGCCCAAATGACTTGTCCAGAAGACTGTTCTTTTAACATCTTTTAAATGGAAAAATGCCTTCACTCCAAATATATAAGGAGAAAAACACTTCATCAAGTACTAGAGGTCTGCAAATCACCCCCTGAAAAGAGAAATGATATCTTTCCAACTGTAAATACTTTGCAGTCAGGAAGGGTGTCTACCAACTCTATTGTTGAGTATTCTCCCAAATGCTTAGTACAGTTCTCTGCACACAGTAAGCACTCAATAAGTTACCACTGATTGACCTTTGAAATCACAGAACAACTGTTGACTCACTCACTTGACACTCATGTTTGAGCCCCATCTCATTGCCCCAGTGTAATAGGGGAGTCCCATGACAATCCTCAGACATCAGACAGGTTAAGCAACAGAGACAAGAATTCATAGTCTCTAGGACTGCAAGCTACAAACGTCAGGTCAGGCAAACTCTTGAACCAATAAAGGGATCATGACCCCACCTAAAAAACACCTGTGCAGAATTAGAACAAGACCAACAAAGAGAAGCAGCATGGCATACGAGATAGAGCAGAGACCTAGGAGTCATAACATCATGAGTTCTAATGCTGGCCCTGCCACTTGTCTGCTGTGTGACCTTGGGCAAGTCATTTCACTGGGCCTCAGTTGCCTCATCCATACAATGGGGATTAAGACTGCAAACTCAATATGGGGTGGACTGTATCTAAACTGATTTACAAGGATCCATCCCAGCACTTACTACAGTGCCTAGTATATACTTAAGCACTTAACATATGCCATAAATATTATTACATGACCAATGTAACCTGCAACCCCAAATGCTGTTCACACTCCCTGATGACTAGTGTCAACAACAATACAAGCATTTCTACCATTAAAAAAACAAACATACATTTTATCCAAATGGCTGCTTGTTAGACTTCCTGGAAATTTGTCTGCTCCAATACTCCTCTTTCCTCACTGTATTCCACCTCACAAGAAAAAAGAAATGAGGTGGGAAAACCAAAGCAGCTCCCTCCTCCCCCACCTTTAAATGGGAGTTTGACTGATTTGGCAGCTGATTCTTGGAACCTGGCTGCCAAATCACACCTGCTGAAGGGACCTGCTCCAGCTGTTTTTGAGAGTCTCTCTTTTAAAAGGTTTATCAGGGAACAGAGTGCTAATAATAAAAAAAACATGATGAATCAGGAGGCTCTGGAAGAGCTGAAAAACTCACTGTAATGAAGGGGTCAGCACGTTCCCCTTTCTTCTCCCTTCATGGCCCTTGATGTTAGGTTGCACCTTAATGCCAAGCTAGAAATGACTTCAAAAAACTCTGCCTAGTCTCTTCCCGCTTTCTAATCTGGCCATTTCTCTTGTAGTGAATTTCTACTGTATTAGCAGGAAACTGGGCTCAAATTCGGAGAAAAGCAAGGAAGCTCTTGTTAGTGAAATGTGGCGTTTTGGATGCCCATATCTTTTGAGTGTTCTGAATCATCTGGGTAGTAGAAACGTCAATTTAATTAAAACAGTGTTGACTAGTGGAGAGAGCGGAAGGACCTGGGTTCTACTCTGGGATCTGCCACTTGTCTGCTGTACAACCTTGGGCTAATTACTTAACTTCTCTGTGCCTCAGTTACCTCATCTGTAAATTGGCAATAAGCTTTGTGAGTCCCATGTGGGACATGAATTGTGTCCAACCTGATTACCTTGTACCTACCCCAGTGCTTAGTAGAGTGCCTGGTCCATAGTAAGTGCTTAACAAATACAATTAAAAATAGTCTGTGATTCATTCATTCATTCAATCATATTTATTGAGTCTGTACTGTGTGCAGAGCACTATACTAAGCACTTGGGAGAGTAAACCACAACAAAAAATGGACCCATTCCCTGCCATAACGAGCCTACAGTTTAGAGGGGTGGAGACAGGATGAATGAATGAACATCATAACACACAAAACCTGGTGCCTCTCATTCCCCAGAGAGAACAACCTCTAATGCAAATTGTCTGCAGAAATCTTCTATAACTGGTTTCACAACTCTTTTAGCAGGAAATCTCTTTAAAGATGATGTCAACAGCATAAGAATAGAAAATTAGGCTACAAAAGAAGGATGGAGGGATTTTTAAAGTGTTGTCTAGCCCCAATCATCCCTGGTCTACAGGCTCAGCCTTCTCCCCATCACCTCACCAATCATGGTCACAGAGAGACTCATCCCCAGAACATAAATGGTTAGAGCTATTAGAATATTATATTAGAATATTCAGAAGTCTGGAAATCAGATCAACCTGCATTGCCCTGATCCCAACTTGGCCCTGTTCATTGTCAGTTGCAGACCCTGACCCCTGCTCATAAACCCAGATCTGGGCTTACTTTTGAAAGTGGGGTCAGGCTAAAGAGGAGCTGTTGGGCAAACAAACTCTCCATCTCTCCTTTTCCCTTCCTTCCATCATTCTTACTAACATCACCAACCTCTTTGTCTCATAAGCCTATAACCTTGGTATTACCCTTGACTTGCTACTTGTCACTAGGGAAAGCAGTGTGGCTCAGTGGAAAGAGCCCGGGCTTGTGAGTCATCGGTCATGGGTTTGAATCCCGGCTCTGCCACTTGTCAGCTGTGTGACTGTGGACAAGTCACTTAACGTCTCTATGCCTCAGTTACCTCATCTGTAAAATGGAGATTAAGACTGTGAGCCCCACGTAGGAAAACCTGATCACCTTGCATTCTCCCCAGTGCTTAGAACAGTGCTCTGCACATAGTAAGGGCTTAACAAATACCAACATTATTATTATTATTATTACTTTCTGGAATCCACATAGTCATCAAATCCCAGTGGTTCTTTCTTCACAAAATCACCAGAATCTGTCCTTTCCTCTCAATTCTAACTGCAAGTATGCTGATCCAAGCACTTAAATTCCACCTTGAATACTGAATTAGCCTCCTCTCTGACTTCCCTGCCTTCAGCCTCTCCCTTATTCAGTCATTAGTTCACTCTGCTGCCTGGGTCAATTTTCCCAAGAAACCATATTACCTTGTCTCCCCACTCTTCAACAACCTCCAGTGGTTGCCCATACATCGTCACATCGAGCAGAAACTCTTCACTTCCAACTCTGAGGGTCTCGATCAACTCTCTCCATCCTGGCTCTGCCAACTGTCTGCTGTGCCATCTTGGACTGATATTATTTCTCTGGGGTTCCGTTACCTCATCTGTAAAATGGAGATTTGAGACAGTGAACACCAAGTGGGGACAGGGACTGTGTTTAACCCAATTTTCTAGTATTCACCCCAGAACTCAATACAGAGCCTGGTACATAGTAAGTGCTTAACAAATACCAGAATTATCATTATTATTATTATTACTTATCCTCATTCTTCTCCCACTACAACCTAGCCCAGTGGTTGTAGTTTTGCTCCTCTACCAGTGGTATTTACTGAGGGCTTACTCTGTACAAGAGAAGGAGCGTGGCTCAGTGGAAAGAGCCCGGGCTTGGGAATCAGAGGTCATGGGTTCGACTCTCATCTCTGCCACTTGTCAGCTGTGTGACTGTGGGCAAGTCATTTAACTTCTCTGTGCCTGAGTTACCTCATCTATAAAATGGGGATTAACTGTGAGCCTCACATGGGACAACTTGATGACACTGAATCTACCCCAGTGCTTAGAACAGTGCTCTGCACATAGTAAGCGCTTAACAAATACCAACATTATTATTATTACAGAGCATTGTACTTCCCACGTAGCACTGTAACAGGAACTTAGCACTGTGTTAACCCCTTGAACTGTACTAAGTGCTTAGTACTCTGTGAACATATTGACTGTCCCTCAGTCTCTCCCTTCTTGCCACTGACTCCTTCCTCAAGCCCTCCCTCCTGGCTGGAACACCTTCATCTTCATTCGTGACCGACCACCACTTTCCCCTTCTTCAGTGCTCTACTAAAATAATAACTCCTCTAGTTCCTGACTAAACTTTCTCCTCACCCTCCTCATCTTCCATTCCGTGCCACCAACACACTTCTGTCTGTAGCTCCATAGCACTTACATTCATTTCTGTATATTATGTTGCTTCTCTTATCTGTAATTCATTTTAATGCCCATCTCTCCGGCCAGATTGTAAATTCTTTGAGGGCAGGGATAATGTCTACTTATTCTATTGTCTTGCACTCTCCCAAGCATTAGATCCAGAGATGGAAGAGGGAAAATTCCTTGTAGGCAAGTATATGTCTGACCTGAGCTCCCTAAACATCAATTTTCCTGTAGGTATAAAGAAGAATAATAATTATGGTACTTTTTAAGTGCTTACTAAGTGCCAGGGACTGTTCTAAGCAATGCGGAAGATACAAGTTAATCAAGTTGGACGCAGTCCCTGTCCCATGTGGGGTTCACAGTCTCAATCCCCATTTTACAGATGAGGTAACTGAGTCACAGAGAAGTGAAGTGATTTGCCCAAGTTCCCACACCAAATATGTTTCCCTCACAAGTCATCCTCAAGTGTTCATTTATTTGACTTTGTTTCCTAACTTTTGTATAACTTAAAAGAGTATTTCACCGGCCCCACAGTGCAGTGTGCAGAAATGTTTTCAGCCTTCTTCTTTCCTATCTCTCTTTAATTTATTAAACTTTGGTCCAATATTTTCTGGGCATCAACTCCCAAGTCGTCTCTTGGCAGGTTTAAAGATTTCCAAACTCTGGTTAGAACAGGTATTTCCTAAGATGTCTCCCGCAGACGGGGCAGGAATCTCTTCTTAATAAGGGCTTTCAAAGGCAGCCTTCTTCAGAGCCCCACAGAACGCGGCTCTATCAAAAGGCAGAAAGGCTTGTTAGCTGTTGCGTGCCATTCATTTCTCGTGAATTCCATGATGGAGCACGTTGCCCCCAACTACAGAAGACTTTCATTGAGACTGGAATAATTCTGACCTAAAAACCTGACTCTTTAAAAAGGGGAGGTACCTTCCCAGCTTCCAAATGACTCCGCGAGATATACAAGAATTAATGCCGTTTAGCTTCACCTAGAAATGTTTGAGGAAGCAGGGCCGTTCGTATTAAGCCTGGGATTACTTTGAGAAAGAGAATGCAGTGAGACCCCCTCCAAGTTCTGAATCTCTGCTGGAGAGCTAATGAACTGAATTCTTCGTAAACATTGGCAAAAGATGCAAATGAACAGGCCTGGTCTCCAAATGCAAAGGGACACATGAGAAAGAGCTAATTTTACACAATTGACTCCCTAACCTTTTTGGATCAGTGGAATTAGAGGCTGATTAATCAGCCATGATTAGCATTTATTGAAGCTTTTGACACTGGTGCATTGTTTTTCGTTTTCTTTTTGTCTGCTGGAGTTAACAGTTTATAATACATTTAACTGCCAGTCTATCATACTGGCAGGGTCAAAGCTTTCCTTTATGGACTTTTAAAATTAATAACAGACAGTTCTCTTTTGACATGCCCTTGCTTCTGCAGCAGCTCTCAGCTCTTTAATTGTGGAGGTGGCCTCTTGTGGCCAAACGCTCCCAATGTTTAGCAAGGATTGAAAATATGGATGTTAGGAGAAAAACTGGCAGATGGCTGACAAGGCATTTTTACTCATAACACACCAGTAAAACTTTAACTCGGAAGATTTAGTGCTAGGGCTTTCCAGTCAGCAAGCTGCAGCCATATGCAGATTTTTTTTTTCAAACTTCTAAACTGATGGTTTTGCAAAGTGTGCATAAGCAGCCTTTATTGATTATGATGTTAAAAATTGAAAGCGTCAGTATCATTTAGCTCGAGACAGTTTTAAAGGAAAAATGAACATTCGTTTTCATTATGAACTACGGAGAGGCCAGACATCGGGGGGCCCACATTTGTTATTTTTGAATCTTCAAGTCAGGAATTTGTGGTCTCTTCCGAAACTCGCCTACGGTCAAAGAATATGAATCAAGCAACACCTTATGCAGCTGTAATCCCAGTTGGTGATAATAGGCGATGAGGCCCCAGGAGAGCCCGAGAACATCCCACGATAACAACTTCATAAAAATAATTTAATAAAAACGTGAATATTAATAAAAATAATAATGTTTTTGGTTAAGTGCTTACTATGTGCCAAGCCCCAAACTAATCAGGTCAGACATAGTCCCTGTCCCAGATGGGGCTCACAGTCTAAGAGGGAGGGAGAACAGGTAATCACCACTTTACAGATGGGGATACTGAGGCCTAGAGAAGTTAAGTGACTTGCCCAAGGTCACACAGCAGGCAAATTGGCAGAGCCGGGATTATGGTCACATGCTTCACAGGACTCGGCCAGAGCTTCACAGTTGGTCTGATGGCCCCGTTAGCATTTATAATAAAATCAGGATCTGACTCCTTCTCACACCCAAAACTCAGCTGGAGCACTGGGTTGGCCAGGCAGAAATCTTCCCAATTCAATTTGGGCCCATTCGGCGTCTTCCCCAGTTCAGGATGTGGGCCCTGGGATTGCAGTTCACCCAGAAGAGACTTGGAAGCTTCTGTGTTTTTCATCTCTAGGTGGTAAAATACGGCAAACTGGCACACCTGTCCACCATTCTTTCCAATGAAAGCGATGGTAATAGATGATGTGACATAGTTGATTATTTTGATTTATAGTTTATAATGCCCAAAGGCATTAGTTTACATTATGGCTTAATGGTCCATACTATTTTCTCTTAAAATGGGAAAATGTAGGATTGGAGGAGCCAACAAAGATAAGGCATACCGAAAATGCCTTCCTTCCTCCTTTCATGTTCAATGACCCAATGTATTCCTTTATGCTGCTGGGGAGGGAGGGAGGGAGAGAGTACGGAGATGAACAGCAGTGCACTCCCGAGGCAAAATGTTCTCCTTCAGGAATTCCTAGTTACCTTGGGACTCAGATGCTGAAATCTGGGAAGATAAAGGCTTGTTTTTGAAATCCACTCAGCAGGAGGTCTGAAAAATGGTGATGGGATCGAGTGCTGCTCTTCAAATCTGACTTGCTCAGGGAGGGAAGAGATAGGGGAAGGGACACACATCCACTCCATCAGAGGCTATGTTGTCAGTGCTCTTTGGGAAACAATAATTGTGGTGTCTGTTAAGCACTGACTATGTGCCAGGCACTGTACTAAGCACTGACGTGGACACAAGCAAATCGGGTTTGCTTTCGGCAAGGGCCCTCCCTGGTGTAAAGTCGTTTGGGCCCAGAAACAGAGAAGGCACTTGGGTTCTCTTCCAAGACCTCAGAGATGAAACAGACTCTTCCCAGTTGCAGGACCAGCAGATGAAAAGTCCGCTGAAAGTCTGCTACTGGGGCTTGAAAGTTCCCAGGGACAGGAGAGCGAGTAATAAGGCTTCAGGTGACTGGAACAGATACAGAAAACGTTGTCATTATAGATGAAACAATCACTCCCCCGCTACCGAACAATTACCGTATGGGCTTCATATGCATATAACACCATCTCTAAGAGCCTTCGGAGCATCTTAAAGGGGTTTTACAAGAGTAATTATCATGGTGTTCAATAGGGAGCCAGCAACTGGCAACCTTCTATGAGATTGAGAAAGAGGACTGGTATCAATCAGATTTTATTTTCAAGAAAGATGGGCCATTTGATTTGCTAGTGAGTCAGACCTATTGAGAAATTGGCTCCATTCCCTGGCTTATGAAACTTTTTGCAAACATTTACCCTGTCCATTGCTATGGCAGTGCGCTGAATTATTTCTTCTGCAGGAGCCGCTATAAGGATGGGAGTTAATTTTCTGAAGTAAACAAAGCCATATACTTCTTGGTGTGTGTGAGTGTGTGTGTATGTGTGTGTTTTGGGGGTTGTCTAGATGGGTGTCACCGTGAGGCCATGGAATCCCTTGGATACCCAGAGTGAAGACTTATCGAATGTCACCAACGGCAGGAGCCAGGCCTCCTCGTGCCAAGGGGATAATGAAGCTATGTGCCCGAGTGAAAAAATTCTAACTTGCTGTGGGTGGGCCAAGAAGCAGGGGAGATGAGACCTCACCTATATGTTCAGCCAATTTGGGATCTAGCTGCTTCCAGCTTTCAAACAAGGCAGCAAAACCCAGAGGAGGCTGGAGGAATCTGACATGGAAAAAATATCCTTTAACCGTTTAGAAACTGCAGAGCGGATCAGCCGTGAAACAGCGGTCCATCTCCAATCCAAAGTCTGCCTTAACTAATGCTTATTGGATGTTGAATTACAACAGAAAGCCTATGTTAATGTGTGCGAGAGCCACATGAATATCAAACAAATTCATTATGATCAGTGCTATTACAGTGAATACTAAATGAGTTCATAATGATGGAACAATGAAAGTGTTACCAATAGATTTTATTTCTGCAACAAATCCTCCATTTAAGGGCCCCTCCTGTAGTGTTAATTCTAATATAAGGTTGCATCCGAATATTAGCATCAAGTAAATTATGCTTTTCAATAGCCTCCACTAAAGTGTTCAGCCTTCCCCCCCACCCCTGGTACATTTTTTACCCCCCAACTCAATTTGTCCTTAAAGTTTGATGATTATTGTAAAGGGGTAACACTTTATTTCAAGTGTCCAATCATTAGGAATTCATTTAGCATTCATTGCAATAACACTAATACAATGGAACAGAATGAATAAGAAATTCATTTTGAATTCATGTGGATGTGATATGTACTTCTAAAAGACTTCCACTCTAATTCAGCCTTCATTAATGGACACTTAAAGTGTTACCGGTAAAGATGACTCAATTTACACCCTCAGATATTTAGAATAGTTTTTGAAGGCTCAGGAGTCAGGGAAGTCTACTTAAGTATCCTGAATAGGGGACCCAAGCTGGAGACAATGAAATATTTAGAACAAGTTTCCTGGCTTCTCTTGCAGTATGCCTTGATCCAACCTTTCTGAAACCTCTGGGATGGTTGTTTAGTAAGTCAAATGTCCACCCATGGGAAGGCAGCCAATCATTGTCACACTGAGGTGGGGGTCGGGGGTCATCAATAAATCAAGCCAATAAAATCTGAGCAGAATCACACATTTCTTAAAAAAAACAAAACTGGAGAAGATCCAATACGAGCATGAAGGTCAGGTCTTTAATCATATTATGCACATAATTCACGCCCTCTAGTCCTCCCTCTCCCAATCAATTAATCAATCAATTGTATTTATTGACGTCTTACCCAGCACCATCCTACAAGCTTGGGTGCACAAGATGTGGGGAAGGATCTCGTTTAAGCCAATTCTGCCAAGCCCTTAGTTCAGTTCTCTATGCACTATATCTTTGATTATTTGTAATCAATAAAAACCTTTGGTTGATTGCTCTGCGTGCAGTAAGCACTCAGTAAATATCACTGACTGATTAGATTATAACAGAAACAAGTCTTATGTCTCCTGTCCTCAAGGAGCTTAACCTCTATTGGAAGAGGTAGATTTAGAAAATAGAGTGCAAATAGGAATCTGAAATTCTTTGAAATTCTTTGTCACCCGAAATGACAAAGAGAAATCAATCAGTCAATGAAGGGTATATATGTAGCACTTACTATGTTCAGAGCACTGTTCTAAACACGTGGGAGAGTACGATACAACAGAATTAGCAGACCCTGTCCTTAGTAAGCTTTGAGTCTAGAGGGGGGGACAAACTTTAATATGAATAAGTAATTTATAATAAATAATTTAAAGATGTGTACATAAGTACTGTGGGGTGGGGAATGGGGAGGATATAAAACGTCCAAAGGTCACAGGTCCAGGTGCATAGGTGACTCAGAAGGGAGAATGAGTCAGGGAAAAGAAGACTTAATCGGAGAAGGCCCCATGGAGAAGATGTGACCTTAATTGTGCATTGAAGGTGGAGAGAGTTGTGGTCTGGCATTTATGGAGGGGGAGAGAGTTCCAGGCTAGGGGGAGGATGTGGGAAAAATGTTGGTGGTGAGATAGATGAGATTGGGTCACAGTGTGTCATCTGGGAGGATCAATCAATCAATCAATCAACTGTATTTATTGATTGCTATGGGCAGAGAACTATACTAAGCACTTGGGAGAATACAGTGGAACAGAATTAACTGACACCTTCCCTGCCCTTAACGAGTTTACAATCTAGAGGGGGAGACAGAGTAATATGAATAAATAAATAATTTATAATATATAGAGAGAAGCTTTGGACAATGGGATTCCAAGTGTGTTTTGGGGACTGAGGTGTAGGAAGATATACATTAGGAGAAAGAGAAGTAGACATTTTTAGAAAAAAACAAACAAAACAATACAGAGCTTGTTTCCTTTCAACTTTTCTTCCTCCAAGAAAGGAATGAAGGAAGTTCTCTGCCTGCTTGGCCCCACATGTCCTGAAAGCCACCCGCTGTCCCCTAGTAAGGAACGGTTATCAGCCCCCAAGTCCTCATCAGTGAACTGACAAAGTTATTCTCTTCCATGCCTTCCCCACACAGAGGGATAATAGTGATTTTTCTGATCATTTCTGTCCTTTTAGGAAAGTCACAAATGCATTTATGAAGCACCAAGTATCTTTTCAGTAAAGTCTTCATTAAAATGCATTTAGATGTCCTTCAATAAAACTGCTTGAAAACCTGTTCTCTCTCTCTCTGTGTCTCTCTCTCTCTGTCTCTCACACACAAACACCCGCACACACACACACACACACGCACACAATCTTAAACTGAAACTCAGACTGGCTGATTCCCAGGCTTACAGTTACTTTCCTATCAAGAATTAATGCAATATCATGCACACACCATTACTGAAAAATTCTACGCTGTTTTTTGCCAAGTGTTCCTATATAACAGTTTTATCACAAGTCTGACAGCCGCCATAAAAATTCCAGGCATTCTATATCAACAGCCTCTTTGTACTAAGTTATTAAACATTAAATTTTTATTCGTCATTTGTATTCTGTTATGCAAAATAAGCTCCTTGATAAGATGTGTCTTCTTAATTGGGCCCTTGATGCTTCTTGGATCGGAGTTGTCAGATTAGCTGGAAGAAGAGGCTCTGAATTGAGCCAGCTCTCTACCAGGAGACCAATAGCTTTGTAACAACGATATTAAGTTAGAGGGGCCAAATGGAGGGCAGCAGTAGGCTCAGGTGAGACTCTACATCTGTGCATGTCTTATGCTCAGGCACTTTTCTCATAGCATCAGCAGGGCTGATGGAAATAGATTTGTTTGTTGTTTACAGCATGCAGCTGTGGATGCTGCTGCATGGGAGTTGTATAAGATTGAAGCAAATTTGTACTGAGACTAAAATATTGAGCTTTTCTCCAGTCAGCAGTCTCTGGAATCTTATTGTCGAAAACTTTATCTAGTTGTAACCCTCCCAAGGGTGATTTTCATTTGCAGCTGCCCTGTTCTGTCTCACGTCTGCTGTCCCACTCTGCCTCGGTATTAGTACTTAGCGAGAATAGACTTCTGCTATACAAGCTACTGACTAGGCCATGCTGAAAGAATGACAACCGAGGCAACCATTTTGTTGGTATAACATATTGTCCATCCTGGCAGTTTCTTCCAACATTCTCCATGTATGTCTCAGCACTCTCTCACACAGCTTAAAACTCTCGTGCTAGTTCATCTGCCTTGTAACTTCAAATTTGCAGCACAAGCTCTGGGGAAAAAATAACTTTATTTTCAACACGATTGGAGGATGAAGTACAGAGAGATTTTGTTTGATTTATGGTACTAAGTGTCCAACACTCTTCTAAGCGCTGGGATGGGAACAGTTAATTAGTTCGGGGTGCAGTAATGATCACCTGATGCAAAAATCAAATCTTTGTTTAAAGCGGTTGTATAAGGGCTGCGAATAAAGGAGAGTTTAACTTCGGGATTCTTGTGATTTAGATTGGAAAGGTTTACCCAAATCCCTTGGAGACTGTGGAAAGAATTTCTTCCTGAGTTACTAGAGACAGGCTTTATCATTTGTGTGATGTGGATTAAGAATTCTACCTCAGAGAGTCTAGATGAGTTATTATTCAGCTTTCATTTTTTTTTCTGAATTTCAGCATATCTCTTGTAACAAGTTATGTAAGTGTTTATCAACTTCTGACATTGGTGGAGTCTGTGTGTGGGCAACAATAAACACCCATTTGGAAAACAAAAATACCCACATCCCGTATTTCTTAGCCTGGAACCATGTAGAAACGCACTTCGATATGCAAACAAGGAGATTTTCAATGGTGACTTCAGCTGCAGCTTTGACAGGACCTCCACAAGATCATTTAGGTGGGGTTCTTCTGAGAGGATTTTGGGACTGTGAATGAGCTGGCGTTTCCTGAATATATCCCAAATTAACCCATAACTATACACAATTTAGAATACACACACGTGCTCACAGATAAACATGCACACATATTTTTTTCAATTTTGAAGATGGCATTACCAATGGTAAGACTTGTCAGTATATTCTGAGAGCCTAGTGGAAAGAGCACAACTGTAAGCTCATTGTGGGCAGGGATAATGTCGGTTTATGGTTATATTGTACTCTCTCAAGTGCTTAGTTCAGTGCTCTGCACATAGTAAGCCCTCAATAAATATGAATGAATGAATGAATGAATGAATGAAGCCTGGGCCTGGGAGTCAGAGGATGTGGTTTCTAATCCCAGCTCTAGCGCTTGTCTGTTATGCAGCGTAGAAGCAGCATGGCTCAGTGGAAAGAACCTGGGCTTGGGAGTCAGAGGTCATGGGTTTGAATCCCGGCCTTGCCACTTGTCAGCTGTGTGACTGTGGGCAAGTCACTTAACTACATTGTGCCTCAGTTACCTCATCTGTAAAATGGGTATTAAGACTGTGAGCCTCACGTGGGACAACCTGATTACCTTGTATCCACACCAGGGCTTGGAACAGTGCTTGGCACATAGTAAGCAGTTAACAAATATCACAATTATTATTTCATTATTATTAGAGAAGTGAGGCATAGAATAGTTCACTGATTTGCCCCAAGGTCACACTGGAGAGAAGTGGTGGAGCTGGGATTCAAACCGAGGTCCTCTGACTCCTGGGTTCTTTCCACTAGTCCACGCTGCTTCTCTATTTCGGGCCAGATAAAGCAGGAGGCCCAGGTCAGGCACAATGGCCTGGGAAAGTGCCCATCAGGCCTACCTCACTGAGTGACACCACCTCAATTATAACTGGAAATAGTGGCTGAAGAAAAAGTGTTTAAGACTTCCAATAATAGCCTATAAGGGAACGATTGTTACTATTAATAATTGCGGCGTTCGTTAAGCACTCGCTGTGTGTCAAACACTGCAGTAAGTCCTGGGGCAGGTAAAAGACTATCAGGTTGGACATAGTCTTCTGTCCCACAGTGGGTCTCACCGTTAAATAGGAGGGAGAATGGAATCACCATTTAACAGATGAGGAAACTGAGGAAACTGAGTGACTGGCCCAAGATTGCCCGGGAAGGAACTGCCGGCTTGGCTACTGCAGCAGCCTCCTTGCTGACCTCCCTGTCTCCAGGATTTCCCTTCTCCAGCACAGTCACTCAAGGCGGAGGATCCCAGCCTTGTGCTGCCCATTTACTGTGTTCAGAGGACTGTTATAAGTGCTTAAAGTCCATACTTCACCCTACTCTCTAGATTATTTTTCTAAACGATTTGTCTGGCTAGGTCTCACATCCCTCAGAAATCTCCAAAGATTGTCCACTAATCAGAAACTCCTGATCACCAGATTGAAAGCACTCAATCAACTCTCTCTTTCTCCTACTTCTTCTCTGACCCACCGTCTATCCCTGCCAACAGCCATTGCAGCATTTCTGGTGCTCATTTATCCCCCCACTCTGTCTATAGAAATTGTATACATTTTTTAGATTCTAATATTTCCACCACTATAATTTTAGTATCCGTCTCTAGCATACTAGACTGTATGTTCCTTGAGGGCAGATTTCAAAGAGAAGCAGCGTGGCGCAGTGGAAAGAGCACGGGCTTTGGAGTCAGGGCTCATGAGTTCGAATCCCAGCTCTGCCACTTGTCAGCTGTGTGACTGTGGGCAAGTCACTTAACTTCTCTGTGCCTCAGTTCCCTCATCTGTAAAATGGGGATTAAGACTGTGAGCCCCATGTGGGACAACCTGATTTCCCTCTGTCTACCCCAGCACTTAGAACAGTGCTCTGCACATAGTAAGCGCTTAACAAATACCAACATTATCTATCAATTCTATTTATACTCTTACAAGCACTTATTACAGTAATCCCCAAACAGTAGTAGCTCAGTAAATACTACTGAATGATTCATTCAGTGATAGGAAGGCTGCACCTTAACTGTAGCTTCCACTGTTTCTGCTGCTGCTAGTGATGAGGAGCAGTGTGGCTTAGTAGGAAGAGCACAGACCTGGGAGTCAGAGGAGCTGATTCTAATTCTGGCCACAACGCATGCCTGCTGCGTGACCTAGGGCAAGTCACTTAACCTCTTTGTGCCTCCGTTATCTCATCTATAAAATGGGGATTCAATACCTGTGTTCCCTTCTACTTAGATTGTGAGCTCTGTGTGGAACAGGGACTATGTCTGTCCTATCTTGTATCATCCCCAGCACTTGGAACAGTGCTTGACATATAGTAAGCACTTAACAAATATCAATCAATCAATCAATTTATGGAGTGCTTACTGTGTGCAGAGAACTGTACTAAGCAGTTAGAAGAGTATGACGTAACAGAGTTGGTAGACCTATTCCCTGCCCACAATGAGTTCACACTCTAGAGGATGAGCTTATGGTCTAGTCCGTCAATCATATTTATTGAGCATTTACTGTGTGAAGAGGACTCTACTAAGGGCTTGAGAGAGTACACTAAACAGTGTAACAGACACATTCCCTGCCCAGGGTGAGCTTACAATCTAGAGGACGAGCTTATGGTCTAGAGGTATACAATTATTATTACTTTGATCTGGCCACCGTGCAGCAAGCATAGGTGCTTA
Organism: Ornithorhynchus anatinus; assembly: GCF_004115215.2. Lineage (NCBI taxonomy): Eukaryota > Metazoa > Chordata > Mammalia > Monotremata > Ornithorhynchidae > Ornithorhynchus > Ornithorhynchus anatinus. The sequence continues at coordinate 28,726,749 of NC_041738.1, read as the reverse complement.
GGCTCAGCCACCACAAAGACCGTCCCCTTCCACCATTGCAGGATGTCAGGAGGTCCCATCAGCCTTAATTTAGGTGCTGAGACCACAATCAAATTTCAGTGCCCATCCCACCCACCATATGCAGGATAATAATAATAATTATGGAACCACTCAATCTCCAATGGCTCCTTCCCCGCTGCCTTCAAACATGACCACATCTCCCCCATCCTAAAAAAACCCGCTCTTGACCCCACTTCCCCCTCCAGTTATCGCCCTATCTCCCTACTACCCTTCCTTTTCAAAATCCTAGAACGAGTCGTCTACAATCGATGCTTAGAATTCCTTAACTCCCATTCTCTCCTAGACCCCCTCCAATCTGGCTTCCGTCCCCTCCACTCTACCGAGACTGCTCTCTCTAAGGTAACCCATGACCTCCTTCTTGTCAAATCCAATAGCTCCTACTCCATTCTGATCCTCCTTGATCTCTCTGCTGCCTTTGACACTGTCGACCATCCCCTCCTCCTCCATACCTTATCTCACCTTGGCTTCACGGACTCTGTCCTCTCCTGGTTCTCCTCTTACCTCTCTGGCCGGTCATTCTCGGTCTCCTTCGCTGGAGCCTCCTCCCCCTCCCATCCTTTAACTGTTGGAGTTCCTCAAGGGTCAGTTCTTGGCCCTCTTCTGTTCTCCATTTACACTCACTCCCTCAGTGAACTCATTCACTCTCACGGCTTTGACTACCATCTCTACGCAGATGACATGCAGATCTACATCTCCGCCCCGTCCTCTCCCCCTCCCTTCAGGCTCGCGTCTCCTCCTGCCTCCGGGACATCTCCACCTGGATGTCGGCCCGCCACCTAAAACAACATGAGCAAGACAGAGCTCCTCATCTTCCCTCCCAAACCCGGTCCTCTCCCAGACTTCTCTATCACTGTGGATGGCACGACCATCCTTCCCGTCTCTCGGGCCCGCAATCTCGGTGTCATCCTTGACTCGTCTCTCTCGTTCACCCCACACATCCTATCTATTACCGAGACCTGCCAGTTTCACCTTTACAATATCGCCAAGATCTGCCCTTTCCTCTCCACCCAAACGGCTACCTTACTGCTACGGGCTCTCATTATATCCCGGCTAGACTACTGTGTCAGCCTTCTCTCTGATCTCCCTTCCTCCTCTCTCGCCCCGCTCCAGTCTATTCTTCACTCCGCTGCCCGGCTCATCTTCCTGCAGAAACTATCTGGGCATGTCACGCCCCTTCTTAAACAACTCCAGTGGTTGCCTATCAACCTCCGCTCCAAACAAAAACTCCTCACTCTAGGCTTCAAGGCTCTCCATCACCTTGCCCCTTCCTACCTCTCCTCCCTTCTCTCTTTCTACCGCCCACCCCGCACGCTCCTCTCCTCTGCTGCCCACCTCCTCACCATCCCTCGGTCTCGCCTATCCCGCCGTCGACCCCTGGGCCACGTCCTCCCACGGTCCTGGAACGCCCTCCCTCCTCACCTCCACCAAACTGATTCTCTTCCCCTCTTCAAAGCCCTACTTAAAACTCACCTCCTCCAAGAGGCCTTCCCAGACTGAGCTCCTCTTCTCCCTCTACTCCCTCTACCACCCCCCCTTCACCTCTCTGCAGCTAAACCCTCTTTTCCCCCTTTCCCTCTGCTCCTCCCCCTCTCCCTTCCCATCCCCTCAGCACTGTACTTGTCTGCTCAACTGTATATATTTCCATTACCCTATTTATTTTGTTAATGAAATGTACATCGCCTTGATTCTATTTAGTTGCCATTGTTTTTACGAGATGTTCTTCCCCTTGATTCTATTTAGTTGCCATTGTTTTTACGAGATGTTCTTCCCCTTGACTCTATTTATTGCCATTGTTCTTGTCTGTCCATCTCCCCCGATTAGACTGTAAGCCCATCAAACGGCAGGGACTGTCTCTATCTGTTGCCGACTTGTTCATTCCAAGCGCTTAGTACAGTGCTCTGCACATAGTAAGCGCTCAATAAATACTATTGAATGAATGAATGAATGAATGCCAGGCACTCTACTAGGAGCGGGGGTGGATGCAAGCAAATCGGGTTGGACACAGTCCCAGTCCCACATGGGTCTGACAGTCTCAATCCCCATTTTACAGATGAGGTAACAGAGGCACAGAGAAGCAAAGTGACCTACCCAAGATCACACAGCAGCCAAGAGGCAGAGTAGGATTAGAACATATGACTTTCTGACTTCCAGGGCTGTGCTCTTCCATTATGCCATGCCGCTTCCCGAGACATTTTAATCCAAGGTCTAAACCCACCACCAAAGGTGTCACCTGGCTTCCTGAGCAGTTCCAAAAGCAATTACTAACAGCCACTCTTAACAAGCATTTGAAAAAAAAGTCACAACCACAAAACCTTGAAGGGAGTCAGTCCTCCCCCATTCAGGCAATTCTACCTCACAGCTATATAACTTCTCAGAATGAGACATGGGTGGAGCATGATTTCCAGCAAGATGCTTAAGTGGCTCCTGTCTGGCAGACTGAAAAGCAATATTCACAAGCAAGCAGGGAAGAACAACCCTTTTAAAGACATAATGAAAGACCTCCCCCAAGGATCTTACTGATCAGTCAACCAGTGGTATTTACTGAGTGTTTACCATGTGCAGATTACTGTACTAAGCACTTGGGAGAGTACAGTGTCATGGAAGGGTCAGAAATCAGCAGCAGTGGGAGACGTCATGGGTCCCCTTTGTCTCTATACCACCGAGACCTGCAGCCCATAAGAGAAATGCCGGCCCTATTGACACTGAGCCTCTATGCCAGCTCAGGAAGTTACAAATGAAGAACAGCATGAGGTCTGAGGTCTCAGTCCTGCCTGAGAATTGGCATTTGAGTGAGGGACAAGTAGGAGGATTTCAGCCTTGTGCTGCCCATCATAGTACCTCCCACCTTCCCATGGGCCTTTCCTGTCTGGGTCAATCAAATTTGCTTAATCTGACCAGCCTAACCCTAAGTGAACGTTAGCAAGGATTGTCCGTGAAGACAGCACAAGCTTCACGGGGCCCAAGCCCGTCTTCCTTTGATAGACAATTGGCATTCCAAGTCTTTCCATCTCTCCAGCCCCAATGTAATACGCTGTTGCTTCCTTGAGAGGGCCGGGGTGGTTCCCAGATCCCCTATAGGCTGGCAGGGTGTGAGGGGAGGAGGAGAAACAGATGGTCGTTCCCCAGCTGGGGTCAACTGGGCACATTCCTTGGGCAATTAAGAGACAGGCTCAAAAACATCTCTCATGGGCAAACTGTCCTGTCTATATGATTTCAACCTAATACTTTTTCACCCTGTTGTGTTACTAGTTCAACCGTACAAATATGAAATCCTCCCTAATGTCAGCTGGTTAATGAGTCAGATATTGTTAGTGCCATTAAGACACAGGCGGAATCTGCATTATCCAGTTTGCTTTTCCCCGTCTAATGGTGATGACAACACCGTGTGGGGAGAGCTTTGGAATATCTTAGGGCCACCAACCTTCACATCGAGAAAGAGACAACTGCTGAACAATGGAGGAGACACCAGGGGGCCCAGAGGAAATTGTTTCCATTGCCGTCTCTGATGGAACCTCAAGATGGGATCATGACACATTTTGTTCAGACCTCCTTGTCCTTTCATCAGGCCTGAGGTGGTGTTCTGGGGAAATAGGGAAGATCGTCTAATGATAGTCAGGATCAGGAGAAGTGTTGGTACTCTGGATCCATTTAGAAGATTCATTGGTCTTGCTGGTTTGACCGAAATTCCATACTCTCCATCCATATCTCTGATCTGGTGATTGTTGTTCTTAATTTTTTGTTAATGGTTTTTGTTAAATGCTTACTATCATCCAGGCAAGGTACTAAATGTTGGGGTAGATATGAGCAAATCAGATTGGACACAGTCCCTGTCCCACATGGGACTCACAGTCTTAATCCCCATTTTACAGAGGAAAAAGCTGAGGCACAGAGAAGGCGAGCGACTTGCCCAAGGTCACGTAGCAGACAAGTGGCAGAGCTGGGATTAAAACACAGGTCCTTTGATTTCCAGATCCAAGCCCTTCCCACTAGATCACACTGCTTCTCTATTGTCCTGGATTGTCAACTGTTGTGAGCCGAGCTGTTTCTTGTATCACCTTACTTGCTCTATGACCTAGGGCATTTAATGCAGCATCTGAATGACAGGAGCATTCCAATTATCTGTGCATTAAGTAATGCTATAGGGCAAGAGATCCTTCCCCCTTTTCTGTTACACATATATGGGGAGAAAAATCAGTGAACTATTTTCTAAAACCAATCTAGTTTCAAGTGGCTACCCCATGCTGCTTAAGGGCTGTTGTGGTAGAAGGCATTTTCAATCCAGAGAAAGAATTGGTACGTGTTACAATTCAGCCCATCTAACAGTGAAAATGCCAGGTGGGATGACTGCAAATATTATTACTATTACTACTACTACTACTAATAAATGCTTGTGATATATGCTAAGTACTTTCTACGTGACAACCACTTTATTAAATCTGCGATAGATACAAGAGAATCTGGTCAGATTCACTCCCTGTGTCCCATGTGAGGCTCACATTCTAAGGAGGAGGGGGAGCAGGTATATAATCTCCATTTTATGGGTGAGGGAACTGAGGCACAGAGAACTTAAGTGTCTTTTTCGAAGTCACTCTTCTGGCAAGGGGCAGAGCTGGAATTGGAATCCAGGTCCTCTAACTCCCAGGTCTGTGCTCTTTCATGTTTTTATATTGTACTCTCCCAAGTGCTTAGTACAGTGCTCGGCACACAGTAAACACTCAATAAATACAATTGAATGAATGATTGAATTCACTGAATTCATTCAATAGTATTTATTAAGTGTTAACCGTGCAACGAGCCCTGTATTAAGCGCTTGGGAGGGTACAAAACGACAATAAGCAGAGACATTCCCAGTCTACAATGAGCTCACAGTCTAGAGGATCTGCTTAGGCTATTTTCAGGTTCTAGGTTTTGCCAGGCTATGCTTTCCACTAGACTATGCTGCTTCAACAAGCAATTTAGATGTAGGTAATAGAACACAGTTCTGGTCCTTTGAGAAATTCCTCCATCTCAACCAACTTGGTGCATCATCGAAAGTCTTAGGTAGAGTCAATAAAGAATGCCCAGTGCAGATGAATGCACCCTAGATGCATATACCCCAGAAGAGATGCAAGTAATTGTAAACCTCACACTGACCAACAATGCAATAATAGAAAAAGAACAAACGTTGCTTAGTGGAAAAAGCTCAGGCCTGGGAGTCAGAGGACCCTGCTTCCACCCTTGGCTCCATCGCTTGTGTTCTGTGTAGCCTGGGGCAAGTCACTCAACTTCTCTGTCCCTCAGTTGCCTCACCTATAAGATAGGGATTGAGACTATGAGCTCCATGTGGGACAGGGACTGTGTCAGCTTGATTAGCACTTAGCACAGTGCCTGACACATAGTAAATATTTAACAAATAGTGCAAAAAAACCCCGTGAGCTAAGGATGAAAAACATTAAAACAGTGCCATATCTGCAAATAAACACGATAGCCCGAGGCCAATCTCTGTGTGTGCACTGTGTGGTCAAGGTTCTGGTTCCTCACTTGTTGAACTTCATCTAATCCGTGATGATTTCTTTAGGTTCAAAGGACAACTCTATATACACTAAAATTGTAGGGCTGAGACCCTCAATTATCTATCTTTTTCAGTACCAATGAACTCTTTCCTCTGAGTTATCAGGATGCCTTTCTAGTGTAGACACAGGCTAAGGAGAAAGACTTTTGACTGGCTGAAAAAATCTAGATTGTCTGCCCTCACCATCCAACTTCCCCTTCAAGCTCCAAGATGTTGAAAAGATGGGCAATCCCTATTCTCTGCATCCATAGAGGTTAATGAAAAGATCACTCTTTGCTGGGAATCCATAATTCTCCCCAGATCAGGAACTCCTTCTTGTCCGTTAAAAAGTCGAATAGCCACTTGAAGTTGAGTGGCTTGGTTTCAGCTTCTGGCTGTGTTTTGACATTTCAAATTTGTAGAGGTCATGTGTGCAGCAGGAATGGCTCGCTTGAACACTGATGATAATATTCCTGGCAGGCTCCCATGCTGGAAATTCCGGTTTCGAGATATCTCATTATCTGCAGGTGCCATAATGGGAATATGAATGCAGAGCTGTCAATCACTATGAAACATTTGGAAACACAGCAGAAACATAAAAGCTTTCCTTGACTTTCTCCTCTGCTAGAGAAAAGAAGAGGTTTTTTTTTTTTAAAAAAATGATCCAACAACTACTGAGAAGGATCAAACGATATTGGTAGTGCGGAAAGACTGCAAACTCCTTGTGGGGAGGCTTCATGTCTTAAACTTCTTCTGAATCAATCAACCATTTGTATTGATTAAGATTTTATTGGGTGCAGAGCACTGTACTAAGAGCTTGGGATAGTACAGTCTAAGAGAGGTGGTGGATACATTCCCTGTCCCAAAAAAACTGATGCTCTCAAACACAAAATATGTTGTTCAGTCAACCAAACGATCAATCAATCACAATTGTTAAGCTCTTACTCTTTGCAAAGTTCTGAACTGAGGGCTTGAGGGAGTACAATATAAGAGAGTTGGTTAGACACATTCCCTGCCCCTAACAAGCTCACAGCAGCACATGGCAGGATCTCAATCTGTATAACTGATGAAGATGATGATGGTGACTGTGATGGTGACTGAAAGTCTCCTGGAGATGGAATTTCATCCAACCCAAAGGAAAGGCTACACTATGTCCTGCTTTGGGAAATAAAATCTGTGGGCTTGGTTTTCTTCTCTGCTGACACTCCGAGTTTGACTTGAGTGATAAAGGGACCCATTAGCATCTCCCTTGAAAAGCAGAGAAGCAGCATGGCCTAGTGGATAGAGCTCAGGCCTGGGAGTCAGAAGGGTCTGGGTTCTAATCCAGGCTCTGCCACCTGTCTGCTGTGTGACCTTGGGCAAGTTACTGCACTTCTCTGGGCCTCAGTTCCCTCATCTGTATGATGAGAATTAAGATTGGGAGCCCCAGGTGGAACATGGACTGTATCTGCCATGATTGCCTTGAATCTACCCCAGCACTTAGAACAGTGACTGGCACATAAAAAGTGCTTAATAAATACCACACAAAAAAAAAGAGAAGCCGTGTTGCCTAGTGGATAGAGCACAGGCCGTGTAAGTCAGAAGGACGTAGGCTCTAGTCCCGGGTCCCCCACTTGACTGCCGTGTGACCTTGGGTAAGTCACTTCACTTCTCTCTGTCTCAGTTCCCCCATCTGAAAAATGCAGATTAAGTTTATGTGTCCCAAATGGGACAGGGACTGTGTCCAACCCGATGATCTTGTATCTACCTCAGTGTTTAGTACAGTCTCTGGCCTATAGTAAACACTTAACAAATACCATTAAAAAAATTGGTCCTGAAGGCTTTTACTGAGGTGTCTGGCCTTGTGTATTTGTAGGTGCCAAATCTATTTCAAGGTAAACTTGGACCATTTCTTCATTTTATTGTACTCTTCCAAGAGTCTACTATGGTGTTCTGCACTCAGAAGAGGCTCTGATTAATTTATAATTGTCCTGTCTTTCCCTTAACCAGTAGCATCTTAGAGATGCAGATTATCCTAGTGGATAGAGCATGGGCCAGGGAGTCAGAAAGACCTGGGTTCTAATCCCAGCTCTACCATTTATCTTCTTTGAGACCTTGGGCAGTCACTTAATTTCTCTGTGCCTCAGTTACCTCATCTATAAAATAGGGATTGAGACTGTGAGCCCCATGTGGGATACACACTGTATCCAACCTGATTCGCTTGTGTCTATCTCAAAGCTTAGTATAGTGCCTGGCACATAGTAAGCACTTAACAGATACTGTTATAAAAATGGCAGAGAATATCTGGCACCTCTTTTTATTATCAGTGCTTACTATGTGCCAGACACTGTACTAAGTGCTGGGGTAGATACAAAATAATAGGGCTGGTCACCTTCTCTGTTCCACATAGAGATCACAGTCTTAATTCTCAGTTTATCAATGAGGTAACTGAGGCACAAAAAGGTTAAGCAACTTTAACCTCCAAAATGCCTACTAAAGTGATCTGTCTAGTGTTGCTAAATCCAAGGCAGGGTACTTCCATGCCCTGAATCACTGGTCCCTTTGAAGTTCTGGGGAGGTTCTGGAAGGGAGAATCAAGAGTTACGGAATACTTTAATATTCAGTCTAAACCACTGAATTAAATCAAGAAGATCCAACAGTTATCCAAAGCAAACAAGTAATGAGTGAGTAAATTCCTCTTCTCCTTTAGTAGAACACATGTGAAACCACTTCACCTCAGGGCTCTAGGTCCAGTATTACCAGATACTGGTTTGACTCCCTGGCACAGCATTTCCAATGGAGCAGATAGGTGGGTGGCGGAGGATGGAATCGTAGCTTCCCAAGCTTTGCATGAGTAAGGGATCAGCTGGGAGTTGGAGGATGACGGAGAGGAGGTGGAAGGTTTGGCAGGATGTAAGTAGCTCAGGGAACGACCTTCACTACCCCTTACCAGATTTATTCAAAACACTGAGAAACTAGAATCCCCACCCCAATTCCACTTACTTCCAAACTCATTCAGGAGATGAGGGGAGAGGTGTTGATTAGGCACAGACTTTAAAATTCCACCATTAAAGCTAACCCTCCCCCTTATTAAAGAGACTGGTCTAAATGGCACAAAGTGAGGGGGAAAGTGGACAATTTATCCAGATATTTCAATCAGCGTAGCAACCAAACCAGATTGTTCAACCCCAAATAAATACTGTTTGAGGGCCAACAACTTTCTAGGTGCCCAAAATACAGACAAAAGAAACTGCCAAAAGATAGACAGAATGGCTTCCCTTTACCATTTAAATGATAAACAAGATTTCCCTAATGAGAGGCAAATTTTTTTAAAGAACTCTAAAAAGTGTTTGCCAGCCAGAAAACCAGTCCAAATGATCATTTTGCTACACCGCAACTCATAAATAGTTTAAGGGATTGAAACAATGTCGTGTCTTTATATATATGCCAACCTAGTAAGAACAAAACCCTACAGATAAAGTCAATTATCATTGAGGCTTAACACTTAGCAATTAAAGTGCTGCCATCTATTACACACAGCAGCCCGGGAAGTGAAAGAAAATTTTCCGATGCTTCAGGTTCTGAACTCTGGGGACCACCCGGTTTCTGAAAATTTTGCCATGGGTAGTGACAAGCATTTCATTTTCAAATCTTTAAACTGATTTATTATTTCTGACAACATTTTCTTAATGGCTTTTTTCCCTTTCTAATGAATTTAAGTGTTTGTGAAAGGTATGTGATTGACAGCTCTACACACTAGAGTCTCATGTTTCCACGGAGAACCACGGAGCTTATGGGTTATGCCTACATGACACAATGTGAAAGGGAGAATTGGCGGCTACAGTAAATCCTTGCATAATGCTGTTGTTGCGTTCTCGGGGAAAATTGTGCAATATGAAACCACGTTATTTGAGTCACTGATTCAGTGGGAATTAAGGGGTTAGGTTCTCATACTTTTTGTAATTAACCAACAATATTTTGACAAGCTTTCAAAGTAAGCATGTACACTGCATGTGCATTATGATTATTTCTAGGACTTTTGATATCTGTGAGACTCTGAATCTTCGTATTTTTCTTGCCTACCTATGACTCAATCAATCAGTGGTATTTACTGAACGCTTATCCTGTTCAGGGCACTGCTCTAAATGCTTAGGAAAGTACCATGCAGTACAATAGAGCAGGTAGACATATCCCTGCCCGCAAAGAGCATACAGTCTCCAGGGGGAGATCGAAATTAGTTACATAGATAGGGGAAGATTAACGCTGTGGTGCTGGAGTGAGCATCACCAAAGTGCTTCAGAGGTACACAACCAAGTATATAGTGGACACAGAGGGGAAGGTGGTTAGAGGAAATGAAAGCTTAATCAGAGAAGGCCTCTTGGAGGTATGTGATTTTAGGAGGGTCAACTCTCCTAACTCTCCAAAACTATGCCTTGCACAAATCAAGTGCTCAATGAATTCTGTTGACATGGACAATATCATTAACTGGAAGTAGCATGGCCTAGTGGATAGAGCACAGGTCTGGGAGTCAGAAGCACCTGTGTTCTAATCCCCGCTCTGCCACTCATTTGCTGTGCAACCTTGGACAAGTCACTTAACTTCTCTGTGCCTCAATTGCCTCAACTGTAAAATGGGGTTTAAGACTGTGAATCTCATGTGGGACTTGATTTGGATCTAACTTGATTAGCTTGCATATACCCCAGCTCTTAGTACAGTATCTGACACATAGTAAGCACTAAATAAATACCGTTAAAAAATAAAAACCAAAAGACTGGAGGGCAGGGAAAGTGCATGTTTTGTGCAGGTAGTCCAGTGTGATAATTCAAACAAGTAATGATGGATCATATAGAAACTAATCCTCAGGTGACTGGAATTCAACCTGAAAGCAGACAACAATGAGGTCGAGGACCCAAACTGTGCTGACACATGGCTGAAAGATACAGGAATGACCAGCGCCAACGTCAATGAAAGACGGAGGTGTGAAGGTGTTGAAGCATAGGTGCAATATCTCTTTGCCCTGGTTTTTCTGGGTTGGTCAGTTAGTCTGTCAATCGTATTTATTGAGAGCTTACTGTGTGCTGATCACTGTAATAAGTGGGAGAGTACAATATAACAATATAAAGACACTTTCCCTCCTCACAGTGAGCTTACGGTCTAAAGCAGGAGACAGATACTAATATAAACAAATAAATAACATATATGTACATAAGTTCCCTCTCAGGATCACACCTGGAGAATTTCCAGTACTCTTAAGTCTCGGCTACGGGAGGGAGAGTCAAGCAGAGGCCCACCCGTTCCATTTCTAGCTTGGCCAGTGGCTGGCAAGTGGCAGGCAATTTGCTACAAGTCAAAACTCACCTGTGCTGGGCAGCAGTATCATGGGAGAGAGTCGAGGGTGGGGACTCAAGTTTATTGCCCAGAAGGAGGCAACGGTAAACCGCTTCGGTAATTTTACCAGGGAAATTCTATGGATACACTACCAGAATGATTGCAGATGGAGGAGGGGCGTTCTGGGAGAGGTGTATCCGTGGCATTGCTATGGGTGGGAGACGACTCAACAGCATAAGACAAGATATGCATAAGTGCCTTGGGACAGGGAGGGGGGATGAATGAAGGGAGCAAGGCAGGGTGATACAGAAGGGAGTGGGAGATGAGGAAAGGAAGCCTTAGTTATGGAAGGCCTCTTGGAGGAAATGTCCCTTCAAAAACACCTTAAAGAGGGGGAGAGTAATTGTTTGTTAAATATGACGAGGGAGGGTGTTCCATGTATTGGGTCCACCTATAAGTGCCTGAGTGAATGTGTGTGTATTTGTGTGTGTTTGTTCCCTCATATGTAACCTATAGATATGTACCCTTCACTTGGTATAGTGGATGTTTTGATGTTTTAGGTATGTTGTGCATGATGAATTTAGACTAATAATAATGTTGGTATTTGTTAAGCGCTTACTATGTGCAGAGCACTGTTCTAAGCACTGGGGTAGATACAGGGTAATCAGGTTGTCCCACGTGAGGCTCACAGTTAATCCCCATTTTCCAGATGAGGTCACTGAGGCACAGATAAGTTAAGTGACTTGCCCACAGTCACATAGCTGACAAGTGGCGGAGCCGGAATTTGAACCCATGACCTCTGACTCTCAAGCCCGGGCTCTTTCCACTGAGCCACGCTGCTTCTCCTAACCACTTGGCCTCTCTTCTAAGAGCCCTCCATGGGCCAATGATCTGAACTCAATGGGTACTGAAAACCTTTCATCCCAGTCCAGCTGGGCATCTTAGTCTGAGACAATCAAAATAATTTTAAGATAGGGGTTGTGGGGGATCCTCTAAGATACCTATGCCATCCAAAACCTCCTTTTACTGCTCCCTCTATCAACTGGACCCTCCTCTATCAGACTCTGTGACTTTTGGCAAGCAGAAGTATTCACTGGGAAAATGGGGGTTGAAGCCTCGATTAAATAATCAATCTGACACATTTTTTTGAGTGCCTATTCTGTATAGAGCAGGGTACTGCCTTTTTCAGAAGGTGGGGTTTTGAGGGAATATGTCTTCCAAGGGTGGAAGCATCCCAACCCCCTTTCCCTAGTAGAGGAGTCTCAAAAAATCCACTCCATTGACCCGGAGGCTGGGATTGTGTAAAAAGTCCCCAGGATAGCCCTGGAGCCCAGTGGGAGAGAATAAATCTTAAACACTCTTACAGAAAAGAGTTGGGCCATTTTGTTGAACTGAGATGGAGTTTTTCCTTTATTCAGATTTAAGGACTGAGTTGTTTAGTTCAGATCAGAGTTGGTGAGCTCATCACATTGTCAGTTTTTAATTTACAGCATTTAATTATGCATTTCATTTGCAGCAATTAAAAAAAATGATCCACATATTGCCTTAGGTCTATGGATGACTGAATTGGTTTGGAAATAAATGAAATAGCCGGAACCGTCTAACGCATCCTTGGGCACATCCACAGCTTTGTTAGGAGCTGAAGCGTTGAAGACCGGGAAGAACCACCCCAGCTCTATGAAGAGCAGATCATGCCTGATGAATTTCATTTCTCGCTAGGATAGGGTGATGTCTCCCAGAATGAGGAGACCAAACAATCTACTGGGTCCACGGTACTGGTCCGTACTGTTTGGTCCATTGATGGATTTGCCTGGACGTCTGCTTAAATCTACCAATCCTTAGTAGTAGGGGTTGAACAACGTGGTGCTGCCTCCCTCTGTCAATCATATGATGCATTTTGATGTCTGCCTGGCGGCCACCCTGACATAAACCAGCCCCCAGCTGGGTAGTGTTTGGTCATTTGCAGAAACGATCTGGGCATGTCACTCCCCTTCTTAAACAACTCCAGTGGTTGCCTATCAACCTCCGCTCCAAACAAAAACTCCTCACTCTAGGCTTCAAGGCTCTACATCACCTTGCCCCTTCCTATCTCTCCTCCCTTCTCTCTTTCTACCACCCACCCCGCACGCTCCTCTCCTCTGCCGCCCACCTCCTCACTGTCCCTCGGTCTCGCCTATCCCGCCGTCGACCTCTGGGCCACGTCCTCCCGTGGTCCTGGAATGCCCTCCCTCCTCACCTCCGCCAAACTGATTCTCTTCCCCTCTTCAAAACCCTACTTAAAACTCACCTTCTCCGAGAGGCCTTCCCAGACTGAGCTCCCTTCTCCCTCTACTCCCTCTACCACCCCCCCTTCACCTCTCCGCAGATAAACCCTCTTTTCCCCCTTTCCTTCTGCTCCTCCACCTCTCCCTTCCCCTCCCCACAGCAGTGTACTCGTCCGCTCAACTGTATATATTTCCATTTCCCTATTTATTTTGTTAATGAATTGTACATCGCCTTGATTCTATTTAGTTGCCATTGTTTTTACGAGATATTCTTCCCCTTGACTCTATTTATTGCCATTGTTCTTGTCTGTCCATCTCCCCCGATTAGACTGTAAGCCTGTCAAACGGCAGGGACTGTCTCTATCTGTTGCCGACCTGTTCATCCCAAGCGCTTAGTACAGTGCTCTGCACATAGTAAGTGCTCAATAAATACTATTGAATGAATGAATGAATAGTGGTTGCAGTGTTCCCCATCCTGGGGTCGGCCTCGCCTCAGACTACTGCTAGCCCAGGGCTGATTCATTTTTCATTGGTTTTAAAAAAGAAAATGGAAACCAACATGAGGTTTCGCACTTTGTCTCCTCCGCCTGCCCCAAGGCAGGCCGGAGGGTCCTGGATCTGGTGAGCAATTGCAGGTGCTTTCCTGCTTTTTCCACTCCAGCCACCTCTCTGGAGCCTGGGCCGGCAAGTGGGGAGATGGACCTCGGGCATAAAGAACCTTCTAGAGGAGCTTGGACAGAGCTGCTTGGGTTTGTGATGCTTTGCTACTTTGAAGGGAGGGAAAACGTGGGCAGTGTGTCAATAGTAGGAATAGCTCTCTGCAACCATCCAGGGAAGCCCCAGCTGCGGTGGCCTAAAATGGGGTTCCCCCTGCCACTGGGGAGAGTTTCAGGTTCACTCACACCTGCTTTGGTTTTAGAGGAAAGCACACAAACTCTCATCATCGGTCGACTCCCCATGCACAAGTCCCTTCTTCCTATGGAGCATCACGGAAAATCCCATCTCCCTTTTCCGCAGCACCGCCCCCTGCTCAGAAGGTTGGGCGACCTTGTAATTTAAACTATGAGCTATTCGATCAGAGCCATTACAAACCTCCTGCTCATCATATCATCTTGAAGGATTTCACCTGCATAATGTTTCGTTGAACAAAATTAGTCAACCCATTGGGGAACACATCTACATAACTTTGGAAGATTTTTCATTCCTCCCCCACATGTTTTTTTTCTTTCAGGATGGACTATTCTGGGCCTTAGACTGGGTGAGATGGGGGTTCAGCTAAATGGACAGTCACAGGAAAAGATGTTACGGCAATCTGCCAGGTTGTACCAAACTCTGCCTCTTCCATTGACCTGGGAGAATAATAATAATGTTGGTACTTGTTAAGTGCTTACTATGTGCAGAGCACTGTTCTAAGCACTGGGGTATATACAGGGTAATCAGGTTGTCCCACGTGAGGCTCACAGTCTTAATCCCCATTTTACAGATGAGGCAACTGAGGCACAGAGAAGTGAAGTGACTTGTCTACAGTCACACAGCTGACAAGCGGCGGAGCGGGGATTAGAACCCATGACCTCTGACTCCCAAGCCCACACTCTTTCCACTGAGCCATGCTGAAGGCCTCATGAATATACTCATCAAATTTGCAGGGGCTATAGATTGGGATGGCTTCTTACCACTGAAAGAAAATTCCAAGTAACCCTGATAAATGGGGTAAATGATTGTAAAAATACAAAAAAAAGGGGAAATTCTAAAGGACCTAGTGCAAGAAAGGATGACTACATCTCATTCCAGTGACAGAGGCTTTAGAACCACAATCCTGCATGGAGTAATTGATTGTAGAAGCAGCATGACCTAGTGGGCAGAGCACAGGCCTGAGAGTCAGAAAGACCTGAGTTCTAATTCTGATCCTGCCACTTGTCTGCTGTGTGACCTTGGACAAATCATTGACTTCTCTGTGCCTCAGTTACTTCACCTGTAAAAAATTGGGATGAAGATTGTGATTAAGACCTGATTTGCTGGTATCAACCCCAGCAGTTAGTACAGTGCTTGGCACAAAGTAAGTGCTTAACAAATGCCATTATTGATTATAAACTATAATGCTAGTGGTTTACATGGTGCCACTTACACCTCTTACCTCTGCCAGTCAGGTTCTCGATGGGACAGCTTGTACAGCAAGTGAGTAGAGGGCCTGGATGCAACACACTGTGAAATGGATGCAAAATTTTTTATGCATAAATCCCTTTGAGGCGAGGCAGTGGAGAGAGCAACAGGACTGGAAGTGAGGACACCTGGGATCTAATCTCGAGTCTGCCTCCTGCCTGCTGTTTGACCTTAGGCAAGTCACTTGATTTCCCTGTGCCTCAGTTTGTTCATCTGTAAAATGGGGATTAAATACCTGTTCTTCCTCCCCTTTAGACTGTGAACCCCATGGAGAGTAGACTCTATATCTGATCTGACTGTATTGTATCTGGCCCACCAATTGGTATATGGAAGCACTTAACCAATGCTATTATTATTTGCATTCATATTAATGATGATGAGCATAGTGCCAATGCTAATATAATAACAATAATAATAATAATAATTAGCATTATTATTACTGTTCTAAGTGCTGGGGTTGAGACAAGGTAACTGGGTTGGACCCTACCCATGTCCCACACTGGGCTCCCAGTCCTAATCCCTGTTTTACAACGAGGTAGCTGAGGCACAGAGAAGTTGCCCAAGTTCACACAGCAGATAAGTGGTAGAGCAGAAATTAGAACCCAGGTCTTTCTGACTCTGTCCCAAGCCTGTGCTCTATCCTCTATGCCATGCTGTGCAGTAGCACCACAGACTAGCTGGCAGTGCCAGGGTACCCACCTCAATAGCTGTCACGATCTTTGCCATCCACCTTAGCTAATTATTTTCAGGATTCCTGTTGACCTTGTCCACCAGCCAAGACACCCAGGTATTAGAAGCCTTCAACGGGGATGGCATAACCCTAGTAAATACTCCCCTACAGCTGGCTGTTTCACCTTTGTGAACACCACCAGGGTGAAATGTGGGTGATTTGGGGGGTGATTAAAGTAGTAGACATACTTAGTGTCCCAAATCAATATCACAGGTAGGAAAAGACCTGTGAGAAGCTGGAATTAAGGCAGAGGGGGAATTGCAGAGGAAAACTGAAAATGTCAGTCATGCTTTCTGGTTTTGAAAAAAACAACACGACATGGTGGTCAGTCAGGGTCGGAGGGTCTGAGGCAGCATAGTGAATGAATGGAACACAGGCCTGAGAGTCAGAAGGTCCTGGGTTCTAATCCCTGCTCTGCCACTTGTCTGCCGAGTGACCTTGGGCAAGTCTCTTAACTTCTCTGTACCTCATCTGTAAAAAGGGGATTGAGACTGTGAGTCCCACGTGAGATGGGAACTTTGTTCAACCCAATTGGCTTGTATCCACTCCAGCGCTTAGTACAGTGCCTGGCACATAGTAAGCATATAATAAATACCAGAATTAATATTATTTATTAATAGCAGAAGTATTATTATTACTTTCCCCTACAACAAGAGTCTGATCAGAGAAGGGTGTAGCATAATGGGTTTGTTTTGGTCTCTTTGCAAAGGATACAGGTAATCTGGACAGAGTCCAGGGGCATCAGCAATAGCAAATAAAGGATAGGAAATTGTGAGGAAAAAATGAGGTGAAAAAGAGGTTAAAAGGTAGGAGGAACTGAAAATTTTAGCCTGGAGGAGAGAAGTCTGAGTCGTGACAACAGTGATCTATCATTGAGAAGCAGCATGGTCTAAAGGAAAAAGCACGGGTCCGGGAGTCGGAGGACCTGGGTTCTAATTCTGACTCCACCACTCGTTGGATGTGTGACCGTGGGCAAGTCACTTCACTTTCCCGTGCCTCGGTTTCAACGTCTTTGAAATGTCCCTGCTACTTAGACTGGGAGCTCCAGGTGGGAAAGGGACTGCATTCAAACATAACCTTCTATCTACCCCAGTTCTTAGAACCGTGCTTGGCATATAGTAAGCATGTAACAAATACCATAATTATTAATCACAATTATTATTTCCAAGTCTATAAAGTTTTGGTTTTGTGTTTTTATGAGGAAAGCACTGACCAGTTGTTCTCCATGTCCACAGAGGTCTAAATAAGTGGAAATGGACATAGAAGGAAGCAAAAGAAGTTTCAGTCGGCTAACACAAGGCAGAGAACATTACTGCAGGAAGAAAAGCCACTGGGTTAGTCTGTACTGAAATTGTGATCCCTGGAGCTGTTTAAGAAGAGTGATATTTGTTAAGTTATTACTATGTGCAAGCACTGTATTAAACATTGCGGTAGGTACAAGATATTCTGGATGGAAACAGTCTCTGTTTGGCATGGGATTTGTGTATTCTGAGGGGTTTTTCTTCTGTATTTTTACAGTATTTGTCAAGTGCTTACTACATGCCAGGCATTATGTAAGTGCTGGGGTAGATACAAGATAATCAGATTGGACACAGTCCCTCTCCTTCAAAGAGCTGACAGCCCTAATCCTTATTTTACAGATGAGATAAGTGAGACACAGATAAGTTCAGTGACTTTCCCAAGGTCACACAGCAAAGTGATGGAGTTGGGATTAGAATCCAGGGCCTCTGACACCCATGCTCGTACTCTTTCTACTAGGCCAAATTGTTTTGGAGGGGCTAGTCTTTCTCAAATGTATAGACACATAGAGAAAGCCTTAAATTCCTTCATGCTCTAGTTTACAATTTAGCCATTCCTGAATGGCCTTTCCCATTGTTCCTGATAATAAAAATAAGTACTAATATTTGTTAAACTCTTACTATGCAGTAAACACTGTATTAGATGCAGAAGTAGATACAAGATTATTAGGTCAGACACAGTCCCTGTCCCACACTGCACTCACAGTCTAAATAGGAGGGAGAACAGGTATTAAATCCCCATTTTACAGATGGGAAAACTGAAGTCCAGGGAAATTAAGTGAATTGTCTAAGGTCACAAAGCAGACAAAGAGGCAGAGTTGGGATTAGAACCCAGATTCACTGACTCCCTGGTCCGTGCTCTTTCCACCAGCCCAAGCTGCTCCTTAACCTGTCAATAGTATTTATTGAGAACCTACTAAATGCAGAGGCCTGTACTAAATGCTAAGGAGAATACAAGTGAGTAAAGCCTCAAATCCTGCCCTCCAAAAGCTTTCCAATTGATTGGGGACTGGAGACGGCAGCCCGACATATACAAGCTATTCACAAATGACACCAGTGTCGATAGCCAAATTATGTAAGGATCATTTAGATTGGTAAATAAATGTGCAGATCTAATTTGAGAATATGGGTGTAGCTATAAAAGTGATAAAGGGTGATTGTTGAATGATCCTGTCCAGGAAACCTGGAACTGCATCAGAGAAGGCTTTCCGGGGGAGGTGGGATTATAGGATGGCCTTTGAGGATGGGGAGAGCTGTGGTCTGGGTGATTTGATGGGGAGGTAGTTCCAAGCAAGAAGAAGAGCTCAGACAAACCTTAGAACAGTGCTAGGCATATAGTAAGTGCTTAACAAATACTATCAATAACAAGCAGTCAGAAGCAGGAGAATCAAGAGTGAGGTGGAGTAAAAAGGTTAGTTGGAGAAGAATGATGAGTGCACTTGTCAGAATAGGAAGGGACTAAACGGCATCTCTTCCCTTCTCCCTCTGTGCCTTTGTGAGTTAATTAGGTGAGCCTAAAGCAGGGGTTCACTTTCCTCTTGTAAACCGTGAAGAGAAAGGATGTCATTTTCTTTGGTCGGGAATTTAACTGTCTCTCCATGTGGAACAACTACCTCATTGGGGTTCTTCTTCCATGAAAGGACACCCATTGGAAAGCCAGCCCCTGGACACCCCCAAAACAGAATTTTGCAGGGATCAATATAGTTTTAATATCTGCCTCAAAAGCAGTGCCTCTGAGAGTGTCTTTATAAATGCCAGAGAATTACATATCTTTCTAGGAATAATGCCAAGGAACATGACATTTCACACTTACTCACTCACTGGCAGCTGTCATCGTGGGTAACAAAATGCAGGCAATACCTACAGCTCAATAGGTAGTTTTACCCCTATGATTAGGGGGTAGCAGAATTTAAATATTGGGCATCAGTGCTCTGTTCAGTGGATTACTCTTAACGCAAATATTTTGAAGAATGACCAGTTTCATCTACCACGTGAAGTCTCTATCGTACATGTAGCGGATCACCAGAAGTATGAGAACTAGGCAGCAAACTGAGTTGGACTGCATTATTCAGGAGTAGACTCTGTCCCAAATCTTTATGCTTCACTATCACATCCTTCAGGGATGTTTTGTTGTTGTTGTTGTTGTTTGGTTTGGTTTTCTTTTTGACAGATATACTTTAATGTCAAGTAAATTGTTGATACGGGAAGTTCCATTAAGGCGAACAATTACCCTCCTGTCTTAGGGCCAGATTTCTGAGAGCCGAAGAGGGAACACCTCTACTTTACATTCTACGGCGTGTTCCATCAGATGGTAACAAAACACTTTACCAATATCAATTAAGGCCGCAGGACGAGTTCAAAATAGGTAAATCTGGCTCCTGGATTCATTTCAACAGCAAATATTTAGAAAGCGTGGCCTTCATGCACTGGCACGACAGGAGTGGCCCAATAATTTTTTCCGACATGGAGAAGATGTAGTCCCTACCCTTGGAGACTTTACACATGAATTTCCATCCATTTTATGGAACTCAAAAGTGTTGTATTTTGTACATTGCTCTGCTCCCAGCAAGCACTCAACGGAAACCACTGATTGATTGATGGAAGGATGCAAATGCAAAATGGTTGGTCTCAAATGTTTCTTGTTATATCGTACTCTCCCAAGTGCTTAGTACAGTGCTGTGCACACAGTAAGTACTCAATAAGTACAGTTGAAGGAATGAATGAAGAACAAACCGGGCAGCCAAGTTGATAGAGTCCAGGAGTTTTGAGGTTTCGTTTTCCCGCTTTAGGCACTGGGTAGGAGCCTGTCTGGGCTTTGGGGGGATTCTACATGTTGCCAGCCACAGAAGCGATGCTGCAAACTCTTAATTGGCCCAGCAAGATCAGGCAACTCCACAGGACCTGTATGAATGGCCCTAAATGGTCAGATAACGGTGGAGATTTTGCGATTCACTTAATTTTTTGTTTTTAAATGAGCTGCAAATGGCTGGCATTTGAAAATCAAAATCGACATCGTCGGAAGTATAAAAATAATGAGGAGGGTGGTAAATGGCACGGTTGGTGTGTGTGAGCAATTTACCCAACGGAGGAAATGGGACCCATTTAGAACCGACACTGAAATGGGCTTCTCTACAGGCACAAATCAAAAAGATATTCAATATTAGGGAAAGGAGGCTTTTAAGTGCTTTTGCTTATTGTTAAGCTCCCTTTTGATTCCAGCAAATAAGTTCCCCCTTTAACCTAAGACTTTCTTGCAAAAGAGAGACAGCAGGAAGAAAGAATGAACTGCGCATTCTGCTGCAAATGATATTTTCAAGACAACTGTAATAGGAACCTGCATCTGATTATCCCATGAATTCACTTTTATTTGGTGATGCTGCTTATGGATATGGGGACTACAGTTGCTGACCACTGTAGCTTATTATCTCTCTGTAGCACATAATGTTTTGCACCAAGAGGATGTATTCCAGCAAAGCCCCTAAATTGTATTTGGACAAAGAATAATTGAACATCGGACAGAATAACAAATGCCCCGATCAAGTTTGCTTCATGGGTTTATCGTGTTGTATTAACATGATAGAAATATGAATACTTAAATCTTATCTCAGGTATAGTTTATAACTGCATTAATCATTTACTGTATTATATATTTTTCATGTCACTAGGATTGTGAGGAAAAGATTCAATTTTCACAGCACAGTCAGCGAGTGTGTTTTAGATAAGTGAGAGGCCGAGGATTAAACTACTTCAGCATGGCCTTCAATTGCAGATTCTGTAAAAGGAAGGTTAGCATATATCAAGCAATAATAACCAGGATCTTTTAGGCTTTGAAAAAAATAAATCACAGAGCCTTTCAATGCAGTTCCTATGTTCACCAAAATCAGATAAATGAAGTTACAGAGTTTGCCACTTACAGGTGATATATCTAAATGCTTTGGCAAGAATCTCTCACTCCCCAACGGGATCATTTCTCAATTAGTAACTCTCGAACCCAGCTGCAGTCCACCAAACTCTGTGGCAGAAGAAAAGGTGTCAGAAGGAATTGGCGGGAATCAAAATCACTCACCAAACCATCC
Source organism: Ornithorhynchus anatinus (assembly GCF_004115215.2). Classification (NCBI taxonomy): domain Eukaryota; kingdom Metazoa; phylum Chordata; class Mammalia; order Monotremata; family Ornithorhynchidae; genus Ornithorhynchus; species Ornithorhynchus anatinus. The sequence goes on along the minus strand of NC_041738.1, from coordinate 28,705,324 downwards.
CCTCTTATTGGGGGTCAGAGCTGCATCGGCACTGTGCTCCCTTGAGCGCTCAGGTACAGTGCTCTGCACACAGTAACAGCTCAGTAAGTACTATCGATGATGATTGATGATTCTGGTCTCTGACCCTCTAGGGACGGGCAAAGACAGAGTTGTCCTCTTTGGAAGGAAATGGTAGCACCAGCTGGTCCAATAAGATTATTTCCCAGAGGGCTAAACTATTCCTAGAATCCACACTGTCCTGAGGAACTGCATACCCAGCAGTTTTCCCTTGCCAGTAGTTTGGGAGCTAATCCGTTCATGTCAGACTGAGACCATATGGGATTACATTCTCTGCCTGTGAAAGCCATCCACTTCTAGACAGAACAGACCCACTTCTAAGTTGAACCAAAATGCTTCCTGAGTGTTGACTAGCATATGCACCAGTGTACCAATTAGTAGCTGCTATGTCAGAGCTTTATGTGTTTTATTGGGGGAAAAATTTCCACAAGTTAGATTTCCACAGGCAGGCTAAATCAGTGACATGTGTGTCTTCTTAAACCCACCGGAGAAAGGGCCATCGTCGTTTGCTGTGGTTCTTCAAGGTTTCCTGTTTGCTACAGTGAAGTGAAGCAGAGGTCATCCCACAGTGTAACTTATTTCTTAAAGTTTAGAAAAAAATCAAAACAGCAGGCCATAGAATAGAAAGGTGAGATTCAAAGACACAAATCACTTCACAGTCACAAAAATTGCCAAAAAATAGCAGCTTGCAGCTGTGCACAGCAGGGACAGAAAACATTAAACACATGTTAAATAACAAATAGGAGACTTAAATATAGCTAAAAATGGACCTTATTCTGAATAAATCATGCAAGCTGCATCTTAACGATCCTGAGAAATGGAATGGATCATGTGAAATCTGCTAAATTTGTATTTTTTAAAATCAATACTTGGTGCCTCTGTTTTAAGAAGACAGAATGTTCCGTTCAGGGAAAATATTTTTGCTTCCATCTCCCCTCCCCTATATGAGTACAGCTGGATTTAAGAAATTCACTTTAGTTAAAGACAAGCAAGACATGCATTTGAATAAGTCTGCTTTTTTTTTTTTTTGGTAAAACTATTTAACATTCTCTTTGCAGTGCCTTAGCTTTCCATGAAATTGTTCTTTCTTTCTTTTGCACATGGGAAGAATTTGGCTCTGCTATTTTGATCGTAGAAGTTAGTGGCTCTGAGGTTTCTCATCCATTTTCGTCTCACTGAAGGGACAGTCATTGCTCTATGGGCAAAGGGGATTTTCATCCCATCTCTTTCTCTGGCTGGAGGGGAAAAAAAGATCTCTTTTTATGAGGAGGAGAAAAAAGATAAATCTCCAGTTTGAGTATTCAAATCAATCCTACTGGCAACTATCCTTCTCTTGAAATGTTTGTTGCTTGTATATTTCCGCCTTCAGAATATTTTCAAGTCCTCTTGCTTGCCTTCTGCACCGAGGGTCAAATTTTGGTTTGTCTGTGTCTCTCTTTCTTTGAAGATGAATGTACCTTAATAACCTCCTTGTGGAAACTGCAGCAGGAAGAACCTAAAGTTTGCCTTCCCTTCTGTCTCACTGCCTCCATACAAATAATCTCTTCACCTCTGCTGTTTTTCCTTCAAGACTTTCTCAGGAAGCATACCTATGACTTTAAAGGTGCTAGCAATGAGGGGATTCTGCCGCCGTGTGTATTTTTTTCCCTCATCAATAATCAGTTGCCAAGGAGTTTAATGTGAGGGATAACAGATACATAGTGGAGGAGAGCATCGTTTGATAATGCAGTATCTCTCATAACAATGTAAATAAGGGACTGAATACATTTAAGGGTTCCTTTGTGACTTCCACTGTATCCTGGTGTTCTATTTTCCGTTGGAATATTCATACTACTCTCATAGAGTGCAGCAGCAAAATACATGGCTTTCAGAGGAAAAATAGAAAAAAAGAAAGGGAGGAAAAAAAATAGAATGAGTAGCGTTCTAATGAAGAACAGTTGAGTAGTATGATTTAACATACTTCAGAGGCTTCAACCAGCCCTGAGCCGTCTTTCTTGGCTTGTACACAGTGCATTTACATGGAGCTGTGTTTGGATGGGTGCCTTCCAACGTCACTAAATGCTCTAATGTACTGAGAAGTCATAAATATGGAATATACTGCATCGTTGTTTCCATTTCCTCTATTTCGAGTATACGGGTGAAACTCCAGGAGTCAGTGGTGCAGATTCAATAAAAAAAATAATTCTTCGTTATTTTAGAACTCATTTAGCATTTCTGTAGTGCAGAAGTATTGTTTCAAAGGGAGGGCTGTGAAGCTGAGCCCGTCTTCCTTCTGGCTGCCAACACTCAAACAAAGAATGGTCTGGTGAATGATGTCACTTCCTTGGAAACCTGCAAGACTCAGCCTGCCGAGGCAGCGAGGAAAAAAATCCATCTTGTTCCCTGGGCCAGGTCTTGACAAGATTCTGCCACCCCACAGGGACCAAATATGGGCTGCTACCGGCCACCCAGACGCCTCCCAAATGAGAGCTTCTTCTTGAGTTGGCTGGTAGTGGAAGTCACCCCAAAGGCAGCAGGAGAAAGCTCTTTGGAGACCATATAGGTAGTCTACCTGGGCTGGCTCCTATGTGGATGTAAGCCCCAAAGCCCAGGGCCAGCGGGAAACCTTAACCCAAAGCTGAAAAGTTTAATGAAATCTTGAAAACACGGTCTTCACGGAACTGTAGCTTCCAGGTGTAAAAATCTTCCCTCCCTATGTTCCGTTCTATTCTTTGCTGAACAAGTCTCCTTTCCTCTACTCTGATTTTGTCCTAAAGTTCCTGGGAGTTCAGGGCTGCTATTCCTTTTTTTTCCTTTTTGTATAATATTCCTCCTCTGACTCTCCCGACGTGATTCATTTCTTTAAGATCTTGTTTTATTTTTAAGTCATCAATTACTCAAACTTGGTTGTCCTATCTATTCCCTGCCATCTGGACCCCATACCTTATTTTAAAGCATGTTCAAATAATGACAACCTTCTTTTCTCAATTAATTTATGGGCTGTGGGGACCATTTTTCATTTGTTATCATGCACTTCCATTTGATCTCCCATATCTTTCTTCTGCATCTGCAACCATAGTGTATAAATCTTCCACTCCGGCATTGTCATGGTGTCCAAGATATATAGGTATAACTCCCTATTAGTTCCACAAAACTGACCTTAATTTCTAAAAATGGTATCAGATGTGAATAAAGTTTGGTAAGATGATTTGTTTTGATTTACTTTGTACCACTTATCTTTGAGTTTTCTTCCTACTTTTCTTTTATCTAATTTAGACAGTATACTCTTGCAAGCCCTACTGCCCGTTTATCCATTACCTTCCTGCCAATGCTGTTCTTTGGAGAGATAGGACTGGGAGATTTGGGTTTAGGAATAATAATGAAGTGGCTATGGACATTCTGAGTCATCCCATCTATACCTTTGGGATTTCTCTGGGGTGTTAAAAAAAAGTCAAAATATTCCAAAAAATTGAAATCATGACAAGTTAGTAGATATGGGATTCTAGCATCCTGAAAGAACAGATCGAAACACCTTTTACTGCCTTCCACCCTGTTGACAATCGTAAACTGTGGTGAGCCCAAATCTCCGTTCAATATTCAGAAGAACCTGGTCTTAGAGTGCTCATGGGCTCAAGATCACAAAAGAAAATCTGTACTGGATTTGTAGATGGAGATGTACGTGTGTGTGTGTGTGTTTTGTTTTACATAAACAGCTTCAGTCCAAACTAAGGAATGCTAATTAAGCAAAAACCATGACCAGATGTTTATTAACACCTCTCAGGTTCATGGGATTTGGAGAGTGTGCAGTTTTCGTGGGCTAATTTAAAAAGGGAAACACCTTTATTGGAATAATGGCCAATTATAATTGCCGACTTTGCCTATTCTCCTCTCTGCCAGTGGACTGTGGGTGGGTGGGTGGGGGGGTCCCTCAAAGCCCAGAGAAAACGGGTCCCACCCATTATTCTGACACAGTCGGCCGTGCCTCCTGCTCCTCCATTTCGGTGTGGGTTTCAGTAATGCCCCTACGTTGGTATATGAGAGTCACTCCCCTTCTCCACCACACCAGGCTCTTTGCTATATGGGACAACTTTTTTTTTTCTTCTCATGAAGAGTTTGTCACGCGCCAGCATTGTTAACCTATTTATATGGAGTCTGTCAGAGATGTTCCTGCGCCAGAGCAGCGATGCGTCACGCGGATGCCAAAAAAGCACTGAAACAGGAAGAGGGGCTGTTGGGTCCCAGCATGGTGACTACATCACAGACCTCAGTTTCAAACTGTGGAGTAATAAAACTGAATAGCACAATATAAAACTCCATGTTTCATAAGACAAATATTGCTCTACGCATTCATGTCCCTTGTACTATGTTAACTGTAGGAAGAAATGGAATACAGTTTTAGTGACCCCCTGGGACCTATAAAGGCTATTTCTGAGTCTGAATCTTGCTGTTTAATTTAATCATTTATTATATTAATATTCAAATGGGCTGCATCTTATTAGCTACTGCAAAGATGTTAGTATGTCTGAAATAAATACCTAATTATGCTTTTGAAGAGAGAGGTTCTAAAGACTTTTGTATGTTTGTGCTAATAGAACAGTCCATTTGCAGATTTTTCTGCAGAAATCAGCAGTCTGGTGCTTTTTTTTTCTCTTTTCTTTGAGCAAAATAAAAACAAAGATCAAGTATACATTGGGCATCTAAAGCACAGATCCTAGTTTTCCTCCTTTGTATTTCGAGGCTCAATTCTCCAAGCTAGTGAATCAACAACGGAGTGACCAGTGTCCTCGGCTCAATAACACATTAATAAAATTAACTGCTTTAACCAAATGACCATGAAATTAAATATGTTCTCTCCTATTCAAAGAAAAAAATGGGCGATATGCTTTTGAAAGTATATTTTTGATTTGAGCGTGCTAAAATATTTTAGCATGCCTCTCGTTATTTTTCAACCTCTCCTCTTTTTTTCCCCCCAGTACAAAATCAAAATCTTATGTAGGTCATTGATTTTTACATCCTCAGACAATGGACACCAGCAACTTGCAAAAATCAGACCATCACATTCGGCAACATAGCAGGAAATAAAAAACTGTACACATGAGAAAAACAGCAAAAAAAATAATACCACCCATTTTGTTGGATTTTTGAGTCCGAACCCTTAAGAAGCCTATTTTTCTAATGCTGAGCATTAGCTTCATGAGGATAAATTGGACCACTGGTGTAATATACACAAACGGTGATGATAAATTCTAAACTAAATGTATACACTGCATTTGGAGTAGTGCAGAAATTAGCAGTAAATGCCGAAGTTACAGTCTGAAAAACTGGGAGTTACAAGTTACTAGCTTCCTAAAGTAACCACCACTGAATCTGCAAACATCCCTTAAAAATTTACTAAAAATGGAATGTCTACTAATACCTGATTATCTACCTTACGATTTGTTTTCGGGATTAATAAAGGTAACACACTGACAATGTTGGTAAAAAGACTTCCTACTTAGTCATGAATAATTTGAGTTCTCCTCAAGTGCCCTGCTTTTTTTTAAAATGGTATTTGTTAAGGATTTACTATGCACCAGACACTGTACTTTTGCTCTTGACAATGACTTGGACCTGGTCCATCATTTGTGAGCAATCAGGAAATTTTGGAGGGGGCATTGCAGAGAGGTGGAGGGTGGTCCATGTGTTTCTCCCTCCAGAAAGCACATGTCCCAAGGTAATTAGGAGTATTGAGAGTTAATAGATTGGCTAATTGTAGGTCCCTCCTCGCAATAATCACAAATACCTCAAACTAGGATGATGGAAAAATCATTAGGCCCACTGAGGAGGATGCTCTTGGAAGGCTGGGCCATTTCATATTCTGTTTTTGTGAATTTCTTAGAGATTTCGTTACCTGAGCTAACGTCAGTTTCTCATCCAAAGAAAGTTGATAGCCTCTGAGCGTTACATATGGGAATTGAATTCTCATTCTGGCCTTTGGGCTCTAGACTGTGAGCCCTCTAGACTGTGAGCTCCTGTGGACTTTGTGGAGCTTCTTGTGAATGTGTCTATTCATTTTGCTATATTATACTCTCCTAAGCACTCTGTACAGTGTTCTGCATACAGTAAGTGCTCAGTAAATAGGATTGATTACTGTTTTAGCTACAAAGGAGTTAGCTGCCCAGTCAGAAGATAGAGGAGCAGAGAGCACATGCGGGATGTTGAATCAACCCCGCAAATGAGCTCTCAAAGTTGTTTGGCAAATTTGCTGTGGCCCCACCCACTTCTCTTGATTCTATTTAGTTGCCATTGTTTTTACGAGATGTTCTTCCCCTTGACGCTGTTTATTGCCATTGTTCTTGTCTGTCCGTCTCCCCCGATTAGACTGTAAGCCCGTCAAACGGCAGGGACTGTCTCTATCTGTTGCCGACTTGTTCATCCCAAGCGCTTAGTACAGTGCTCTGCACATAGTAAACGCTCAATAAATACTATTGAATGAATGAATTGAATTCTCCCAATGCCACCTTACTTCCCTTGTTGTATTACCTTAGGCAGGTCACTTCGCTTCTCTGTGCCTCAGTTACCACATCTGTAAAAAGGGGTTGAAAATTACGAGTTCCACGTGGGACATGGACTGTATCCAACCTGAATAACTTGTTTCTACCCCAGTGATTACCACAGTTCCCAACACATAGTAAGCGCTTAACAAATGCCATTAAAAAAGTGCTCTACTTCCTTCAACCACTTCCTGAGAATGTTGGCCAAGGAAAAAAAAAAGCAATGGACTGAGAATACTTAGAATAACCCAAGTGGACCAAACAAAAAGGGAATGAGGAGAAGTTGAGCTAAGTAACCTTCTATAAAGGGTAGCTAAAGAGATTTTCTGATACAGTCTCATTAAATTCTTCTTTCCTTTGGGCCCTGGACTGAATATGAGGGTTTATTTTCAAGGTCAACCTAAGAATGAGTAAGAAATGAGAGGGGAAATGATGAAACTGTAGGTACCCATGTCTAGAAAAGGCCATTTCGGCCCTGGGCAGTGGGTGGTCAATTCATCAGTTTATCAATTCAGGTCCCTCACATTAAAGCTGTGTTGAAAATTCTGGAGAGTGAATGATGATAGTTGGTTTTGGGGGGTCAGTCTTGGGTTAGACTGTGGTTGTACCACAGTCCAGGTATAGATTCTCCTCACGATTGAGAGTTTGCTCAGCTTACACATTCTCTCTGGGGCAGGAGGTGAGGATGATGAGAAAACAGTAAATTGATTTCTCACAAGTTGTGAAGTCCATTACCTCTACCTATTTGAAAGGTATTTTAGTGTCTGTTCTCCCAGCTCCATTGAAAGCTCTTGGAGGGCAGGGATCAGGGCCGGTATCTCTATTGTACCCTCCCAACAGCGTAGCAGAATTCTCAGCACCCAGTAGGTGTTCTATAAATGTTGTTAAATGATCGAATACAGTTGCAGTCATGTCATGGTAATTAAAACAATGAATGAATTCCAGTTGTCATGTTGTATTTGGGGAATTTCAGTCCTCTCACATTCAGTCAGAACCCTTTTTTGTGAACAGAGAGGTATTAGAGCAAGACTGCAGGTCCAGTCAGCCTGCTGAGCCTCTCATTAACTAATATCCTTGAATCACAAACTCTCAACTTTGGCCCAAGGAGCACTAGCATTATTTCGGTGCAATTATTCATGCCCAGGGATTCAGCGTAGTCTTCTCCCTATATTTATTAAAAGCTTATTTCTTTACAAAATATGCTTCAAGTTTCAAAGCTTTGTAGCCCACTTGTTCCACCAATAATTCTTGCCTCAAACTGTCCATCCTACCCATACTCCTTCTTCTCCACGTCCATTTGTTCTCACCAATTCTTCCTTCCTTTTATAATGTCATTTTGGATCTATCCTCTATATGGCTCAGAGGTACATCGAAAATCCATCTTTTGCACTCCCAAAAAGAACCTCCCTGTCCAGAAATACACAAACGATATTGGAATACAACACAATAAACATACCAGTGTGTTCTGTTTCTTCTGTTCTTTCCGAAGTGACTAGTTCAGGGCTTCATGTTCAGTTGGTGCTCAATAAATACCATTAAGTGTGTGGTAATTGATGCAAAGGAACCCCCTGCTCCATTGTAGACTCCTTGAGGGTAGGAATCATACTCCGTACTTAGCACTAATAATAATAATATTAATAATGAGTTAAATGCTACTAGGCTCCAAGCACTGTGCTATGTATTGGAGTAGATACAAGATAATCAGATAGGAGTTAGTCCCTTTCCCACATGGGGCTCACAAATTCTACTGATCAACTGTTGATTCAACTGTATCTGGAAGGATTGTGCCCTCTCTGAGTCTGATCAGCCTCCTTGATGACCACCCCTACTTCAATTAATCAGTAATATTTACTGAGCACTTACTGTGGGCAGAGTACTGAATTAAGCTCTCGGGAAAGTACAATACCATAAGGCTGGAAGTCTAAGTCTGAATTTCAAATGAATGAGAAGCAGCATGGCCTACTGGATAGAACATAGACTGGGGGGAGTCACAGGGAGCTGCTGAGATCTAATCCCAGCTCTGCCATTTGTCTGCTGTGTGACCTTGAACAAGTCACTTCACTTCTCTAGGCCTCAGTTCCCTCATGTGTAAAATGGGGATTGACTGTAAGCCCTATGTGGGTCAGAGATTGCGTCCAACCCGATTCCCTTATATCTACCCCAATGCTTAATACAGTGCCTGGCACATAGTAAGCCCTTAACAAATACCACAGTTATCATTATTATTATGAATGGCTAGATGAAATGATTTGAGATTATATTGCCTACCCACCCACTTCTGAGATAGAGAAAAAAGGGCTGAACCTCATCATCAATGTCTATTCCTGGAAGGCACCCCGTGCATGTTGCCCTTCACTAAGTACGTTTGAAATATTGGATAAAACCTAGCGTCAACCCATGATAATAATAATATTAAAAATTGTGGTGTTTGTTAAACACTACTTGCCAGGCACTGTACTAAATAACTTAACACTGAAAGCTGCCCACAGGTGAAGGGAACGGAGGGGATGAACTAGAAATCAATTCTATATCCCCTTGATCTACACTCCCTTAATTCATTTCTTTCATCTCCCACTCCAGAGTGTGAGCTCCAGGAGGGCAGGAAATGTGTCTACCAACTCCATTGTATTGCACTATCCCAAGCGCTCAGTACAATACTCTGCACACAATAAGCTCTCAATAAATTCCATTGAAGATGATGATTGATTATTTCATATAATTCTCCATTGTGGTTACTGCAGCAGCGTCTCTCCTGGCTGTGTCAGATGTGTATTATGCTTTGGGACCCACCCTTTTTTTTTTCAAGATCTTTTATTGTTAACTCAGAAACAATTGAACCTGTGGTTCCCTGAAGTGCTTAACGGTGGTGAGTATGGCATGGGTGGAATTACTCGCAAGAAGCCCTTAGACAAAATAGATCTCTTTCTGATTTTTTGTTTTTGCTTCCCGCTGTCAGATACTTAAAATTTACATCATCATTATTCCAGTTTGTCTTTTTCTGTCTCTCCAAGAGACTATGAAAAGATTACATTTTCATCAGAAGTCTTGGAGAAGAGCATTTATGCAAAACAGTCAGTATTAGGACATCAATAGTTAACCTTTATTAATAGTTAACCTGCATATTAATACACTTCCATTACCTTCTGTGGAATAGTAGCAGCATCAAAGTAAGGGTTTAACTACCTCACAACTAAAAACCATATATTCCTGCTGCCTTACCCTAGCCATAAGAATGCTGTGTATATGTTTTCCTCATTATTTGGATGTGCTGTTTGAATGTTGTGATCAGTGATTCAGAGCACATGATTCATCAGGAAGACATTTGCTAGGCAGACATGTGAGGATCTGTCTGCCTCTTCAATCTCACTGACAGGGCAAAAATGCTGATTTATAGTAAATCATTAAAATCTGCTTATTATTGCACTGCTTGTTCCTCTTCTTCACTTCAAGCCAGCATCTTGATCTGCATCATGTCTCTTACAATTTTATACTACAGCAAGCAGTTATTTAAACAAGAGAGAAATGATCCTTATTCTTTATTAGCACATATGAAAGGATATTTTGTTTAAAGAAGACTAATTAAGAATGCAGACTCTATTTTCTTGCTCAGTTTACAGAAAAATAAAGATTTAAAACATCTAAGCTGAACAAAGAATGATTGTAGTACAACAATACTTGAGAAAGATGATTCTAGCCATCTATTAAATAATCACAAAATAACGGTTCATATGTTGCCAAAATCACTGACAGGATGGTGGCATATTCAGATTGAAGGAGGCCACGCAAAGCTAAATCCAGTGTGAATACCGATGAAAAGACAGTGCCACTATTGTGAAGAAATGCTCATATTCTCGAAAAATCATTAAGAAAACTTTTACAGGTCTGCTTTTAAAGGGGGAATTCGAGATTTGGTGGAAGCATGAAAAGTGAGTGTTGTGTGACTGGAAAACAAAGAAACCAGCCAAGAAGGTCCATGTTTCGTATGGGTTGCTTACAGTAAAACATTTAATTTGATGCCTGGGGACAAAAATTCTCGCCACTGAATTACAAAGAAGTGAATAAACTGCCTCAAAATTAATCCATACAGATCTGTCCCCTTAATAATACTAATTCCAGAGAACAAAGCAGTGCATAATGCATTTTAAATTAAGTTGGAAAATGCATAATTTATATTTGTTTTATTTCTCAATATTTGAACACAGGTACGTTTTATAATGCTAAGGGTGAGAGGAAGGGCACATTTTGTCCACAGTTCTTCAAATAAGAGCACCAACAAGATTCCTGCTCAAGAAGGAGGATTCGGCTTGCGAAATATTAGACAGAAAAGATAAACACAGGGAGGGTGGAGGAAATGATTTTACCATGCTGTGAAATGAATGTGTTTGGTTCGAATATGGAAAATAAGGCTGCTAATTCCTAATAAAACATTCAGAAACAGATAATTACCCATTAGTTAGGATCAAAAATAATGTCTTCTCTCCCAACAGGAAATTGAGGGGTATCTTGAAGGGGCAGAGGAACTGATATGGAACAGAGGAAAGATTGGGGAATAGTGTGACTAGCTCTTCAAAGCAGGTTGGGAATTCATATAATGCCATGTCTCAGTAGGAACATTAAGGGAATGGAACTGGACTATAAGATAATTGTGGGCAGGTAACATGCCTATCAACTCTGTCAGTCTGTGATATTGTACTCTTCCAAGTGCTTAGTACAGTGCTCTGCACACAGTAAGTGCTCTGTTAATATCATTGATTGATTAGAGACATCAAGGGTGTTAGGCATGTCCTATTTATGTCTCTAAAATGTGTTGGAACAGTATGTCTTTAAAGAGGATTCAATGATTCAATGATTCAAGGATCATAAGAAGTACTGCAACGGAGGGTAGAGAGCTTATTACAGTACTCAAGCAGCTGAACAGAACTTGATAAAGGTTCACTTGTAAATAAGATAATTTTATAAATAAATATGTTCTTTGAGTCATAAATCTTGAGGTAACTCAGGGGTGTAGCCTAGTGGAAAGAGGAAGGGCCTGAGCATCGGCATTCTAATCCTGGCTCCTCCGCTTGAGTGCTGTGTGACCTTGGGCAAAGTCATTTAACTTCTCTGTGCCTCAGATGAAACATCTATTCTCCGTCCCGCTTAAACTCTGAGCCCCATGTGGCATAGGGACCGTGTCTGATTTGTTTACTGCCTATTTACCCCAGTGTTTCATATAGTATTTGACACACAGAAATACCACACAATGTTAATGGACTCCTGATAAACATTTACTATATGCATATAATAGGTTTGAGGCAGTTTTTGACCCTTTCTGTCTTCAAAACTGTCTTTCCAGTCCATCTCATTATTCTTTACCAGTTCATTCTCTTTTCATTTTCTCCATACCTCTAATCCCTCCTCTCTTTGTGGACAAGGAACTTGACTTATACTCCTGCTATACTTTCCCCTGCACTTAATACGGTATACTGCACTCAGACAAAGATCAATAAATTGCTATTTCAACTACTCTCCTGACCACCAAGTCCTCTACAGCATCTGCTCGCCTGCTATGTGACCTTGGGTAAATCACTTGACTCCTCTGTGCCTCATTTTCCCCAATCTGTAAAATGGGGATTCGATACCTGTTATTCTTCTTTCTTAGCTTGTGAGACCCGTGAAGGACAGGGACCGTGTTGGACTTGATTATCTTATATTCATTCAATCACATTTATTGAGCACTTACTGGGTGCAAAGCACTGTACTAAGCACTTGAGTCTACTTAGAACAGCGCTTGGCACATAGAAGATGTTAACACCATATTATATATTAACACCACAGTTAATATTCTTATTATTAGTCTCCACACTCCCTCCCCCTCTTAAATGGCAGATACCCAAGCATTCACATTTGAAAACGTTATTTCACCAATGAACTGCCATACCCACATGCACAGTTAATCTTCTTTTTGATAGGTTACGAACGTAAGCGAACAGTGAGCCATTTGAAGTTGCCATCACAACCTTAGTGAAATGATCTAAGTTGTGACATGCTGCCTTTGGTTTTTTTAATGGTATTTGTTAGGCACTGTACTAAGTGTTGGGATAGGTACAGGCTAATCAGGTTGGACACAGTCCATGTCCCTTATGGGGCTCACAGTCTTAATCTCCACTTTACAGATGAGGTAATGGAGGTACAGAGAAGTTAAGTGACTTGCTCAAAGTCACACAGCTGACAAGTGGCAGAGCCGGGATTCGAGTTTAGGTCCTTCTGACTCCCAGGCCCATGCTTTATCCACTAGGCCACGCTGCCTTTCAATTTCTTGGTTGTAGCCTTTATCCTGAGAGAGTCAGGCATGTGCTGCTAGGATGCAGAGCTTACTTGAATGATGTATTTCAGCTGCACTATTGCTAAAGATGGACTTTTGCTTGCCGACACATTTTCAGGGCAAAATAATAAGCGTGAATATTTTCCTACGATGTTTTGATTCTTTGAACATTGAGTTGGGCATCTTTTCTCACTCCCTTGCAGTCCCACCCTTACTCTTTGAAGCTATTGTCTGCGAGGCCTGAAAAATATATTTTAGTTAAGCTAATGGCTAATTACATCAAGGAAAGAAACACCCAGCTGTCATATATGGATTGATTAACTCCAAAAGCTGCTACTAAAGCCATCACACTCTCAGAATTACTTCTATTTCAAAAAGGACATCTCTAGTGGTTTAGTTTTCCGCCAAAGATTATGTTTTCTCTCCAAGCGAGGCTGCCTTTTCCATAGCCTTCAACAGCCTCTGCTCTATTTGCAGTAATCTCAGGAAAATCATGATAATAATACTAATATTGCTGATGATAATGTTAATAATAATGGCAAGTTGTTAAGTGCTTACTGTGTGCCCAGCCCTGGGTTAGCTACGGTATAGGCAGATCAGACACAGTCCCTGCTCCACATGGAACTTGGTCTAAGAAGAAGGAGTAAGAGGTGCTAATCCATATTTTACAGATGAGGAAACTAAAGCAAAGACAAGTTAAATTAGGGAAGTAGTATGGTCTAGTGGAAAGAGCATAGGCCTTGGAATTAGAGGAGTTGGGTTCTAATAAGCAGCTCCACCACTTGCCTGCTTTGTGGCCTTGGGCAAGTCACTTGTGTCTCAGTTTCATGGGAATTCACAACCACTTTCCCTTCCTGCTTAGACTGTTAGGCCTCTGTGGGACAGGGACTGTGTTCAACCTGATTAACATGAATCTACCCTGGTGCCTAGACCAGTACTTGACACATAGTAAGTGTTTAACAAATGCCATAACCATTATTATTATTGTCACTGCTCATATACTTCAAGCCTTTAGTAAATTATTACCTCAGTGGATATCATGAATACACAGAGGAGGCAATGACCTTCTTAATGCCAATTGGGTTGGGTTCCAGTCATGGTTTTCATCTCTAACCTCTATCTTCCTAAAGTTATTTGACTTGCCTAACATCATATAATAGGCAAATACCAGAGGCGGGATTAGAATGCAGGTGTTAGAACCTATGGTCTTTCCATTAGGCCACGCAGCAACTCAATAATTGTAATTAAGGGCTTACTAATCGCCAATCACTTGGGTAGATACAAGAAAATCATGTAGGGGCTAGTCCCTGCCCCACATGGGCACTCACAGTGTAAGGAAGAAGAAGAACTGGCATTTTATCCCCATTTTACAGATGAGAAAATGGAGGCACAGAAAAGTTAAGTGACTTCCCCAGACAAGTGGTAGAAACAGGATTGGAACTGAGGATCTCTGGCTCTAAGACTCTTGGACTCCTTCTACTAGGCCATGCTGCTCCTCTCCTGATGTCCCACTGGGCTTTTTCTGCTCTCCCGTGATGCCAGAGTAAGAACTTCTGAGCTCGAGAATTCGTTTGATGCGAGAGGTAGAGTTCACATATGAAATGATAGAGCAGATGAGGGTTTTTAATATACTTCATGTACACATGGAATCCATTGCCTTTTGGTGAAACACATGCACTCCAGCCGGGTGGGAAAGTCACACCTAGGCCCCCTTTATGCTTCTCAGAAAGATCTGGAGATAATGGAAGGAAAACATTTCCCCTTAACCACTTCAGTCTTATTTAGGTTGTGCTGATTTATGGAACACCTTCCTCAGGAATTTCAGAAAGATGCCGAGTTCCCAGTTTTATATGAAAGCCCTAATCCAACATGTTATCAGGAGATTGCTCTCTCTCAGCCATGCTCCCCAAAGTAGGGTTTTTAAATTTCACATTTTTATTTCTTTTCCAGGACACAGTAGTGGGTGAGTTTTCAGGTTTTTTTCTGCTTACATATTTACTTTTGTTTGGTACACACCCATATATCAGCAGGAGTGTTTGCAATTAAGCCTTTCTAAGGAAGTAAGAATGGACACTCATTCCTCAAAGTTGACTTCAGAATTTTCAAAAGATATAGGTATGTTTTTTGCTAGTAGTCATGAATCTTTCATCATGTTTCTATGTCAAGGAGGCATATATGTTTTTAGGCGTATGCAATAATAATAATTAAAAATAGTTGTGGTATTTATTCCCCTCTCAGAGTCACATCTGGAGAGTTTCCAGTACTCTACCAGTCTCAACTACGGGCGGGAGAGGCAAGCAGAGGCCTACCCATTCCATTCCTAGTTTGGGCAGTGGCTAGGGAGTGGAAGGCCATCTGCTACTAGTCAAAACTCACCTGTGCTGGTCAGCAGAGGCATGAGAGAGAGTTGAGTGTGTAAACCACAGGCCTCGGAGTCAGAGACCCTGGGTTTTAATCCTGGCTCTTCCAGTTACCTTCTCTGTGACCTTTGGCAAGTCACTTAAGTTCTCTGTGCCTCAGTTTCCTCACCTGTAAAGTGGGAAGTCAATGCCCGTTCTCTCTCCTACTTTACTGTGAGCCCCATGTGGGAAAGGAACAGGGCATTGACTCCCTGTTCTCCCGCCTACTTAGACTGTGAGCTCCATGTGGGACAGGAACTGCGTTTGACCTGATTAACATGTATCTACCCCCATTGCTTAGTATGGTGCTGGACACATAGTTAGCACTTAACAGTTATTATAAAAATGACACCATAGTAATGATGACATAATAATATGATTGATGTTTAATGGATAATCCCTTCTGTATTATACTCATGTAAAAATTGGCTCACCATCTTCAAGAGCTGCAGCTCTGCATGGAACCCTTTTCCTTTTTTGTTGAAAGATATTCACGCATAGCAATGTCTTTTGCATGCCCCAAAGCACCTGTACAATTTCAGCAGAACAAGAACATCTATTCCCAGTTAAATTCTTCATTGGCAGAGAGAAGGAGAGTTATTTTCAAGAGAACATGATCGCATTATTATGGGTTAATGCGACTTAACACTTCTGGCTGTAAGTATTTCCTCTGGAAGTGGTAATTTCTCGTTAACATCTCTTGGCACAAGGTGGAACGCATACCATCTCAAGCCAGCCAAAAGCTCCTCACCCCCAAGGATTGAACGCTTGTCTTGCTTTACCTCTGGGTTTAGAAAAAAGAGAAGACGAAGGCTAACCTAGGGCTTTGTCAGATCTGCCAGGTCAATTACAAACGAGGTTTGCAGCACTGACAGTCAAAGAAACTTGCCCTGGATTCTAAACGTTGCTTCCTGTTAGATCAAGCCACAAACAAACCTTATTGCCAGTGTGGTTCCAGGGCATCAAAGACAGGCAGTTCTCCTCAGCAGGGGAGGTAACACTCCTCTGTAGCTGCAGAGAAATATCCAGAGCTTGCTCTAGGCCAGTTTCATATATGAGTGAAACCTTTAACAAATACTCTACTAAGGGAGAGAACTGGATCCACCAAACAGTAGTTAAGTTACGAAGTTTCTTCCTTATGCATACTTTCCTCCTACCCGCTTAATCAGACTTCCCAACAAGGGTTATGTGCTGCAGTAAAAATGTTCAACATTTTCAGATATTATGTCTCGTCAGGCAATAAATGTAACTGATTTTGACTCAGTAACAGGAATTTTAAAGCTCTGCTCTGAGTTTCTGGGTTATAGCACAGAAAGAGGACACTGCTACATGCTGAACTTTAGGCTGTATCCATGTGGAACACTTGGTATTGGGTAGGACCAGCATGTTGATGCCATTGTTAGGACAAGTTTCTAATACAGAGATATCTGGTCTCTCATTTATTTTTCTTAGGGTTTTATCAGTAATGTCTAGGCACTGATGCCCTTTGCTTGAGGGACAAGAATTCTTTCATTCAATCATATTTATTGAGCCCTTATTGTGCGCAGAGCACTGTACAAATTGCTTGGGAAAGTAAACACAACAATAAACAGGGGCCTTCCCTAACCACAATGAGCTTACAGTCTGGGGGTGGGGGGAAACAGACATCAATATAAATAAATAAAATCATTAGGACTATGGATATATTCCCGGGGGTTCAAATAGATCAGAAATGAAACTCCTTGAGAATAAAATAGATTGTGAGTGACCAACACTTATGTCAACTGTGTTGGGGTAAATAGAGTGCCGAGAGAGGAGTAGAATTCCCCAGGTCTCAGTATGGCAGTGCCCCTGTTTGAAGACAAACTAGTAAAGCAAGAGTTCATAGGTGTTAAAGACTCCTGAAAAATGTCTACCAACCCATTTTTGTCCAGTGCTTCAGTAGATACCAGCATGGCCAGAAACAGGGGGTCTGGATCGGATGACTTCTTGAGTTTACCTCCAGTACTAGAAATTCAACACTTCCATTCCTCCTGAGAACTGAGTCTGGGATGAGGATATTAGAGTAGGACACTGAGTAGGAAGTATGGCAAGGTCAACTTGCAAGACAAGATTCGCCCCAATATAATGGGAGGTGGATGAGAAAAGGACATTCTTCTTGCACAAGTTGAGTACAGAGTGGGTCCTATACACCTTCCTTTAGGAGTAGTGAGTCTTTCTGAGGTGGTGTGTTGAGAGAGAAGATGACTAGCAAATGGGAGTAACTATGTTTGCCCCTAGTGTTTTATTCTTGACAGCACTTCAATGACATATTAAAATGATAAGATGCACTGTGCCTCAGTGGAGATGAAGCCCCTTCTCATCATTCCCACACCAGTATAGCTGCTGGATTTGAGCTCTAGGGAAATGATTCTCACATTCAAGGGAAGCTCTGGGCTGAGGTTCATGCCAACCTCTGTTCTCTATAGTGTTAGGTAGATCTCAACTAAGTTGTTCTATGTAAATGATTACCCAATCCTCAAACCAGCTTGGGGGCATTAATAACTCTGTTCCTAAATTTCAAAATAAAACAGAAACAGGAGAAAGGTCACAAAAAAGCATGCTGCTTAGCCCAGGAGATGACACTGGACTTTCCAGAGTTGATTTCTGAGGCCTCTTCAAGATAGTCTGTGACTTCCTACCAAGAAGGAAGGAAGGCAGGAGAGAGGATAGGGTTGATAGACTACCTCTTCCCTCCTTTTCCTATTCTCAATCCGTGAAAACCCTGCCCCTCATTAGTTCACTTACCAAATTTCATCACCTAAATGAGCAACAGATAGTCTAATCAGTCGATTAGACCGTAAGCCCATCAAAGGGCAGGGGCTGTCTCTATCTGTTACCGATTTGTACATTCCAAGCGCTTAGTACAGTGCTCTGCACATAGTAAGCACTCAATAAATACTATTGAATGAATCAGACAAATACCCTGAGGAGAAATGAGTCACGACAGGGGTATGATTTGCATAAGAGATGTTTTGTTGGTTTACGAAGTCGTCTGTGTAGCCTATGAATTCTAAGAATCCTGAGGTGAAGGGGTTGACTAAGGTCCATCATGACATCACCTCCCCCTCCCAGTCACAAGACATGATCTTAAACTAGCTTGATGCCCTCCTTCTCTCCGCCTCCCCCCCCCCCCCCATCCCATGTGCAACCTCACTCCTGGTACTGCCTTCCTATCTGTAGAGAAAAAATGCTCAAAATCATCATGAAAATGAAGAAAATAGAGTTCCGGCAGGATCCCGAGAGGCTTTAATACCTATAAATTTCAGGTAAGCATAATAACACATGTACATTTCACCTTACAAAGCTGTTACTCTGTAGCATCACATTCCGCAGAAAAATGACACTCATTCTCATTGAAGAGGGCAGGATTAGGATTCCATTTGGAAGTGCCATCAAATGTCTTCTTCTAAAATATTGCATGCTGTTTTCAGTAACCCCATCAATCAGTGGTATTCATTCATTCATTCATTAAATTGTACCTGCTGAGCACCTACTCTGTGCTGAACATTGTACTAAGTACTTGAGAGAGTACAGTATGACAACAGACACATTACCTGCCCACAACAAGCTCACATTCTATAGGGGGCAAAAGACATTACTATAAATAAATAAATTACAGTTATGTACGTAAGTGCTGCGGGGCTGGGCGGGGGGATGAAAAGAGGGAGCTAGTCAGGGTGATCCAAAAGGTAGTAGGAGAAGAGGAAAGGAGGGCTTAGGAAAGGCCTCTTGGGGGAGATGTGCTTTCAGTAAGGCTTTAAAGGGGGGAGAGAGTAATTGTCTGTCAGATTTGAGGAGGGAGAACGTTCTAGGCCAGAGGCAGGATGTGGTCAAGCGGTTAGTGGTGATGTTCAGAGCACTGTACTAAGTGTTTGGGAGAATACAGTTGGTAGACATGTTTCCTGCCCACAAGAGCTCACAGTCTAGATGGGGAGACAGGCTTCACAGACACTGTCCTCTCCTGGTTCTCCTGTCTTTCTGGTCACTCATTCTCAGTCTCTTTCTCAGGCTCCTTCTCTGCCTCTCATTGCCTAACTGTGGGAGTCTCTCAAGGCTCGGTTATGGGCCCCCTTCTATTATTTATCTACACCCACTCCCTTGGAGAACTCATTGGCTCCTCTGGCTATAACTTCCATCTCTAATGCAGATGATTCCAAAATCCACCTCACCAGCCCTGGTCTCTCTTTCCTTCTTTACAGTCTCATGTTTCCTCCTTCCTTCAAGACACCTCAGAATTTATGTGTTCAAAACAGAACCCCTTATCTTCCTGCCCTAACTCTGTCCTCCCCATGACTTTCCCATCTCTGTAGACAGCTCCACCTTCCCTGTCTTACAAGCCCCAAACCTTAGCGTTAGCCTTGACTCCTCTCTCTCATTCAACCCACAGATTCAATCTGTCACTAAATTCTATCAGTTCAAAGTTCACAACATCACTAAAGTCCACCCTTTCCTCTCTTTCCAAACTGTTACATTAATCCAAGCATTTCTCCTATCCCGCCTTGATTCCTGCATCCACCTCCTTGCTGATCCCTCTGCTTCCTGTCTCTCCCCTCTCTTGTCCATATTTAAATCTGCTGTCCAAATTATTTTGTACAGAAACATTCAGTCCATTTTTCCCCACTCCTCAAGAACTTCCAGTGGTTGCCCATCTATCTCCAACTCAACATCAACAGAAATTTCTTACTATTGGCTTTAATGCACTCAATCACCTTGCCCTGTCCTACCTTAAAAATAATAATAATGTTGGTATTTGTTAAGCACTTACTATATGCAGAACACTGTCCCAAGTGCTGGGGTAGATACAGGGTAATCGGATTGTCCCACACGAGGCTCACAGTCTTCATTCCCCTTTTACAGAGGAGGGAACTGAGACACAGAGAAGTGAAGTGACTTGCCCACAGTCACACAGCTGACAAGTGGCAGAGCCGGGGTTCGAACCCAAGACCTCTGACGTACAAGCCTGGGCTCTTTCCACTGAACCACACTGCTTCCCGAGTTACCTTACCTAACTCCTTTTCTACTACAACCCAATCCACACACTTGGTTCCTCTAATACCAACCTACTCTCTGTACCTCAATCTCATCTATCTTGCTGCCGATCTCTTGACCACATCCTGGAACACCCTCTCTCTTCATATCCAACAGATGATCACTCTCCCCACCTTCAAAATCATAATAAAAGCACATCTCCTCCAAGAGGCCTTCCCCAAATAAGCCCACATTTCCTCTTTTCCCACTCCCTTCTGGGTTGCTCTTGCTCTTGGATTTATTCCCTTTATTCACCCTACCCTCACCCCGAAGCACTTATGCACAATTTATTTATTTATATTAATGTCTGTCTCTCCCTCTGTACTATAAGCTCCTTGTGGACAGGAAGCTGTCTACCAACTCTGTTACATTGTACTCTCTCAAGCACTTAGTACAGTGGTCTGCATTCAGCAAGCACTCAATAAATACAATAGATGGACAGAACAGTAATATGTTACAAATACGTATAGAATATCAAAGATAAAGAATTCAAATTTCTTCTCTCATTAGAATGTCTTCTTTCAGGATGGAATATTACATTTTTGCACAATGCGATCTAGCTTTATTTTCCCCATTCATGTTATCTAGAGATGTTATTTATTGTCCCTGATGACAGCGAAGAAAATATTAGCTCATGATTTCTACAAGTTGAGCACCATGCATTTTTCACCAAGCAGTCATTTTTTTGAATAATAAAGACACCCATTGGCTAACCCAAGTTTCCAACCTGAATTACTATCTAAATTCTTAACAATGAGCACAGACGATTTATTTTTGAAGAACATTTAAAACTGGCTTTTGTGTGAAATGCTTTAGACATCGTATCAAACAACACCATAGAGAAACATGTTAAAATGCAGAATTTGTATGCCTAACATCAGATGTCCTATAGGAAGGATGCATTGTTTTGTGAGTTCCCTAAAAATAAAATTGTGCCTTTGTTCTGCATCTGCCATGTTTTGCTTAGATAGAACATACGCATATTCCAGCATGTATCACTGTAGTGTCAAACAGGTAGTTTTGAGATTTCTGTCCAGACACACCACACCCCAAAAAAGGAAAACAGCCTTGACTGGTGGCAACAAAGCAGTAGTAGGAATCAAGACACTGGTCTCTACCTGATACCCAACCTGCTGGATGACATCTCTCTGCCTCTGTTTTCTCATCTGCAAAATGGGAATAATGAATTATGTTCCTCCCTGCCTTTAAAGCATGTCCTGGGGGCACATGAAATCATTTTTAGTATATACTTTGGAAAATAAAGTAGTCAGTGAATCCCATTTATGAGTTTTCCATATTTGCACGGGGTCTTTCAAAGGTCATAAGTCTCTTTAGTTGATTTTATCTCTACATTTCACTCTATGATAACATTTAAAACTAAATATGGCATGAAATTATACAGAAGCAGGGAAGCAGCATGGCCTAGTGGAAAGAGCATGGATTCAGAGGACCTGGGTTCTAATCCCAGCTATACCACTTGTCTGCTGCCTTGGGTAAGTCACAACTTTTTTTTTTTAATCGTATTGGTTAAGCTCTTACTTCATGCCAGGCACTGTCCTTAGCACCGGGGTAGGTACAAAGTAATCAGGTTGGACACAACCCCTGTTGTGTATAGGGCTCAGTCTTAATCTCCATTTTACAGATGAGGTAACTGAGGCACAGAGAAGTGAAATGATGTGCCCAAGGTCACACAGTTGGTAAATTGCAGAGCTAGGATTAGAGCCCAGGTACTTCTGACTTCCAGCCCCTTGTTTTATCCACTAGATCATGTCGCCTTGTGCCTCAGTTCCCTCATCTGCAAAATGGGGTGCAATACCTCTGCTCCCTCCTACTTACAATGTGAGTCACATGCGGGACTTGTTTATCTTGTACCTACCCCAGAGCTTGGTACAGTGCTTAGCACATAGTAGGCATTTAACAAATATTATTATCATTATTATTATTACCATTAGAATGCTCAAATAAAAAGCTGTAATGCAATGACTTGAAAAATCAAAATGGACAAAATGTCTACCAGGTTCATGTATCACTTAAAAATACCTTTACATGTGGAACAGCAAGTCACCTTGGCAAAAGAAATTTCCAAACATTGCCAAGAGAATGGACAATATTTTTAATGGGGCTGTTCCTTTGGTTATTTTGATTTGCATATTTGAATACAACTGAGAAAGCAATTAATTCAAACCTAAATAACCTACATGTTTAGAATTATGTTTATGGTCTTACAACCGACAAATTTATGAAGAAGTCTGGGACCATTACTCTAATGCACAATGTGCATCAATCTCTCCTGGAGATTCGTCTGGTGCTTTATTTCGAAAACTTGTGCAGAATGAGGTAGAGAATGCAGAGCATTTAAGACCGAATGATAATCAGACACTTTAACGCATTTAAATCATAATGCTACATTATGTTCCAACCCTTCGATTTTCTCACAATTCTTAGTGGTGCAGTTCCCACAGGATGGTTGTCTTCGGAGAAAATAAGACATTGAGTCTGTTACAATTGCAAGGAGAATTTCGGCAAGAGAGGGGCTTTCTTTTCGCAAGATTTATACAGAAGAGGCCAGCTGCCAATGTAATAATTGAGAACCACCTGGTGGAAATGTGGCTCTTTTCACAGGGAAGCTTCTGGGTCTCTTTTCTCTCTAAATGGAAAAGGTGACACTCCGCTTAAATGCTTGAGGTCAAATGAAAGTTAAGCTGGTGGGCCCCAAGTTTAACCCACTTTAACACTTTAACTTTAACAAGTTTAACACTGGAGGGAGGGAGAAGCCTCCTAATCAATCCATCAATCAGTGGTATTTATTGAGGGGTTAAAGTGTGTAGGACACTGTACTAAGCACTTGGGAGAGTACAATACCACCGCCCACAATGAGTTTATAGCCTAGAGGAGTTTACAGTCTAGAGGACTCCTGGATTTTAGGGTGAGAAACGTGCTGGAGCCACTGGTTCCACAATCACTCAACTTTGGTCCTTCAGAAGATATGCATTCTATCTTTTTTCACCCCTTCAAGCCCTGGAATCTCTTTCCATGAAGAGTAAGACAGATAATATCTGTCTAATATGGACAAGAGGTGGTGATGCCTGGAAGAAATGGGATGGATTAGATAACCTCTGGTGAGTCCTTCTGATCGTGAGGTTTCTCATATCCCCATGATGGCATTTTTACATGTGGCCAGACAAACGGTGTCAGCAAACCAACTGAATGAAAGCTATACAGTATATTTAGGCCACAAGGCCTCCAGTGGGAGATAAAGAAAAAAATGTGGTGCCCATTTGACTGAATATCAGCACAAAAGGCTATACTGACTCCTTATGACTGGTTTTTGATGAAAACCGAGATAATCAATTCCTCGGCCTTACCATAAAGGTTGACTAATTTGGATTGCAAGATAAAGTATGAAAATCTCCACTTCAAGGAAAAACATTAGTTGGTCTCCTCTTTGGCCAATTGAATTTTTCCTTTTCTAGCCTGTAGATTAAATATCTCAATCCTGAATTTTCTTTAAATAAGGGAATTTGACTTCAGCTCCAGGATTGACACCTGGAGAGAGGAAAGTGACCAGGTGTTTCACTGAGAGAAGCAGCATGGCTCAGTGGAAAGAGCACAGGCTTGGGACTCAGAGGTCATGAGTTCGAATCCCAACTCTGCCACTTGTTAGCTGTGTGACTGTGGGCAAGTCACTTAACTTCTCTGTGCCTCAGTTACCTCATCTGTAAAATGGGGATTAACTAGGAGGCTCACGTGGGACAATCTGATTACCCTGTATCTACCCCAGTGCTTAGAACAGTGCTCGGCACATAGTAAGCGCTTAACAAATACCAACACTATTATTATTTCACTTTAGGTAGGAAGGTCATGCATTTAGGGGTTCTGAACCATCATCTGACTGACCTAAAATTAGAACTATTCAGATCTGTTTTAGACTGTGATCTGAAAAATCCTCCACTACTGAGGTGGTAGCGGTGGGGGAAAAATGCTACCAGCTTGCCACAGCTGAAGAAGAGTAGGAAAAGGACTCATTTCCTTGGTCTGGATGGGTTAATTCCCCCATGTGGGCAAAGACTGTGAAAGCTTTATCTTATTGCTCTTTTCCAGCAGTCACCAAAAAGGCTACTTCCTGTTGCCATCAGCCAACCCAGCTGAGTTTGACTCTCCCAGGCCATGGGTGGGAATTTGCAAAGCAGCCAGAAACACATTATCAGCAGGCTTCGCTGGAAACTCTCATTCACTGCCAGGAAGTATTCATTCTGGCATGGACCTCGTTGCCTGCTGCTGACCCATCTCCACCACCAGCTCGTGTTGCAGCTTCTGACCATTTCTTCTCATTGCCATCTGGCTCAGTTGGAAAATGAAGCCCTTTCTGATGCTTTTCTTAACTCCCCACCTTCCTTCTCTCTCTTGCTAGTTCCCCTCATTCATTCCTCTGCTTTCTAATTTCCCTCTTCCTTCCCACCCTCCAACACCTCATTTTCTCATCTCTTCTAGTAAGTCAATCATATTTGTTGAGTGCTGTAACTAAGCACTTGTGAAAGTACAATATAAAAATGTGACACATTCCCTGCCCACAACAAGCTTACAGTCTAGAAGGGGAAACAGACAATAATATAAATAAATAAATTACAGATATGTCCATAAGTGCTGTAGAGTTGGGAGGGGGGATGAAGAAAGGGAGCAAGTCAGAGTGACCCAGAAGGGAGTGGAAGAAAGGGAAAAGAGGGTTTAGTTAGGTTAAACCTCTTGGAGGAGATGTGCCTTCAATAAGGCTTTGAAGGAGGGGAGTCTAACTATCTGTTGGATATGAGGAGGGAAGATGTTCCAGGCCAGAGGCAGACAAGAGGTCATTGAGAAGTGGACAAGAGGTCGGCGGTGAGGTAGATGAGGTTGAGGTACAGTGAGAAGGTTAGCATTGGAGGAGCAAAGTGTGTGGGCAGGGCTGTAGTAGGAGAGTAGTGACGTGAGGTAGGAGAGGGCAAGGAGCTTTAAAGCCAATGATGAGGAGTTTCTGGTTGATGCAGAGGTGGATGGACACCCACCGGAGGGACTAGAAGTCCTGTTCCTTGTCTATCTAAGTGGAACTGATTATGGTCCCCCTCAGATAGATAGCGCAGTAAAATAGAGGAGAAAGATAAGTTCTACTTTGGGGGTGGCTCCATCTTTTTGTCCCAAGACGTGAGCTTTCACAAATTTACTAGTATGACAAGGGAGAGGAGGAACATGCAATGAGAAGTCAGACAACTGGGTAGCATCACATTTGGGCAATCACACTCCTCACTGGCTATCAAGGTATCGACATATCAGTCTGTATCCCAGCCAGTGAAGTGACAGGTGGCTTCAGGGCCTACAGTGAACTTGCGTGACTAATCTCCATACGTACAGTAAGCAAACGCGTTACACAGCAGCATATGTGGAGACGTTGCATGGGATCACCGTATGCTTCCAAGTCACACATGATACGGGCCTCCCTGCCGTCCTCAGAGAACTGCGTCTCGTATGTTTTTGAAGGGTTTAGAGATGCCTATCTCTCTCCACAGACTGCTCAACCTGACACTTCTATTGACTCCCATCATCTTCCCTGTCTCTCTCCCATTCCCACCTCTGAGGTTCCGCACCCCTTTGACTTAATAATAATAATAATAATAATCATGGTATTTGTTAAGCACTTATTATGTGCCAGGCACTGTACTAAGCCCTTGAGTGGATTCGATACAAGCAAATTGGGTTGGACATAGTCCCTGTCCCCCGTGGGGCTCCCAGTCTCGATCCCCATTTTACAAATGAGGTAACTGAGGCCCAGAGAAGTGAAGTGACTTGCCCAAGGTGGATTAGACTGTAAGCCTGTCAATGGGCAGGGATTGTCTCTATCTGTTGCTGAATTGTACATTCCAAGCACTTAGTACAGTGCTCTGCACATAGTAAGTGCTCAATAAATACTACTGAATGACTCATGATGTCCTTGTCAGTTTGTCCCTGTGGGGTTCTGCCAGTCTCTTTTTCCTTCTCCAGAGTTTCTCTCCTTTTCACCGAATACTGTCCTTTTTCTTCAATGGTCAGACCATTAGGTGACTTCCAAATTGTGTGGATTTTAGCCTTGAGATTGGGGAACTTCAATCTATAATCTTTTCCCAGAGAGTAAACTAGGAAAAAAAACACCCAAAGAACAAATGAGGTCTGCTGGGTGATGCTAACTGTGATAGGAAAATTATTCTAATAGAAATGATCAACATATGGGAAATACTTCCTACAAAGAAAAGAAGTGAGATTACCTGACTAATGAAGAGAGATTTCAAGGGTGCAAATGATCTCAAGAATATAATATATAATATTGTTTACTGTTATACAATAAATTTTAATTTTTCATTAACCAATCAACAATAATTATTGAGTCATTACTGTGTTCAGCACACTGAACTAAGTGCTTAAGAGAGTAAGATAGAATTAGTTGATGTGCCCAGGTCTTTGTCATAGTTCAGTGTGACCAGTGGAAGCTCTTGGAAGAGTACAATATATTCAGTAGACATGATCCCTGCCCTCAAGGAGGTCCATATCCTCTGGGGGAGACAGGTATGAAAATAAATTCCAGCTAGGAATAAGTAGTATTATTACCCATAGCCCATTACGCACAGCCCAGTTTGATTTAGTGTTATGGCTGATCTCAACGCTTCCCATCTTTCCCCTCTCCAGTCCATGCTTCACTGTTCTTCTTGGATATATGTTTTCAAACAAATATTCTTTGTACATCTCCCCACTCCTCACAGAACCTCCAACCTCAGGCCATTCCATTACATACCAAGCAGAAACTCTAATCATTGGAGAAGCCTAATTGACAGAGCACGGGCCTAGGAGTCAGAGGACCTGGATTCTAATCGGAACTTGACTATTCTGTCACCTTGGACGCATCTCTTAACTTCTCTGTGACTGTTACCTCATCTGTAAAATACGGATTAAGACTGTGAGCCCCATGTGGGACGTGGACTGTGTCCAACGTGATTAGCTTGCAGCTATCCCAGTGTACAGTAGAGTTCCTGGCACGTAGCAAGCCCTTAACAAACACCATAAGAAAATGTTACCTCATATACAAAATGGAAATTAGGACTGAGAGCCCTATGTGGGAAGGGGACTGGGTCCAATTGGAATATCTCACATGTACCCCAGCACTTATTTCAGTTCCTAGGACATAGTGAGTACTTAAATCAGTTCTTCCCCTTCCTAGCTATTCTCTCTTTTCCCGCACTTCTAAAGCCAACCTACTTTTTGTGCCTTGATCTCATCTCTCTCATTGACAAACCCTTGCTCACATCCTCCCTCTTGCCTAGAACTCCCTTCCCTTTCACATCAGACAAAACTCAGCTCTCTTCCTCTTCAAAGCCCTCTGGAATCACATCTCCTCCTTGAGGCTTTTTTAATGAATCTCTCATCTCCACAACCTATTTCCTCGCACAATAGCCACATCAGCACTCCGCTCCAACTGAGCACTCAGATTCTTACTCACCAACCAAAGCACTTGTGTACCCACCTTTACTCACTATTACTTACTCCTATCTGTAATTTAATTTCATATCTGTCTCCCCCACAGAATTGTGAACACCTTGAGGACAGGGATCATGCCTACTGAATATACTGAACTCTTCCAAGTGTTTATTGCAGGGCTCTGTTGAAGAGATGCTCAATAAATGTTATTGATTGATTATATATACATGAGTTTTCATGAGTTAGTGTTTAAATAATAGGATATATAAGATCTGTACATAAGCACTAATCGTAGCTCTGCCAGTTGTCTGCTCTGTGACCTAGGGCAAGTCACTTAACTTCTCTGTACTTCAGTTACTTCATCTATAAAATGGGGATTGAATCCACTTCCCTCTTAGACAGTTATCACCATGTGGGACGGGGACTGAGTCCAACCTGATAATCTTGTACCTAGCCCAGCGCTTAGAATAGTGATTGACACGAAGTAAATGCTTAATATCATAAAAAATGTGTTAGAAGAGGTCATGAATGCACAAGTGTATAGGTACACAGAGTTGCTGAATTGGCATTTTGAAGGTGTTGAAATCATAATTTGTTTTCACCATCTTCAAATTTATGAAAAGTCATCGCAAGGAGAAAGACTTTTATTTGCACTCCATCCCCAACTCAGGTAGAATTAGAGGATTGAGATTGGACAAAAGCAAAACTGCTTTCACCATGGGTCAGAACATCTAGGTTTATTTTTTTCTTATATTTAAGTGTTTACTATGTGTCAAACACTGTTCTAAGCTCTGGAGAAGATACAAGTGAATTAAGTTGGACAGAGTCCCTGTTCTGCGTGGGGCATGAACCTCACAGTCTGTAAATTTATTCATTTGTATTGATGTCTGTCTCCCCCGTCTAGGCTGTAAATTCAATGTGGGCAGGGAATGTCACTATTTATTTTTGCATTGTACTTTCCCAAGTGCTTAGCGTAGTGCTCTGCACACAGTAAGTGCTCAATAAATGCAACTGAATGAATGAATAAATGGGAGGGAGAACCAGAGAACTGAGGCACAGAGAAGATGTGTGCTTTGCCCAAGATCACACTGCAGGCAAGTGGTGGAGCCGGGGTTAGAACCCAGACACTCTGACTCCCACATACTCCCCTCTGGCCTGGAACTCCCTCCTCCCTCATATATAACAGACCACTGCTCCTCCTATCTTCAAAATCCTCCTAAAAGCACATCTCCTCCAAAAGGCCTTCCCCAGAGAGCATAATAATTTCCTTATTCTCCCTTCTCTCTGGATTGCCTACACACTTCTATCAGAGAAGCAGCGTTGCTCAGTGGAAAGAGCTCAGGCTTGGAAGTCGGAGGTCTTGGGTTTGATTCCCAGCTCTGCCACTTGTCAGCTGTGTGACTGTGGGCAAGTGACTTCACTTCTCTGGGCCTCAGTTCCCTCATCTGGGGGATTAAGACTGTGAGTCTCGTGTGGGACACCCTGATTAACCTGTATCTACCCCAGCGCTTGGAACAGTGCACTGCACATAGTAATTGCTTAATACCAACATTATTATTATTATTATTATCTGTACCCTTTAAGGATTTGGGATTCACCCCTCCCTCAGCCCCACAGCGCTAATATACAGATCCATAGTTCATTTTATTGTCTGTCTCCCTTTGTAGACTGTAAACTCTTTGTGGGTAGGGAACATGTTTACCAACTCTTTTAAACTGTACTCTCTCAAGTACTTAGCACAATGTTCTGCACATGGGAAGTGCTCAGTAAATATCACTGATGATCGATTGCTTTGCACAGAGTAAACGTTTTATAAATAGTATTATTACTACTTTCTGGAGACCTTTAAGAGGAGGAGAAATAACTGGCTGCTTGGGCTGGTTGAGATGCAGAGGTAGCTGGTTCAGGAGGCAATTGAGAGTTTTAGGGTCCTAGCACTTCCATTTTTCTAATACACAGAAAATCCAGTGGACTTTTTGTTTCCATGTTGTACCCCAAGTAGAAGCCTAATACATAGAAAGGTGCACAATTCTCTCCCTCCTACTTGGGAGCATTAAACATTATTTTACCCATATGCTTCATGGGATTTCAGTATTATTTTATATCACCCACCCAAATCAAGAGTGAATGACTTACTATTCTGAAAAATTGCACGAGAGAAAACCTCAGATGAATGCGTAGGGCTTCTGTGAAATCAAGTCTTAGTACATTGAGTTTAATCCAAATATATTTCAAAAACAGAGGTTTCAATTGTTGTAAACTACAGAACACATGGAGAATCCCTGGAGAAACAGATGTTAGATCTTCTGATAGCAGTAAAACATCCAAAAAAATCTTGTAAATATGAACAAACTTGACTAATAGAGTATTTGGCAGTTAAAGAGATAGAAATGCACAGAGGATGTCATTCAGCTTTTTAAAATAGTATCATGTGTGTCATTAAAAAAGAAATATTCTTTTAAATGTCTGTTATTTAGTTTTAAAATGAAAAATATTGAATAGTTAAACTTTATTAAGTGTAAAATTGGTTTTTTAGCGTGCTTTGGAAATGTTAGATACCAGAAAGCGAACTCAAGAAGTCACAGAAGGCAGTTTGCTTTGGAGATGGTAAGAATAATAGCAAATGCTCTGGGTTTGTCGGAGGTGCACCAAACGATAAACATTCTAGAATTCAGGAACCTACATTGTTGCCTTCAATGATGAGTCATCTATGTGGTGTGATAATTCCAAACATTCCAAAAACACTTGTATTTGTCAAAAAGAGAACCCAGGCATTGTTCTCTAGGTTGGTCCTGGGCTGAATTGACTTCCTGTTGTAAATAAGATCTTCTTTCCACATCTCTTGCGGTAGCACCAGGGACGTTTTGTTTCATTAGATTCCTAGAGTTGGTGACCAGTTCCCAATCAATCAATCAGTAGTATTTATTGAGTGCTCACTTTGTGCAAGAGGACTGTACTAAGCTCTTGGGAGAGTACAATGCAATAGAGTTAGTAGACATGTTCTCTACCCACACTGAAGCAGTGTGGTCCAGTAGATAGAGCATGGACCTGGGAGTCAGAAGGATCTGGGCTCTAATTCTGGCTCCATCACCTGTCTGCCGTGTGACCTTGGGCAAGTCACTTAACTTCTCTGTGACTTAGTTACCTTATCTATAAAATGGAGATTAAGACTCCTAGCCCTAAGTAGGACAGGGAAAGTGTCCAAGCTGATTATCTTGTATCTACCTCAGTGCTTAGCACAGTGTCTGGTCACATAGTAAGTCCTTAACAAATACTATAAAAAAGACCAATTAGTACTTCTTCCCATATGCAGGACAACTATAGCGGTGATACCAATTGGACTGTGCATTTTCTGCCATTTGATCATTTGTATGCGCACGGAAAATTTTGTTTTTGGTTCAATCTATTAAAAAGCAGGTTTTAATGTCTCTGATGTTTCAATTTCTGCCTTACCTAACTAGTAGACTAACATTCATTCCTGTTTGGGGGGTTAGGAAGAGCTCAATCAGCTCTCTCCCCTCTGCTGCTCCTTGCTCCTCTCCCATTAATCCTCAGCTCTCATGATTCTCTCCTCTCAAGCCAATCTTCTCACCAT
Organism: Ornithorhynchus anatinus; assembly: GCF_004115215.2. Lineage (NCBI taxonomy): Eukaryota > Metazoa > Chordata > Mammalia > Monotremata > Ornithorhynchidae > Ornithorhynchus > Ornithorhynchus anatinus. Next base: position 28,673,935 of record NC_041738.1, on the reverse strand, counting down.
GCCTCATTCCTGTCTCTCACTACCACTCCTCTTGTTCACTCACTCTCTTCTGCCTGGGAATGTTACATGCAATGTTCCAGGCACTGAGCAATGGGATATATCAAAGTAAACAGGTTTGACACAGTCCATGTCCCACATGGGGTTCAGAGTCCCAATTCCCATTTTACAGATAATGTAACCGAGGCACAGGGAAGTCAAATAACTTGTCCAAGTTCATACAACAGAAAAATGCCCGTCATTGGACAGGGATTGTCTCTATCTGTTGCCTGAATTGTACATTCCAAGTGCTTAGTACAGTGTTCTGCACATAGTAAGTGCTCAATAAGTACTATTGAATGAAATGAATGAAATGGCAGAGTCAGAATGAGAACCCAGAACCCTCTTCCTCCCAGAACCGTGCTTTTTCCATTAGGCCAGGCTGCTTCTCTATTTCTAAATTACTTAAGTACTCAGGTACTCATCCCTACTCTTGGGAGCATGTATGTACAGATCTGTAAATATCTTTTAACTCTGTTGCTTCCCTCTACCTGAAATTTATTCAAGTGTCTATCTGCCCTGCTAGAGTCTAAGCTCCTTGATGCCAGGCCATCCTAATGTACTCTCCCAAGGGCTTAATATGGTGTTCTGCACAAAATAAGTTCTCAATAATCATTATTGATCGACTGATTGATTTAGGGAGTATTTTAAGGGCAGACACTTTGTCTAGGTTCAGGTCATGGTGATTAGGTGATGCCTTGGTGGGGAAAGAATTTCATTCATTCATTCAGTCATATTTAATAAGCACTTACTGTGTGTAGAGCACTTGGGAAAGTACAGTACAACATTAAAGAGTGACAATCCCTGACCATAATGAGATCACAATCTAGAGGGGACTTGGTGAGGTCTCTGTACTTCACAAAACAAACATACGTGGTCAACTGCAGGTAAAATTAATTTCTGTCATCTTTCTCCTTTTCCTTGAATAATAATAATAATGACATTTTGCTAAACATTTATTATGTGCCAAACACCCCACTAATCACTGGGTTTAATACTAGAGAATCAGCCTGTAGATTGTCTCTGTCCCACGTGGGGTGAGCAGTCTAATAATAATAATAATAATGTTGGTATTTGTTAAGCACTTACAGTGTGCCAAGCACTTTACTAAGCGCTGGGGTAGATACAGGGTAATCAGGTTGTCCCACGTGAGGCTCACAATCTTAATCCCCATTTTACAGATGAGGTAACTGAGGCACTGAGAAGTCAAGTGACTTGCCCAAAGCCACACATCTGATCGGTGGCGGAGCCGGGATTAGAACCCATGACCTCTGACTCCTAAGCCTGTGCTCATTCCACTGAGCCACGCTGCTTCTCTAAACAGGATTGAGTAGGACTGAATCCCCATTTTATAGATGAGGATCCTGAGACACAGAAAAATGAAGTGGACTTGGCCAAGATCACACAGCAGAGAAGTGTCAGGGCTAGGATTAGAACCCAGGACCTCAGATTACCAGGCTACCATGGATCTGCCAGATCAACTAGGCCACAGTGAATCTAAGCACATCAATGCTATTGAACTGTTACAGTGTCTTGAGTCAAGGATACTTCCAGGGAGTGGGTTCAAATATGTTGAATGCAGACTGAAGGTGAAGGGTTTTTTTGACTAGGGCAATCGCTGAAAGACTGGACAATAGGGAATCTGTCATCGGGCAAGCTTCAAGTTAGCCTGCCCCCAGGAGCTATCCTGGAGCAGCTCTACTCGAAAGAACTAGGGAAACCTCTGGCAGATATAGATGATCTCCATTGTTATTATTATTAATTATTATAATTAACATGCATAATGGGAATTGTTATAGGCACTGGGCAGAGTTTAATTTATAAAGACTAATGAGCTTCTCTATACTTTAAGAACCCACTGCACGCATGAACTCTAAGACCGCATGCAACACTAAACATCAGTGTTCCTTCAAGGGAGAAAAAATATTTAATAGTAGATCACTTGTTAGCATGTGCAGCAGAAAGATGACTTGCTGTTGTTAATGGAACTTGTTAAGCACTTACTATGTGCCAGCCACTGAACTAAGTGCTGTAGCAGATACAAGATAACCAGGTTGGACCCAGTCCTTGTCCCATGTGGGATTCACAGGGTTAATTCCTATTTTACAGATGAGATAATTGAGGCACAGAGATGTGAAGGGACTTGCCTAAGGTACACAGAGAACAAGTGGAAGACCCGTGATTAGGACCTTGGGCAAGGCACTTAACTTCTCTGTGCCTCAGTTACCTCATCTGTAAAATGGGGATGAAAAGCGTAAGCCCAGTGTGGGACAACCTGATTGCCCTGTATCAGCCCCAGCGCTTAGAACAGTGCTTGACACATAGTAAGTGCTTAACAAATGCCATAATAATAATAATAATAATCTGGGTCCTTCTGACTTTCAGACTTGCACTCTAACCATTACACATAGTGTTTCTTAAATCAATATGCATCCCTTACCATACTTTTCAACGGAATATAACACCTATATAGCAGTGTTTATGTGTGTGTATATGTGGTGAAAATGTCATTATCTGACATGTTTTCGGGGAATTAGGAAGGGCTTATCTTGTTTTGTGCTGTCTACTTATCTCTGATCCCTAGCAACTCCTTGAATACATCTCTCCCAGAGTGCCCCACCTCCCTCTGCCACCATCCTGGGAGTGTATCCATAGAGTTTTCTTGGTCAAAATAGAGAAGTGGTTTACCATTACCTTTTTCCACCTAGTAAACTTGAGACTCCACCGTCAACTCTCTCCCACATTCCTGCTGCCCAGCACAGGTGAGTTTTGACTTGCAGCACATTGCCTTCCACTTACTAGCCACTGGCCAAGCTAGGAATGGAATGGGTAGGCCTCTGTTGACTCTCCCTCCCTTGGTTGAAATGTAGAGTATTGAAAACTCTCCAGGTGTTATCCTGAGAGAGGAAGAGGAGGGGTAAATCAATGGAGTATTCTAACCACCTATCTTAGGCAGCCCAGCAGGGGTTTTACAAACCCACTTGGAGGTTTTGAGTTCAGTCATTATAGCAGACTGTTTGCTGATCAGATTAGGAGATAACCTGCAGCTAAATTTGTTAGATGAGAAGTACCCATTGTAAATCACATTAGCAGAACAATCGAAAAGCTGCTTGGCCAGGTGGAAAGAGCCCTGGCCTGGTAGTCAGGCGATCTGGGTTCTAGTCCTAGCTCTGCCATTTGCCTGCTGTAGACTGTAAACCCTTTCCTAAACTGTAAACTCGTTGTGAGCAAGGAATGTGTCCGTTTATTGTTATAATGTACTTTCCCAAGCGCTTAGTACAGTGTTTTGCCCACAGTACACACTGAATAAAAATTACTGAATGAATTAATGACTGCCGTTTGACCTTGGTCAAGTCTTTTAACTTCTCTCTATCTCAGTCTCCTCATAATAATAATAAAAATGGTATTTGTTCAGCACTTTCTATGTGTTAAGCATGGCTGGAAGAGTTGGAATAGATAAACGTTAATCAGGTTGCACACAGTCCAAGTTCCAGAGTCAATCCCCATTTTACAAATGTGGTAACTGAGGCACAGTGATGCAAATTGACTTGCCCAAGATCACACAGCAGACAAGTGGCAGAGCTGGGATTAGAACCCAGGTCCTTGTGACTCCCAGACCCCTGCTCTATCCACTAAGCCACTAGGTCATGCTGCCCATCTATAGAAGTGGGAATAAGATGCCTTTTCTCCCTCCCAGTTAGACTGTGAGTCTGATGTAGGATGGAGTTTGTGCGCAAACTGCATATACTGAACTTACCCCAGCATTTAGTACAGTGTTGGGCACAGAGGAAATGCTTAACAAATTCTACACTTATTAATATCAACTGGGTGCACACAGCTTGAAATCAAAGAGAGGGAGTTCACAGACTAAACTGCATCTGAGTCAGTTTGCTAATCACATCAAAAAAGAGCTTTGGCAAAGAGAGTTGAACACATACTGCTTCTTCTCCACAAGCCAGCTAAGTCACGTGAGGGGCATTTTCTTTAGCGCCAATGAGGAGAGCTTTCCTTCCAGTGAGGTGCCTGGTAACATAGTTTCAACTACTTATGAAATTTCTGGAGCTACTGTAAGAGAGCTTCACAAGAAGTAACCAAGAAAACAGAACTATTGGAATTCCAATACGGTGGATTGTCAATGAATGTCATGCTGCACATCTTCTTGGAAAAGAGTTCACAGACTGTTCCAGAACTTCAATCTTATTAATCAGTATTATTATTATAGCATCATCACCTTCATATCTGTTGAGCCTTATGTGTCCTAAGCACTGGGGTAGATACAATTAATCTGGTTGGACACAGTCCCTGTCCCATATGATGCTCAGAATCTAAGCAGGAGGGGAAATCTGAACAGAACAGTCTTATCTCCTGAAGGAATCCCTACTTACATTAGATGGCCATTATTATTAGATTTGCCACATGCAGATTAGAGGTCCACAAAGAAGCTGTCTTTAGAAGAAGGCCTGAGCAGTCGGATAAGACTCTAAACACCACCTGCACTGGGCATAGTACAAGGTTGGTTCCCCTGGCATTAGACCTTCCCCGCAGAGTCTGACCATGTGAGGATAATCCTTCCTCTCCACCTGCATCCCTATGCAGAAAATTCTTAGCTTGCTCCATCAGGATTTAACAGTATCGAGAATCCTGCTTAAAAGAGGGGAAAAAAAAGAAAACTGGTCTGCATGGGTCACTGGTTTTCTTTGTTCACAGATGAAAGGTGAAATATGGGCAATGGGGACTGACACAGCACCATCCACCATCTGTAACCGGCCTTGAGGAGCAGCAAAATAGCCATTTCTTACAGGTAATTGACCCCATTTTGCATGTCGTTTCACATCGGGCTGCATCCAGTCTCTGCACATCAAACCACAGGCAGTGGAATAACTCATTCCAGTTTGTCAGAGGCTTCACCCTGCACTGGGAGGATTTAATGGCAGGGACAGCTCAATTCCCCCTCACCTCCCATGAAAAGCTTCCCATGTGATACACCCAAACCTTAACCTCACTCTCCTACTGCCGAGAGACACGCCAAGCCACTGACTTTGGAGGATGTGCTCACTGCATTTGCTGCAGACAGCTGCTCTTGTTCTCTTCTCCAAAGCCAGTGGAGGATGGTTTTGGGGGGGTTGGGAGTGGAGCGGAGGTTGGGGGAGAGGAGATTAGCGAGGAGAAAATGCAGCATTCAGAAAAGTAACTGAGATTTGCCCAACAGGTCGATTTTTTGTAGCCTAATGCTTTTTGAAAATTCCTTTTCGGGTTGACTGAAGGACAACCCAGTGGTTGCCTATCGACCTCCGCTCCAAACAAAAACTCCTCACTCTAGGCTTCAAGGCTCTCCATCACCTTGCCCCTTCCTACCTCTCCTCCCTTCTCTCTTTCTACCGCCCACCCCGCACGCTCCGCTCCTCTGCCGCCCACCTCCTCGCCGTCCCTCGGTCTCGCCTATCCCGCCGTCGACCCCTGGGTCACGTCCTCCCGCGGTCCTGGAACGCCCTCCCTCCTCACCTCCGCCAAACTGATTCTCTTTCCCTCTTCAAAACCTTACTTAAAAATCACCTCCTCCAAGAGGCCTTCCCAGACTGAGCTCCTCTTCCCCCTCTACTCCCTCTGCCATCCCCCCTTTACCTCTCCGCAGCTAAAGCCTCATTTTCCCCTTTTCCCTCTGCTCCTCCACCTCTCCCTTCCCATCCCCACAGCACTGTACCCGTCCGCTCAACTGTATATATTTTCGTTACCCTATTTATTTTGTTAATGAATTGTACATCGCCTTGATTCTATTTAGTTGCCATTGTTTTTACGAGATGTTCTTCCCCTTGACGCTGTTTAGTGCCATTGTTCTTGTCTGTCCGTCTCCCCCGATTAGACTGTAAGCCCGTCAAACGGCAGGGACTGTCTCTATCTGTTGCCGACTTGTTCATCCCAAGCGCTTAGTACAGTGCTCTGCACATAGTAAGCGCTCAATAAATACTATTGAATGAATGAATGAATGAAAGGACATTTTCCCATCTTCCATCCTCATCAACTCGATCTGAGGCAAGAACAGAGATCCACTGAAATGAGTCTGATTCCTGAGATGATCTCATGACCAGCGAGAAAGATTCAGCACCCACGGGTTACCTGCAATGTTAGAAATCCGAGGTCGTGGTTAAAGACCATGCCCTCAGGGCCCCACTGTGTTCACTGAACCCAGGCTCCATCACTGCAAGAAAGGATCAAACACAACCAGCAGGAGAAAATTTGGAAACGAGATCAATTGCTCAGTAGCGACAACCCCCAAGCACTGACTCAAGACAAAGGAAGAATGATCACAAAACATGACATGTTTGTAATAAAATACCAGTCTGAAATTTCCAAGAGGAAGGATAGATATTTCCTATTTGTAGCATGTAATAAATGGCCTCTCAATTCATTATTTATCTACTTTCAAATTTTAATGAATAGTTGGGGTGATAATTGCTAAATTTCTATATTTATTTAAAAGAACAGCACTTTATACAGTACATACTGAATTGTACTATTATCTACACATGTGGTGGTTTTCTGTAAATACAGAAATTCGATATTTGTCACTAGAACCATTTACTGCAATTTGAAAGTAGATAAATAATGAATAGTAATGCCACTTGTTCATTAAAATTCTACAAAAGGAAAATATATACTCGTTATTCCTTTCATGAATTCGGCCATTGAAGGTTCATAAATAATTGTGCTTCACAATTGTTTCTAATTAGTGATGAACTTAATCCAGGACATCCAAAACCCCAGAGCAAAGGGATTTTTCTGTTTCTCTCTGCTACAGAGGGGGCTGCCTTTTGGAATCTGCACTTCCAGATCCAGGCAGAGTCAATGGCAAACCTGACTCTAAAACTCATTTCATCCATCATATCTGCCAAAATTTGGGGTTCTCTCACTCCTACTAAGCTCCATTTTTCCAAACCATCTAATGGAAAAGAGTGTGGGAAATAAGACGTCTAGGTCTCAATGTATCGCAGATGCGTCAATTACTAGGAGTAAATCCAGTCCTTGTCCTGGGGTCTTCCCCACTGCAGAATGGGGTTATGTACTTGAAGATGTGTTTCAATTTTTCCCCAAAGCAAGAGCGACCTGATTCAATTCAATTCACACTTTAAATAGGGAGAGAAGAAAAAGATGGGGTCAAGATTGGATTGAGGTTTTTCAGGTTTGTTTTGTTTGTTTGTGTGTGTGGCCTATGTAGCCAGGTTGTTCTGTCATCTACCCTCCACAGAATGAGAGCAGGAAGAGGGGGGGAAATTTGGGTCAATCTCCTGAGGCAATGGATTGAAAGTTTGGGCAGAGTCGCTGGGTGAGATGGACAAGGTGAGGACAGATTAGGGAATCAATCTATCAGATTTATTGAGTGCTTGCTGTATGTAGGGCACTCTACTAATCGCTTGGGAGAGTACAACATAATATAACAAACATATTCCCTGCCCAGAATGAGTTTACAGTCTAAAGGGAAGCATATCATATTGACTGTGGTGAGAGGCCTCGGAGCAGCAAGTAGAAGCAGCATGGCCTAGTAGAACGACCCCATGCCTGGGAGTTGGAGGACCTGGGTTCTAATCCTGGCTCTGCCAATTGTTTGCTGTGTGACCTTGGGTGAGTCAGCCTCTCTGATTCAATGCTCATATTAGTGTCATAGCATGGTTTAGTGGAAAGAGCACGTGCTTGGGAGTCAGAAGTCATGGGTTCTAATCCCGGCTCCGCCACTTGTCAGCCGTGTGACTTTGGGCAAGTCACTTAACTTCTCCGTGCCTCAATTACCTCATCTGTAAAATGGGGAATAAGACTGAGGTACAACCTGATAACCTTGTATCTATTCCAGTGCTTAGAACAGTGCTCGGCACATAGTAAGTGCTTAACAAGGACCATTATTATTAATAATAATAGTAATGTTCATATTAATGTCTGTCTCCCCTCTAGATTGTGAGCTAGTTGTGGACAGGGAATGTGTCTACCAATGCTGTTAAGCACTTAGTACAGTACTCTGCACACAGGAAGTGCTCAGTAAATACAATTGGTTGATTCTCCTGTTTTTTCTCCTATTAGACTGTGAGCCCCATCAGGGACAGGAACTGTGTCCAACCTAATTAGCTTGTATCTATCCCAATGCTTAGAACAGTGTTTGACACACATAATGAGTGCTTAAACAAAACGAAGAACAAAGCCACCAACTCCCAAAAGGGATGAGGGTGATGGTCACCCTTGGGTTTGCAGTCAGAAAAATAAAAAACAAAAATCAAACTATGTTTTTTACCCCAATTAGCTTTTGTAGCGTGGCTCCCAGATTCCCTCTTCAAAGGTTCCTGGAAGGAGCCTCTGATCAGGGACAAAAGAATTGAAAAATAAGTGTGAGTGGAGGCTGAAATGATTTGAACCTAAGACTCTGCCCTTGACCCCCTCAGTCAGGAATTAATAGTTCTCTTCAGCCCTGCTTCTCCTCATGTCATGAAGCTTGGTTCCCCTCTTCCCCTCTCTTCCATCCACCTCTTCTGGGCTGGGGCTGGCACTGGGATATTGCAAGTCACAAGGCCCTTGACTTGTGTGGCCACAGTTACTTCGTCCACACAACTGTGGCTGCTGCCTCTGCCTGACTTCCTCTCCCCAATTTCTTCTATTTTAGGACAATGCAGCAATCACTGCTTTTTGTCAATAGCCTGCTCTATATATTCTTATTTCAAGCCATCAAGAAGGAGAACTCAAAATGGTGATTTAAGAAAGACCAGTATCAGAGTCAAGCAATCTATCAATTGCATGACTGAGCACTTACTATGTGCAGAGCACTGTACTAAGCGCTGGGGGGAGTATAATACAACAGAATTAGCAGGCGTTCCCTGCCCCTAAGAAGTTTACAGTCTAGAGGATGAGTTGGAAGTCTAGAGGTAAGCAAGTTGAGTAAAGGAATCGGCAACAGATTATAATTTCCCCAAAGGCAATGACTGGATCTCTTAAATTATACTCTTTCCAGTGCCTAGCACAGTGTTCAATAATAATAATGAATGTGGTACTTGTGTTAAGAATGCAGTATATGAAGGAATATTCTAAGCACAGGATAGATACCATATAATGCTCTCAGTCTGTGGGGATGGAGGGGAGGAGCTGGTATTCAAATCCATATTTAAGATGAGTAAATGAGGCTCAGAGCAGTGAATTGATTTGCTCGGTCACCCACATTCCTGCCCACAGTGAGTTCACAGTCTAGAGGGGGAGTCAGACATTGATATAAATAAATGGTTAGATAAATAAATGAATTATAGATATATGCATATGTGCTGTGGGGATGGGAGGGAGGATGAATGAAGAAACAAGAGCAGCACAAAAGGGATTAGGAGAGGAGGAGAGGAAGGCTTTTTCAGGGAAGGTTTCTGGAAGATGTGCCTTCAATAAGACTTTGAATTGGAGGAGAACACTAGTCTTTAGTATTTTTGTTTTCATCTATCCTTATGTGTCTGTGGCCCACTTCATCTCCATCTTACTCAAGGGGCCAAGGTCTGTGCCCATAGACCATCTGTGTTTGTCATTTCTAGAACTTAGGTCAGTGCTTTGCGCATAGTAGCCACCAAATAAATAGTATAACGATGAGATTCTTAAGAAACCCTTTTCCAATTTCTATATCACTTGCCCATGAAATTTCATGGTCCCTTAGTCAGTAGAGTTTAATATGATTTCGACTCTCCTTTTCCCAGACAAATCCCTCCCCGTTAAAGACTCATCTCTCTCATTAGACCCATGCATTCAGTCTGTCCCCAAGTCTTATTGGTTTTATTCACAGCCTCTCTATAATCCATCCCTTCCTTTCCCTATAAACAGCTACCAAGTTAATCCAAGGACTTATTCTATCCTGCTTTGATGATCGCAAAGACCTCCTTGCTGACCTTCCTGCCGACAATCTTTCCCATTCCAGTCCATACTTTACTCTGCTGCCCAGATTATTTTTCTCCATGCTTCCATGCTTTCCCACTCCTCAAAAACCTCCAGTGGTCACCCATCCACCTCTACATCACACGGGAACTCCTTACCATTGACTTTAAATTGCTTAGTACACGGCTTTGCACACAGTAAGCGCTCAGTGAATAAGATTGAATTAATTTAAAGCACCTATTCAGCTCTCCCCTTCCTACCTTACGTGCCTCCAAACTAGAATGTGAACTCCTTGAAGGCAGTAATTGGTATTATCACCTCTATAGTATTATAATGTCCCAAGTTAGTACAGTGCTCGGTACACAGTAAGTACTCAATAAATACCATTGATCGATTGATTAATTAAATCCTACCTCGAAGAGCTTCATTCCCTGTTTGGGTAACTGGTCAACTGTGATCTTTGGCCAGAGGTTATTCGAGATCTGTCAGAGTTCAGGGGAACACCAGGGCTGTGCTACCTCTCACTGGGCCCAGGACTAATGGATTTGGTAGGGCCCCTCTTGTGATACATGAGTCACACTGTATACGATGACATTGGTTCACAATCAAGGGATTTTGGATAAGGAGAGGGGGTGGAGGTGTTAGGCGAGCATAGGACTTTTGTTGTGTCAGTGTTGGAATGGCACTGACAGCTGAATCAGTTGGGGTCTGAATCATAAGAGGCTTGGGGTCCCCCATCACCTTGAACCTCTCTGTCAGAGAGCCTCTGTCTCTGTCTCTGTCAGCTTCTCTGTTAATTCTGCCCTGAGGAACACACAGTTTTAATTGAAAAGTTGATACTTCAAGAGCCCATTATCCAGACTTCTCTTAGGAAGTCTGGTACTAACCAGCCGTGGGGACACCACCTTGGAGGCAGGAATAAATAAGAAGTCCTTTCCCTAATCTTATCTGCATAAGAGCATCATAAGAATGGAATATAAAACAACTCAGAGCTAAGAATGGTGGAAAAGCTGGCTTCATTTTGAATTCAGTGAACATCTTAAACCACTTTTCCAACTTCAGGGTTTTGAAGAAACCCAGGATGTGTTTTGCCAAGCACGTTTTCCCTTAATTTTCAAGCCCATGTGTATTCAGGGGGAAATTAGATCCATATGTTTCCGATCATTTACACTTAAATCATCAAAATATTACTTTTTAAGACCTATGTGATGTCAGGAAGCCTTTTGAACCATTTCGTTAAACTTTTCTCTGCTGTCTGAAAAGACAAACAGGAAGTTGCTTTTTGCAGAGGGTAAACAAGCCTAAAGCTTAAAGGACTGGGTTCAGTTCAAAATTCCAAACACTAAAGGACACTGAGCATGGCCTAGGCTTGGCGAGAAGGGCCAACATCCTTTAGAAGAAAGAGGCCTAGGCTGTGAAAAAAAAATATGTAAGGTCTATCCTTGCCTTTGTCATTACTTGCTGTGTGACTGTTGGCAACTAACTCTGGGCTTTCGATTCCTCTTCGGGAAAATTACAAATATTACCTTTACCCCACTTCTCAACTAGTCAGCTTAATAGGGTAAAAATAGCTGAGCCCCATACATGGTTTATGTTTCTAAAATAATAGGTCAGATCACCAATGTGAAGTGCAGTCAGGTACAAGCTGAATTCATCATGGTGTCTTAAACCCATTGGGAATTCTACATTGGATTGTCCCTAAATTCTCAGAGCACTGGGAGTCCACTGCAGAATTTCTGAATTTATATAACTTACATTTTGGGAAGGAAATATTAAAGCTTGCCATAGGATTTCTTCAGAGGAGCCAAATGTCCTAGGAAAGTTTTTACTATTAAATCTGTAAGCTACAAAAAGTAAACCTGATCTCCATCACTCTTAAAATGTGCATATTTTACGTCATATTTAAAATCAGTCAACTTGAAACTTTTTTACAATAAAATGTTCTATTTATCAGAGCAACCAGAAGATATAAGCACTTAAAAAATGCCATAATAAATTAGTTAAGATGTGGTTTTATGTCCAAGGAGGCAAAGGAAACCAAAAAAAAATTCATTCAAAAACCCAACTCTGTATTTCTTTTTCATGGTAGACCCTGATTGTGGGTGGGGCATTTTGAGATTTATGGAGGCTTTCTTTCCTTTATTTCGAGCAATGCTTCATGGAGTTCATTTCAAATATTATTTCAAAGGGGGTCTTTCTTCCATCTTGATGATTTAGGACTCCTTGAAGGTGCCAGGCAGTACCCCACATACTCTGGGGGTAGATATAAGATAATCAGGTTGGAATGTTACTGTCCCATCTGCACAGTCTAAATTGGAGAGGGGAGGATTTAATCCCCATTTAACAGGTGTGCAAATGGAGGGACAGATAAGTTAAATGACTTGTCCAAGGTCACATGGCCGAAAAATTAATGGTAGAGCTGGGTCCTCTGATTTCCTGATCTGTGCTCTTTCTTTTAGGCCACGCTACTTCTAAAAATTTCCCAGAGTGCATGAGGTAAATCACCTGATTTGACTATTGGCTTCCCCATCTCCCACCCAACCAAGGAGATTTTCAAAGCGTACACAGTGGATATAATCTATTATTTGGCAAACTACTCCATTCCTCCTCTCTTTAAAAGCACAGACCATGGTGCATCTCCTCCTGAACCTTTCCTTTATCCCACCTCTTCTCCTATTCATCAACAAAATGTGTGACCCATTCCCTCCACTCGTATAATTGCTGCAAATGCCACGGTTACATGCATACAAAATGCAATCTTTACAATACTGGCTTAACCCCTGAACAATTGAACTTATAGCAGCAATTTTGCAGATACTGTAAAGGATACTTGGCAGTTTGGAAAAATCATGAAAATGAAAAAGTGTGGGTACACAGAAGTAAGGGTATGTGCCCATGGTGAACTTCAGCAAGGGATTCCTGATCTGTGTTTCCTGGTCCTGCAGATATTGCCTCTCAAAGCCAATTTTTTTGTATGAGGGTGAAATGCCAATCTACTAGGAAACGTGTGGCTTTGCCTCGAGATTAGTTGTGCTCTAATGGAAATCATCTCATTGTCTAACAGGTCTGAAGGATGTTCATTTTACTATTGATGCTCTGAGTCCTGGACTGACCATTTTCTGATGTGCTCTATAATTACATTCATAATAATAATTGTATTTGTTAAGCATTAGCAGAAAGCCACAGTATCACATAGTGCCGTCCAAATCACTGAATGTCAAACTCCTGGAAAATGAAAGCTCATTGAGAAAACCGCAAGCCAACACTGAAGGAATCCAGTAAGGCCAAGAAACCCCATCTAGCTCTACCCATATGTTCTACCAGGTATCTTACAAGACTGGGGATGTTGCCAGGAGAAAACAGGACTGGTATGCTGAGGGTGATCCCAAGATCAAAGAGTTACTTGCAGCAAAACAAGCAACAAGGCTTTGCAGCTTCTCAGGAATCTGACAGAGGGAATGCTTATGGAACACTCTGTTGGAGGATATAGAACAAGATAAGAAACATGTGGAATTAGTGCATGAGGCCAAGGTTGAAAAACTTCTAGGCTGTGCAGATCAAAACCAAGCCAAGGACTTACAAGCATTCCAAGAGAGTGTATTTGGCCCTGCACACAACCACAGCCCCACCCTGAAAACAGATAAAGGAAACATTAAAGAGCTGTTAATAATACTTCAGTGATCTCCTTAACATGATTTCCACCACTGAGGATGGCTCGTATGAAGCATATTTTGTCTGGCAACATGTAAAGAAAGCCACAGGTCTCCCACTAATGCTTAATGAAGTCACACGTGCAGTTAGAGCTGAAGAATGATAAAGCTCCCAAATCTGGGGGTGGACCTCTTTTCCCTTATCTCCAGTCCCTTCTTCCTGGACCAACTCCAGAATATTCTTCCACTCCTGCACTGGAGTGGAGGAGGTCCCCTGATGGAAATACAGACACCAGGCCAACATCTCCCATCTTCAATTCATCCTCACCTACTTTAGTTCTGCCCTTTTCGCTGCCCAGAAACAATATATCTCCATCCTTACTGAATCCCATGCCCATTGTCCAGGCAGCTGTTTCAGACATTTAACTCCCTCCTCAAATCCCCTGTCTCCCCACTAGCCACAGTCTCTTTGCCCTAATGCTTCTACCCCACTTCACCCACTCACCAACTTGGTCACATGCTCAATCGCATCATCTCTAGTCATTCAATAACCTTTACCCTCACTAACTCTGAAATTCTTCTACCAGAGGAATTTTCCCTAATAACCTGGCATGTACTTTATTGATAAAATTGAAAACACCAAGTTTGGGCTCCCTAAATTTTCTCCTGCTTCTCTCCAGCGCCTTCCTCTTCCTGCCCCTTCTTTAACTCTCCCATCTTTCCCAGAATCTCAAGAGAAAATCTTCCATCTCTTCTCAAAATCAACCCCCTCCACCTTGTACTTCTGACCTCATCCCTTCACACCTTATCAAAACACGTCCCCCTCATTTCTGCCCTCCCTCACCTACATCTGCAACTGTTCACTTTCCAATAGCTTCTCCCCCCATTTTCAAACATGTTCATATCTCTCCTATTGTTCCCCCCACCCCCAAATCCCTTGACCTCATGACTCCCTCCAGCTATTAGCCATTCTCCCTCCTACCATTCATTCCACTCCAAACTCCTTTAATGAATCATCTACACTTGCTGTCTCCCCTTCCTCTCCTCCAATTCGCTCCTTGATCTCCTCCTGTCTTTCACCCACTTCTCTCCAGGGAAATTGCTCTCTCTTAGGTCACCAAAGATACCTTCCTTGACAAATCCAGTGCTCTCTCTTTCATCCTAATCTTTTTTGACCTCTCAGGTGCTTTTGCCACTATGGACCACCCCCTTCTCCTTGGAAATATTATCCAACCTTGGCTTGACTGACACTATCGACTCCTAGTTCTCCTATTTTTCTGACTGCTCCTTTCAAGACCCTTTCCATTTTCCTCTCCTGGCTCTCTCCTTCTAAAAGTGGGAGTCCCTGAAGGTTCAGTTCTGGGTCCCCTTCTATTCTCCATCTACACTTGTCCCCTTATTCAATAGTATTTATTGAGTGCTTACTATGTGCAGAGCACTGTACTAAGTGCTTGGATGGTATTTATTAGCACTTACTATGTGCCAAGCACTGTTCTAAGCACTGGGGGGAATACAAGGTGATCACGTTGTCCCAAAAGGGGCTCACAGTCTTCATCCCCATTGGACAGATGAGGGAACTGAGGCCCAGTGAAGTGACTTGCCCAAGGTTACAAAGCAGACAACCGGCGGAGCCGGGATTAGAACCCACGACCTCTGACTCCCCAGCTTGGGCTCTTTCCACTGAGACACGCTGCTTCTCCAAGAACTCTTAAAGAACTCATTTACTCCCATGGCTTCAACTCCCATCTCTTGTCAGATGATTTCCCAAATCCACCTCTCCAATCCAGATTACTCTCCTTTCCTACAGCCTTGCATTTCTTCCTGCCTTCAGGACATCTTTTTTTAATTATTATTATTATCCTTTCCTTCCTCAGGTTCAGGCTTTGTGGCAGATAGGTGAGCCCCGGTTTGCTTCTATCACAGAGTCCCACGCATAGATCATTTGCTGTGGCAGGGCATACTCAGACTGCTGTGATACTTTTCCAATCTTTTCTCCCTTCCCCTCTCAAACTCCAAAACATGGTCTGCAGTGTGGGGAAGGAGATCCAAGCCGTGTCATCATCCCCATGGTCCGAGTCGAGCTCCACAGCACAGAGAGGGGGCTCCGATCTGCCACTTCTGTGGAGCTGATGCTGCCCCTCCCGTCCCCCATCTCATCTCCCCCATGGCATGCTAGAAAGGCCAGAGAAACTGCCACTTCAGAGCACGCCTGCATTGTTCAACAGGCGCATCCGTGCCCACGGGCAACCTCTCCTGCCTCCCTGGCCCCCTACAAGTCCTGAAGCCCAGCTTCACTGTCTTATAACCCAGTCCTTCTAAGAGGCCCCCGCCGAGTACCCGGGTGGGCAGTCATGTGCTGAGACCTCCCGGGAGGGAGTGGGATTAAAGGCGCCTGTCTTGGAGTGAGGTGTTGTCCCTATGTGCGCTATGTTACACTTCGGAGAATGGGAAAGATTATTATTATCTTTGCTCAGCACTTACTATTCTATTCTAATAGTAATTCTATTAGAATAGTAAATCTATTCCATTCTATTCTAATCTAATTCTATTCTGTCCTTTCATTCATTCATTCAATAGTATTTATTGAGCGCTTACTATGTGCAGAGCACTGTACTAAGCACTTGGAATGAACAAGTCGGCAACAGATAGAGACAGTCCCTGCCGTTTGACGGGCTTACAGTCTAATCGGGGGAGACGGACAGACAAGAACAATAGCAATAAATAGAGTCGAGGGGAAGAACATCTTGTAAAAACAATGGCAACTAATTAGAATCAAGGCAATGTACATTTCATTAACAAAATAAATAGGGTAATGAAAATATATACAGTTGAGCAGACCAGTACAGTGCTGAGGGGATGGGAAGGGAGAGGGGGAGGAGCAGAGGGAAATGGGGGGAAAAGAGAGTTAAGCTGCAGAGAGGTGAAGGTCGGTGGTAGAGGGAGTAGAGGGAGAAGGGGAGCTCAGTCTGGGAAGGCCTTTTGGAGGAGGTGTTTTAAGTAGGGTTTTGAAGAGGGGAAGAGAATCAGTTTGGCGGAGGTGAGGAGGGAGGGTGTTCCAGGACCGTGGGAGGACGTGGCCCAGGGGTTGATGGCAGGATAGGCGAGACCGAGGGACGGTGAGGAGGTGGGCGGCAGAGGAACGGAGGGTGTGGGGTGGGCAGTAGAAAGAGAGAAGGGAGGAGAGGTAGGAAGGGGCAAGGTGATGTAGAGCCTTGAAGCCTAGAGTGAGGAGTTTTTGTTTGGAGCGGAGGTTGATAGGCAACCACTGGAGTTGTTTAAGAAGGGGAGTGACATGCCCAGATCGTTTCTGCAGGAAGATGAGCCGGGCAGCGGAGTGAAGAATAGACTGGAGCAGGGCGAGAGAGGAGGAAGGGAGATCAGAGAGAAGGCTGACACAGTAGTCTAGCCGGGATATAACGAGAGCCCGTAGCAGTAAGGTCCTCTATTCTAAGGACAGGTATAGATAGAAAATATATGCAGATTGAATATAGTTCCTGACCCCCATGAGGTTCATGTTTAAGTAGGAGGGAGAACAGATTTTGAATCCCCATTTTACAGATGAAGAAACTGAGTGACTTGCCCAAGGTTACAGAGCAACTTGCAGAGCTGGGATTAAGATGTAGGTCCTCAGGCTTCCAGGTATGTGCTCTTTTCAATAGGCAACAGTCATACACTCATTCATTCAATCATATTTATTGAGCACTTACTGTGTGCAGAGCACTGTACTAAGCACTTGGAAAGTACAATTCAGCAATAAAGAGAGACAATGCCTGCCCACAACAGGCTTACCCTCTAGAAGGGGGGAGATAGACATCAAAACAAGTAAACAGGCATCAATAGCATCAATATAAATAAATACAATTATAGATATATACACAACAAAGTAAACAGGCATTAATATAAATAAATAGAATTGTAGATATGTACATATATGCACAAGTTCTGTGGGGCAGGGAGGGAGTAGAGCAAGGACAGCAAGTTGAGGTGATGGGGAGGGGAGGGGGCTGAGGAAAGGGGGGCTTCATCTGGGAAGTCCTCTTGGAGGAGGAGAGTCTTCAGTAGGACTTTGAATGGGGGGAAGTATGATTGGAGGATTTGAGGAGGGAGGGCATTCCAGGCCAGAGGTAGAACGTGGACCAGGGGACAATGGTGGGACAGGTGAGAACAAGGCTCACTGAGAAGATTAGAACCAGAAGAGCAGAGTGTGCGGGCTGGGATGTAGAAGGAGAGAAGGGAGGTGAGGTAGGAGGGGGCGAGGTGATGGACAGCTTTGAAGCCAAGAGTGAGGAGTTTTGCTTGATACAGAGGTTGATAGGCAACCACTGGAGATTTTTGAGGAGAGGGGTGACATGCCCAGAACGTTTCTGTAGAAAAATAATCCGGGCAGCAGAGTGAAGTAATGTCTACCAGGTTATCCCAGCAATAGAACTCCTCATCCCACCCAAACCCTGTCTTCCCCTGGCTTTATCATCACTGTAGACAACATCATTATCCTCCTTACTTTGCAGGCCCAAAACCTTGATATTATCCTCAATTCATCTTTCTCATTCAACCCACATATTAAATCAGTCACTAAATCTTATCAGTTATACCTTCACGACATCAATCATATCCACTTTTTCCCGACCATCCAAACTGCCATTATGTATGCCAAGCACTTATCATATCTCACCTTGACTACTGCATCTGCCTACTTGTTCATCTCCCTGCCTCCTTTCTCATCCCACTCCAGTGCTTACTTCACTTTGCTGCCCAGATCATTTTTCTAAAAAAACATTCAATCAACATCTCCCCATTCTTAGATGTCCAACCACTTCCACATCATACAAGAACTCCTTACCATTGGTTTTAAAGCTCTCAATCATTTTTCCCCCTCCTATTTTACCTCACTGATTTTTTACTACAATCAATCCACACAATTTTTTCTTCTAATTCCAACTTACTCACTGTGCCATGATGTCATCCATCTTGTCACTAACCCCTTGTCCACATCCTCCCTCTGGCCTGGAATTCCCTCCCCTTTCATTTAGAAGAGACTATCACACTCCCCTCTTCAAAGCATTATTAAAATCTCATCTCCTCCAAGAAGCCTTCCCTGTTTAAGCCATCTTTTCCCCTACTCCTTCTCTCTTCTGTGTCACTATTCACCTGGATCTGTATTCTTCAAACACTTGATACTCACTCCCCACTCAGCCCCACAGCACTTATGCACATATCCTTAGTTTATTTCATGTCTTTCTCTCCCACAGACTGTGAACTCCTTGTGGACAGAGAACGCAACTACCAACTCCATTGTATTGTACTCTCCCAAATGCATAACACAGGGCTCTGCACAGAGTAGTCATTCAATAAATATCATTAACTGGTTGGCTGTTTGATTGGATCAATCAGTCGTATTTATTGAATACTTAGTATGTGTGGACCACTGCTTGGGAAAGTACAACAGAATTAGTAGATATGTTCCCTGCCCATACAAGCTTACAGTCTAGAAGGGGAGATAGTTATGACAAGTTGGCCAAGAGAAAGGATGGGCTGCTTAATTGCCTCTCAAACAATCATATTTACTGAGCACTTACTGTGTACAGAGGACTTGTATTTAAGCACTTTAGAGGATACAATATAATAGAGTTGACAGTCACGTTCCCTGCCCACAGTGAGCTTACAGTATAGAGGGGGAGACAGATATTAATATAAGTAAATTATGGAAGTGTTTATCAGTGCTGTGGGGCTGAGGGAGGAGTGAATAAAGGGGGCAAATTCAAGTCCAAGAGTGACGTAGAAGGGAGAAGAAGAGCAAATGAGGGCTTAACTGCAGAAGGCCTCTTGAAAGATAGGTGCTTTTAATAAGGCTTTGAAGGTGGGGAGAGTGATTGCCTTTTTGGATATGAAGAGGGAGGGTGTTCCAGGCCAGAGGCAGGATGTGGAGAGAGAGAGGACTTCAACTTGCCTACAAGTTCTTCCAGACCTATGGAATACTGAGGAAATGCCTCAGATTTCAGTGATGCACCATGATCACTATCTTCAAGAAGAAAAGAAAAAGAGCTGAGACGTGCAATCTCACAGTAGTAGTTATATTTATCGAGCACCTGCTAGGTACCTGAGAAGTTAAGACAAGTAAGTGCCACATTCCCCACCCAGAAGGAGTTTACACTCTGATGGGAGAGTCAAACATGTCTGTCTCCCCCTCTAGATTGTAAATTCATGGTGGGCAGGGAATGTGTTTGTTGTATTGTTCTCCCCCGAGAGCTTAGTATAGTGCTCTGCACACAGTAAGTGCTCAAATATGACTGACTGAAATGTGAAAATATTTATAAACAGAGTAATCCAAATAAACAATTAAATCCATAATTGAATAAACATAGAACTCACAGCAGTCTACTATTGGCTAGATCCTTCCCAGAATCCTCTGGGTCCAACAACTAATGGATATTGTTAACCTCACATTCCCAGAATTGCAATACAACTCCAGACGACTGAAGGGTGCTATCTTTGTCGCATATAAGATACAGGATAAGTGCAGGGATGACAGCTAGACCTCTTCACAGCATTTGCGGCCTTGCTAAAGTCTGAGACCATCCTTTAACCTTTCAAAAGTTTGACTGCCCTGCAAAAAGGCCAAAATTCTAGGACTGCTTCATAGGAATATGAACTAGCAATGGGCATCAAAGATCTCCTTTGACGTTGCAGAGCTGAAGTTTGCCATCCATGTAGCTAACCTAAACATACTCTTCAAGGATAGACAAGAAGATAGGAACTGGGATCAAAAAGGCTTGTGTGTCCTCTAATGGATTTGCTGTCCAACTGTTAGGACTGTGAAACCTAGACTCATCAAAATGCCACATCCTAAAGCTGTTTCAACATTGCCGCCTATGTCTGATGGACGGGATCAAATCACAAGTGGGAAGCAAACCCTCGGACATTGAGGTCTTGGAACTCAAAACATCAGTATAGAAGTAAAAGTCATCGTATCTTTTCTGGAATTCAAAACACCTTATTGAAGGAAAAGGCATCATATCTTTTCTGGGTAGTACATGTGGAATTCATGGAGAGCTCAGCAGCTTCAAAGAGCTGGTCTAAAAGGCTAGTTGAGCAGGATAGCTATTCACAGAATGGAGAGGAAAAAAAACTCTATGGATGCAGTGAAGCAAACCTCAAACAGTATGGCATGTAGTGGACAATTGAGAAACAGCAGCAGAAGAAACAAGGGCTTTGGGAAGACGGTGACATCAAGGAGAAATGAAAACAGTGACAGGAACTGTAGGTAAATGCAATGGAGCTGAACAAGATTATTTTTATAGGTTTGATGCATAGGGAATTGTCAAGCATACTTGAGCCCCATTTGGGGCAGGGACTCTGTCCAACCTGATTATCATGTATCTACTCCAAGGCTTAGAACAGTGCTAGTAAGCACTTAATACCATAATCAATTAATTACTTTTGCACCCAGCACTAAAAAGCTCACCTTCTTCTTCAAACACTAAATCAGCTAGTAGGCTCTCTCTTTCTCTCCCTTTCTCTCTTTTTCCTGTGTGTGTGTGTGTGTGTGTGTGTGTGTGTATGCAGTACAGTGAGTTTAGTATTTTGGCACTCGGAATTCTGAAGACCAGCTCTATGACATTAAAACGCATGCATTACCTGAAAATATGCAAGAGTAAGGGGCAAAAGGGAACTGGTGGGGAAGGCTAGAACACATCTTTTTGTTTCCCATTTAAACAATAGTTCTCAAATGCCAATACTGAGAATACCACCATCCTTAGGAGCACATCTGCCGGCATTATGGAGGGACGTTGATTGTCCATCCCATCCCCCAGTGCATTACAAGTCCTTTGAGGGCAGGTCAGCTGTCGTCTTTAAAATGAACTCCTAGTTCTTTCCATTCTTTTGGGGACAAAACTCCTCCCCAAATCAAGATTAATTCCAGAAAATTCCACAAATTTCCTTGTACACAAACAACAGAGTGGCAAAGCACATGGGATAACTTTTTGTTTGATCCAATACAGCAACCCTATGTAATTTTTTTTTCTAACTAACACTTTGAATCATACTCTATTCAATTTCCTGAGCAGCCTGCAGGAAGTTGTCTCCTTCCTTTTTCCTTCAAAACTCTAAGCTTTAGTCCTTTTCTATTCCCCAAAGTTGTCGGGGAATATTTTGTTTATTCTACATTTCTTTTGCGAACATCCAGAGCCTTTTTAATCTCCATCCCAAATTCTCTTCTTGGTTTCCTCTTCAGATTTATGGACAATTATCTGAGATCTCTGGCTGGCCTTTCTCCCCTTCCCTTCCTGAAGGGATTGTTTAGTCTCTTAGGGGTCCATTTTCCTTCCTCAGATGGAGCAGCTCCTTGCTAAGTAAGCGGACAGAGCTAAAGTCAAGTGTAGAGCAGAAAATACAATCAAGCTGGTGATGGGCCATGGTCAACAATTAGCCCTGTGGCATTGTCTGATATTTATGAAACATTGGAAATCAGACTTGTTTCTCATTTCCTGTAGGGCCTTCATTTCAGAAACTGTTTCTGTGGAAAAGAGCTTAGTACAGTACCCTCAACAAAATAAACACTCAATAAATACCATTAATTGATCATACTTTAGGTGATGTGTCCATTTATAGGGCTCATTGCTAGTTTATGGACAGCAATAGCATCTCGTCTCTGCACACATATCGAGCAGGCATCTCCTCTTCAACCACGCCTCCTCTCCAAGGCAGCATGGCCTCGTGGATAGAGCATGGGCCTGGGAGTCAAAAAGATCTGGGCTCTAAGCCTGGCTCTACCACTTGTCCTCTGTGTGATCTTGGGTAAGTCACTTAACTTCTCTGTGAGTCAATGACCTCATCTGCAAAATGGGGATGATTACTGTGAGCTTCATGTGGGAAATGGACCGTATCCAACCTGATTAGCTTGTATCTAGCCCAGTGTTTAGTACCTTGCCTGGCATGAAGTAAGAACTTTAGGAATCTCATTTAAAAAAAAAAGCCAGGTTTAAATTTTCCAATGGGTAATCCTACCTTCCCTAATCTCACATTCCTCTCCAGAAGGCCTAAGCTACCTTTTATGAATTTTGCATATCTTTCTGAGCTCCATTTCTATCACATGAGTAGAGCTCAACTTTCACCTTAGTGATGGAAAAAAAAGGGGCGGAAGAGACTTGACTGCTTTTCTTAAGGACACTAGGTTATATAATTTAAGGCAGACAAAGAGAGACTACACCCTAGACCAATGTCTGTTTAATGGCATCAATTCAACAATTTTAACACAAAACATAACATGTTTTAATCTATTTTTTTAAAACTGGATTTATCTGGGAAAACAAAGACAAACCACAGCAGATTTCCTAAATGACAGACTCTCCTATCACAGCTTTAACTAAAATAAACATCGTCTTTGTTCTTACTTTGTGCCCCAGAACAAGGGCAAAGCAGGCCCTGCAGGAGGGATGAATCTCTGATAGAGACAACTTGGCCTCAAGTAAAAAATACAGCTTAAGAATACAGCCCTCCTCAACCGTCCAATACTGTTTTGGGCTCCCACTCGAACAATGCACTGTACTAAATACCTAGGAAATTACATCACAGAGTTGTGCTGTTCCTTGCCAGCAATAAGCTTGCATTCTAATGGGGGAGGCATATTTTAAAATATTTACAAATAATCAAATCAGAAGAAATAGTTGACTGTTCAACCGAATAGATTTATATACCCAAGAACTGAGAATGGGTATAAATAAATAACCACGTACTAGAAATGACTAGTGGTTTTCTACAGTTTGGGGGTTTAGGGATTAGTCAGGGAAGTCTTGTTGGAAAAGATAAAATTTCTGAATGGCTTTAAGTATGAAGAGTGGTTTGGCCAGTCAGGATTTAGGGAGGGAGCTCCAGGCTGGGGGATTAGTGTGAGAAGGGAGACAGGTCTGGGACAGTTGAGCACAAATTAGTTGGAAAGACCACTGGACTGGGAATCAATAGACCTGGGTTCTAATCCCACTTGTCTGCTGTATGACCTTGGGCAAATCGCTTAGCTTCTCTGTGCCTCCGTTAACTCAGCTGTAAAAGGGGGATTAAATCCTAATTCCCTCTATTTAGACTGTGAGCAGTGTGAGACCAGAGATTGGGTCCTAATTGATTGCCCTGTATCTATCCCAGGGCTTAGTACATAGTAAGCACTTAATAAGTACAATAAAAAAAAGTAAGTTTAGCAGGTTAGCTGGGAAGGAATGAAGAGAGTGAATTCATTTGCACCCAGAAAGTAGAAGTAGAAAAAACAAATCAGTGTAATTAAAACAACAACAACAATAAAAAACTATCAAAAGAAGCAGAGAAAGCATCCCTCTTTTGGATAGCTCTATCCTGTTGCATTAAAATGATTTTCAAATCCCCTGAGAAGAGGAGACATGCCGAAAAACTCTCCACCATTTCGGATTTGATAGAGGCTCATGGTATTGTCAGGAGAACAATTTAGGAATCACTGAAGTAGGCACCTTTGAAATGCTTAGAGACAGAGAATGCTAACTGTTGCAGTATTTTCTAATACTTCATCTTTTCATAAGTTGTGTTTCTGATTCGTGCTTGAGGGTCTGGATGGTGGAGGTTCTCTAGGGGAGCAGCAGTAACAGGATTACCGTTTCCCCAAACCACGTAGCAATCTAAGCCTCCTGACAGCTAGCTCGAAGATTTCAGACCAACATGGGATGAAACATTTTCATTGGTAATTTGTTCTGCCAGGATCTTTCCAATTGTTTATAAAGGTTTCAGGTAACATACACGTGACTCATGCGATGAGTTGCTCCTGAACTTTAGTCATTAGCTTTTCAATTTTGCATTTGAAACTTTGAGTTGCCAATGCACTGCCCAGTGACAGAAGGCAAGAAGCAGAACTTCCCTCCATGGTGACTGGCAGGTGGTTACATGGGTTCCGTGTTACTTTAAGGGAGAGATTACCCCTCGTGTATAGTTTTTAACTAAGCGGTTGCATACATATCAGCTCAGCTCTAAGTAGCATTTTGGGGCTTTTTTTTCCAACTCACTCAGCATATTTTAAAATATGATTCATTTGGCAATATTTTCAATGGAACCTCTACAACAGGAGAGGTACTAAACAAAGGAGAAGGTTAATTGGGATTGCTAATTAAACAGAGTGAAGTTAAAAATTGTATCAGGGGATTTTACTCTGATACTTAGCAACATTTCTTAACCCCGAGGACAGTGATTTTCCTAAGGTCTGGTGTCTTTATGAACGGGATGTAGCCTGCAGATCCTATGGAGGAGGGAAAGGGTTGACTTCTTGTTTAAGCAGATCCCCAAAGGAGCAGATACAATACAATTACAACTATTATCAGGATGAACCCCAGTGGAGACATAAATCCATAGCTCAAGTAGCTGTGAATCCAAAGGGATCAGGTCAGGAAAACTTACTGAAGACCCTAGAAGTCCAAACGATGTTGGAAAAGCAAGGAGTCAGAAGCTCACGTTCCCTCAAGCCGTAGAATGGTGAAGTTAATTTTGAAAATTGGATAATGATTCCCTTCTGATTTGCTGGGGGATGAAGAGAGAGGAGGGGTGATGAGGAAAAAAAAAACCCCATTACTTTACCTCTTTTGCCATTATATCATAAGTTCGTTGAGACCAAAGTCATCCTCTGTGACACTTAGAAGATATAGTAAAGATATTTATTGAGTGTTCACTGAGAGTGGTGAACATGTCTACCAAATCTGTTGTATTGCACTCTCTCGAGCAATTAGTACAGTGTGCTGCACTCAGTAAGCACTCGATAAATAACATTTATTGATTGTTACATCAGAAGTGTGCGACGAGTCCTTTGCCTACCACTCAGTCAACTTAACCGTAAATCAATCAAAGGATTTATTGAGTGCCTGTGTGCAGAGTTTTGGAAGAGTACGATTGGATTAGTAGGCATGATCCCTTTCTTCAAAGAGTTTACAGTCTAGCAGGAAGGCAGACAATAAAATAAATTTAGAGAGGAGGAAGACAGAAAAAGAGGATATGGACATGAGCTCATTCTAAAATAATGATGTATGTAAGGAATGTACATAAGTGCTACGGGAAGCTGAGAGAATTCACCAACAAAAGGGAATGCAGTAAACAACATGGAAACAGAAAAATCCCACCTGCAAAGAGACACAACCTAGCAACATGCAAGGTCTAAGTGACCCTCCCTTGAAAATTAGGTGACACAATAGACGTTTCCAAACAATGATGTGGCACCCCGAGTCCTTCCACACAGGCATCTCCCTGAGTGGAGAGAAAGTTGGCTGCAGATTTCAAATCAAGGTCAAACTGATGGAGCCATTTCATTACCTTCACTGAGATACAGAAGAGGAAAAAAAAAGAGAAAATCAGCCGTTCCCCCGTAGAGATTAAACCAGCTGAGCAGGTGTTGATCCTACAGTCCTTATGTACACAAAACTTCCTCAGATCATAGCAGAGAGAGGATTGGAGAAAGACTGGAGTTACTGGCTAGGGGAACTATGAATGGGGTGGAAGTATTCAACGTGAGAGGTGGAGGACGGGTTGCAGAGCTGAATGGGAAACATTGGAATGAAAATGAGGCTTTGGATTTTCAAGAAGAGAACTTTACTAGCTACATCTCAACTCTATTGTAGAAGCAACAGTTCCAACATATGGAGAAGAGACTTTGTTTGAGTTTTGCATTTCTCCAGATTTAGCTGTTTACCAAAATACTCCCCAGGATGTGATATTCATCTCCCTCAACCCCAGCACCCTGCTCAGACCCAGATTTTTATGCTTGATATAGATCCAACTTGCTAACATTTTAGAAAGATCACTTGCCCTGTTCGTCTGCACACCCTTTTCCCAGCACTAAACACACCCAGTTTGAAAACAGAGTTCCAAGGAGCTTCATAGGCCAAAAGAAACCATATTCACTTTGCGTTCCACCTAGGAATCTCCATATGACTAGAACATTACCCAGTTTGTCTCCCTCTATCGCATAGCTTTCCTTTCCCTGAAAGCAATCCCTACCTGTGTTTGTTGAGGAGACAAAGTAGTGATCAGGAACCTGCTTTTTTGGGTTCCTGGGGAAAAAGAGAGGGGTGGGGAGAGACTGAGTGACCCCCCAGAATGAGAAAGTCTTGGAAGACACCTATGCAAAATCAAGGGCCAACTGCCGTAGTTTTCTCCTCCTGGTGACCCTTCCCAGTGCTTCCCCTTGAACTATTTGCTTCTGTTGTGTTGTAATAGTCGAGTTTGAACAGCTGAACTCAGGACCCATCTGCACCACAGCCTCTGGGCTCCTTAGGTCCTTCTCAAGCCAATGTGACCGTGAGGCAGTCCAGCAAAATGCTATTTTAGAGAGATTCTATTCTGAGTAATAAGTGGTCAAGTGGACAGTGCTGTTACCCATAAGGTCTGAGGATTAAAGCTACCCTAATAGCTATCATTTTTTAAAGGAACTAAAGAGACGAGATTCTTTTCAAATCCAAAGTGCGGGGCAAAGACAAAAATGAAGGAAACAGACTGAGGGAGAGTGATAGGGTGAGAGAGAATTTTGAGACACAAAGAGTCGGAGAAAGAGGCAATGACCACCTTAGGAGCAGACCCTCATCCAGGGCTAGCAATTGCATCCACAGGCAGGGAATGAGGACACACAAAGGGAGGGAGACACAAACTCACACTCAAAAATAGAGTGAGTTGATATTTCCAAATGGGAGGAATGGCCATTCTTCTTGGACTTCTAACCTGCTTCCCTAGAGGCTCCAAGATGGGGTTCACCAGGGTCCCACTTTAGGCCAGGTAGGTGGGAGAGCAACCCCTTTCCTGCAGTGCCCATGGTGGAGTAGCAGTCTTCAGCTTTAAAGGTTGAGGGGCAGTGTGGTCTAGTGGATAGAGTCCGAGCCTGGGAGTCAGAAGGACCTGGGTTCTAATCCTGGCTCCGCCATTTGCCCGCTACGTGACGTTGGGCAAGTCACAACTTCTCTGGGCCTCAGTTCCCTCATCTGTGAAAAGGAGATTAAGAGTCTGAGCCTTATGTGAGAAAAAGCTCCTCTAGATTGTAAGCTCCTTTTGGGCAAGGAATGTGTCTCTTTATTGTTGTATTGTACTCTCCAAAGTGCTTAGTACAGTGCTCTGCACACAGTGAGTGTTCAATAAATACGATTAAACGACGAAGAGTGTGTCCAACTCAATTATCTTCTCTACACTGTAAACTCGTCTCTAGACTATAAATTCATTATGGGCAGGGAACAGATAATAATAATAATAATAAAGTTGGTATTTGTTAAGTGCTTACTATGTGCATTGCACTGATCTGAGCTCTGGGGTAGATACCGGATCATCAGGTTGTCCCACATGAGGCTTACAAGCTTAATGCCCATTTTACAGATGAGGTAACTGAGGCACAGAGAAGTGAAGTGACTTGTCTACAGTCACACAGCTGACAAGTGGCAGAGATCTGCTAGTTCTGTTGTATTGTACTCTTCTGAGTTTAGTACAGCACTCTGCACATCGTAAACACTCAATAAATACCAGTAATTGATTGTCCTGGCCTTCCAAGTCCACTTACGGGACTCTCTGTCATCATCAGAGACCACCTGGATATGCGGCAAGTCCTATCAGCGCCCTGGAAGAGTCAGTTTGGGGTAGGTGGGAGATTGGCCATGTTCCAGGTGTCCAGTGGAGGGGACAGCACAACGCGGGGCCGGGGGCAGGACCGGGACAGGGGGTGGCCGGAAGCCCAGCCGAGGCCCCAGCCCGCCCTCAACCACCCAGTAAGAGGATTATGAGGGCATGGAAGGAGCTGTGCCGAGCCGTGCGAGCCGTGCCCGTGCCGAGCCGTACTGTGCCGAGCTGGGCTGCGCCATGCTGTACTGTATCGTGCCGCACTGTGCCGTGCTGTACGAGCCGTGCCGTACTGTGCCGAACTGTGCTGAGCTGCACTGTGCCGAGTCGTACCGTGCAGGGCTGTACCGTGCAGAGCCGTACCGTGCAGAGCCGTGCCGTACTGTACCGAGCCAAGCCAGGCAGAACTGTGCCGTGGCGAGCTGTGCCAAGCCGTGCCTGCAGCACCACTCCACCGCCAGCCTGACCCCAAGCCTATGTGATCCTAAAGCGGACGGGCAGACAGTCATTGCCGCCACTTCGACTGGAGACCTCCTCCTCCTTGGAGCCGCGCTATCAGTCCTCGATGACCTGCCCCTGGGCTTAGAGTCAGCTCTGCAACCCGGACCTCTGCAACCCCGCTCAAGGACTTCCATACTAAGGACTCCCACACCTGCCTCCTCTCTCACACTGTCTCCCCCTGCAAATCTGTACTACTCCCCCACAGAGACCTCCGCTCTCTTGATGCCATCCATCTCTCCAAAAGCATCTCTCCCTACCTTGCCCCTGTTCTCTCTTCCCACTGTCGATGATCAGGTCACTGGTCTCAACTCCACCCTCTCTACTCATCTCAACTCTCTTGCCCCCCTTTCCCTCCACCGCTCTCTCTCCACTAACCCACAGCCCTGGGCCACTGCCTCTTATGCTCCTACACTCGAGCTGCTGAGCGCTGCTGGCGAAGGTCCAAGCACCAAGCCGACCTTATCCATTTCAAATTTATCCATTCCTGCCTTAACTCCGCCCTCTCCTCCACCAGGCAAAACTTCTTTTCTTCCCTCATTGACACCCATGCCCGTGACCCCCGCCAATTGTTCTGGACCTTTAATTCTCTCCTCAGGCCCCCTGTTCCTCCCCCACCATCCCTCACCCCCAACGATCTGGCCACCTACTTCATCACAAAAATGAACACAATCAGATCTGAGCTACCCAAAGTCACCCCTCCCCCTTCTGCCTCGCCCCCAACCCTCTCCCCTACTTTCCCATCTTTCCCTGCAGTATCCTCAGAGGAGATCTCCTCCCACCTCGCAAGTGCCACCCCCTCCACCTGTGCCTCAGACCCCATTCCCACCCACCTTATAAAAGCCATTGCCCCTTTCCTCCTCCCCTCCTTAACTTCTATTTTTAACCACTCACTCTCCAATGTCTTCTTCCCCTCTGCCTTCAAACATGCCCATGTCTCCCCCATCCTAAAAAAACCCTCTCTCGACCCCACTTCCCCTTCCAGTTATTGCCCTATCTCCCTACTACCCTTCCTTTCCAAGTTCCTAGAACGAGTTATCTACACTGGTTGCCTAGAATTCCTTAACTCCCATTCTCTCCTGGACACCCTCCGATCTGAGACTGCTCTCTCAAAGGTCACCCATGAACTCCTTCTTGCCAAATCCAATGGCTCCTACTCTATCCTAATCCTCCTTGACCTCTCAACTGCTTTTGACACTGTTGACCATCCCCTTCTCCTCCACACCTTATCTCACTCTGGCTTCACGGACTCCGTCCTCTCCTGGTTCTCCTCTAATCTCTCTGGCCGGTCATTCTCGGTCTCCTTCGCAGGCTCCTCCTCCCCCCCCCCCCATCCTCTGTTGGGATTCCTCAAGGGTCAATTCTTGGCCATCTTCTGTTCTCCATCTACACTCACTCCCTTGGTGAACTCATTCGCTCTCATGGCTTCAACTATCATCTCTATGCAGATGACACACAGATCTACATCTCTGCCCCTGTCCTCTCCCCCTCCCTTCAGGCTCGTATGTCCTCTTGCCTCCAGGACGTCTCTACCTGGATGTCTGCCCGCCACCTAAAACTCAACATGTCCAAAACTGAGCTCCTTATCTTCCCTCCCAAGCCCTGTCCTCTTCCTGACTTCCCTATCACTGTGGACGGTGCAACCATCCTTCCCATCTCTCAAGCCTGCAACCTCGGTGTCATCTTAGACTCGGCTCTCTTGTTCTTGTTCACCCCACACATCCAATCTGTCACCAAAATCTGCCGATCTCACCTTTATAATATCGCCAAGATCCACCCTTTCCTCTCCACCCAAATGGCTATCTTACTGGTACAGGCTCTAATAATTTCCCGGCTGGATTATTAATAATAATAATAATAATGTTGGTATTTGTTAAGCGCTTACTATGTGCCGAGCACTGTTCTAAGCGCTGGGGTAAACACAGGGGAATCAGGTTGTCCCACGTGGGGCTCACAGTCTTAATCCCCATTTTACAGATGAGGGAACTGAGGCACAGAGAAGTTAAGTGACTTGCCCAGAGTCACACAGCCGACAAGTGGCAGAGCTGGGATTCGAACTCATGAGCCCTGACTCCAAAGCCCGTGCTCTTTCCACTGAGCCACGCTGCTCAGCCTTCTCTCTGATCTCCCTTCCTCCTGTCTCTCCCTGCTACAGTCTATTCTTCATTCCGCTGCCCGGCTCATCTTCCTGCAGAAACGTTCTGGGCATGTCACTCCCCTTCTTAAAAACCTCCAGTGGTTGCCTATCAACCTCCCCACGAAACAAAAGCTTTTCACTCTAGGCTTCAAGACTCTCCATCACCTTGCCCCCTCCTACCTCTCCTCCCTCCTCTCTTTCTACTCCCCACCGTGCACACTCCGCTCCTCTGCCGCCCACCTCCTCACAGTCCCCCATTCTCGCCTATCCCGCTGTCGACCCCCAGGCCACGTCCTCCCGATGTCCTAGAATACCTTCCCTCCTCACCTCCGCCAGACTAAATTCTCTTCCCCTCTTCAAAGCCCTACTTAGAACTCACCTCCTCCAAGAGGCCTTCCCAGACTGAGCTTCTCCTTTTCCCTCTGCTGCCCCTCTACCCCCCCTTCACCTCCCCTCAGCTAAGCCCCCTTTCCCCCCACCTTTCCCTCTGTTCCTCCCCCTCTCCCTTCCCCTCCCCTCAGCACTGTGCTCGTCTACTCAATTGTATATATTTTTATTACCTTATTTATTTTGTTAATGAGATGTACATCACCTTGATTCTATTTATTGCTATTGTTTTAATGAGATGTACATCCCCTTAATTCTATTTATTGCTATTGTTTTTGTCTATCTATCTACCCCAATTAGACTGTAAACCTATCAATGGACAGGGACTGTATCTGTTGCCAA
This sequence comes from Ornithorhynchus anatinus, assembly GCF_004115215.2. NCBI lineage: Eukaryota > Metazoa > Chordata > Mammalia > Monotremata > Ornithorhynchidae > Ornithorhynchus > Ornithorhynchus anatinus. Next base: position 28,642,417 of record NC_041738.1, on the reverse strand, counting down.
TTTGTACATTACAAGCGCTTAGTACAGTGCTCTGCACATAGTAAGCACTCAATAAATACTCTTGAATGAATGGAGAGCTGTATATGCCTCTGGCCTTCAACAGCCACTTCTGCCAGCTCTGCCAGCTGTGGCTTCTGGCAGTGGCCCTGGTGGAGGTGGCAGCCACCTGCCCCTCTGCCCCCTCGTGCTGGACAAAGCCTCTGCAGTTTGGAGCTGGCTGTGCCAACCTGCGCCTGTCAGAATAGCTTCAGGTGGGAGAGAGGGAAGATGACAACAGCAAAGGTGGAGAAGTGCTTCCCCGCACTCTCCCTTTATCTCAACTCCTCATTCTCTTTCCTCCAATTAATCGATGGTATTTATTGCACAGATCACCCTATTAGATGCTAAGGAAAGTAACAATACAACAATTCTCCCCTCTTCTTGCTTTCTTTTCCCTCTCCTCTTTTATCTTTTTTTCCTTCTCTCTCTACCCCTATTGTTATTGTCTTCCTCCCTTTCCTCTCTTTCTGCTCCACCCTTCCTTTCTCTCTACCGCCATACTCTGTACTCTCCATTCCCTTTCTCCCTCCCTTGACTCTCTTTTCCCACTCCCCTCCCCCTGACATCTTTCCTTTTCTCTCCATCTCTCTCTTCCTCTCTCTTCTCTCTTTCTGGCCCTGGCTAAAGCAATCCAGGGTTCATACTGCACACTCACATACAAGTTTCCCTCTCAACACAGAGTTGAGACAAAGCAACAGGAGGAGGAGATAAAAACAGCAGCAGGTGAGTGCAGCAGAGCTGCTACGGATCCCTTCTTTAGGGCCGAGACAGAGGTAGGAGACAGCGGCAGGAACTCCAGTGAGCCAGCTGTTACACTCACCTGTTGCATCAACCTACCTCTTCCTGCTGCTTCTGCTTGGCACCACATCCCGGGTCCAAAAAGTTGAACACTCACTGTCTCTTGGCAGGTGGGTATAACACATCCTGGCCCCACTGAGGATGGGTTCAATCAATTGTATTTATCGAGCACTTAATGTGTGCAGAGCACTGTACTAAGCACTTGGGAGAGTCCAATACAACAGAGTAGATAGGTACGTTCCCTGCTCATGAAGAGCTGACAATCCCGGTCCCGGAAGGGATGCCGGTGCCCTGCATCCATCTAAAGGAACTCTCCATCCTACTGGAGGTCTATCACCAGCTGTTTCTGTTCGACCACATTTCTTCCCCGCTCGGCCCAGCTCTGCTTCTCACCTCACGACAGCCCATTTTTCATCTTGTAAAAGGGTTCATTGTGAGCAAGGAATAAAATAGAAAGATTTCAAGGCAAAATGGCTAAATCTTTATTTTCCGCCCCAAACCAATGACAGGGTGAATTTAAAGACCTGCGATTGTGATTAATGTGATGATTTTGGGGGTGCACTCTCTTCTGTCACTCTCAGGAATTAGGGAGCTTTAGTGACCTTGTTAAAAGGCTTCTGGCAGTCTCACAGCACTAGTTCCTCCGTACAGTACTAAATATTCCCCTGTTTCTGTGACATCTGACATAAAGAGCATTCACTGATGAATTACTTGTGCTCAGATAATCAAATAAATCTTTGTCTTGCTACATAGAGTAGTGATACCCAGCAAAGTGCTAAAGGTCATACACAGATCAAATTAAAGCGTGGAATAATTTGCAGAATTGTAACACCAACAGGACAAACAGAGGGCAACACCTACGGAGACATATTTATTTGCTCCCGCTATGGCACCTAGCGTGAAACTCTTGATCTGAGGTGGGGGGGCCCGTACTCTTTGTAATATCCATATCAACAAACCACGAATTAGTAGCTGAAGAATGAAACCTTAAGGGAAAATATTAGATGGTAACCTCACGATCTTCTCAGGAAAAATGGATAATTTCACTCCAATTTCGCCAAATTGGGTTCAAGCAGATTAATCAAAATAAGCAGTTCCATTTTCCAAGGAAAGCAGAATTGGGGGGGACGAGATTTACTCCTTTGCTGCTCTCCTAGAGCTGGGAGATAATATTGGAACATTCTTTCTTCTTTCTTGACAAAGAGTGCTAGTCAAAAATTGGGAACCAGATGGCTGCTTTTATATTTCTTTTTTTTATTTACTGCAATACTAAAGCCACCATAAAAAAGCAAAGTTGAACAGACAGAGCTAATAATATAATCATTCAAAACACCTGCAAACAGTGCAGATGGGCAATTTCTGTCTGCAAAATCATCAGCGAAAGACCGCCTTCCCATATGGACACATCGAGCAGCCTTAGAATTTCCTACACTCTGTCCCTTACCTTAAGAAAACCTGCAAGGAGCATATGCGGCCTTTTTATAGCCAAGCTGAAGTACCTGGACTTGCTTATTTATTTTCTCCTGATATAACTTACAGCGCCTGTAACCTTGGATTACTGCATTTCATCTGCCCACGGCTTCTCCCCAAAGGGCAGAAAAACCTCATTGCGACCGGCACAGAGTAGTGAAGTGTTGCATCATGCCCTCCGCCGCAGCCCAAATAATTGCTAATGTATATGAATGAGCCAAGCCCCTGTTTCATTCCTCAGTGAAAGCCTCAGAACCAGGCTTTGGGGAAAGGAAGTTTTGTATTTTCATTTAGCCCAGAATGCTGGTTTCATGATTTCTGCTGGGCGCCTTCTCCCCATTTGTGTCCAGTGTGACCATTGCATGGGGATCAACCCAAGTGAAATCCCACGACTTCCACGGAAACTGGTTCACTCAGCTTCCTCCGGAGCCCGGAAGGAGGAAGGAGCCCATTGCTCACTATGGGAGCTCTCTCCCTTAATAGTGATGGTATCTGTAGAGTGCTTACTCTGTGCCAAGCACTGAACTTAGCCCTGGGATAGATATATAAGATAATCAGTATGAACACACCTGCCCTCCTTTCCCTGTAGCGATAAACTCAGGTAATGAGGAGGGACAGGAGGCTCAAATTTTTTCCCCTCTAAACTAGGGATGGCAGTGATTGAACCACACTTCTCTGTGCCTGGCCCTGTTGGGAGTGGTTGGGTCTTCTTGGCTGGAGAGAACAGAGCCACATCTGGCTGGCACGGACTCTCCTGAAAATTCTCTTCGGTCCCGTGAGAATCTCAGGTTTGATCTTCGCTCGATGCAACATGGCCCGGTGGAACAGCCTGAGGCTGTCGGTTAGGAGACCCAGATCCTGGTCTCAGCCCTGCCACTGGTCTGCTGTGTGATCTTGTCTCCAAGCCTCTATATCTCCAATGTAAAATGAGGCCTTCTCTCCCTCCCTTTTTAGATTCCTAACCCTATGTGAGAAAAAGATGATGTCTGATCTGATTACCTAATTTCTCATCAAGGATTTAGCACAGTGCTCGTTTAATCCTAGAATTATTGTATTTTGCAGTCACAACTTTTTCTAGATCCCATCCCTGAAATGTCCTAGGCCCTCCTTCCACCACTTCCTTTTAATTTGAGAGTCAAGGTAAGATCTTACCATTTCTTTTAAGTTTACATATAACTGTGTGTTCCAAACCGAACTGGAAAGCCTCCCCTTGCCATGACCTATTCTTGGCCACTTTCACTTTCAGTTGCCCTTGTCTCGGGAATCCTGCCATGAGGCTTCCTTCTGAAGAGAGCAACTCCCCAAAAGGGAGAGAGGCGACCGAGACATTTCAGAGGTGAAAAAGCCGAAATGATGATTGTGAGTTAGCCAGGATTTGCACTGGTGGGAAATCAAAGCCACCCTTTTCAAGCTGCAGAGATGCAGCATGGCCTAGTGGATAGAGCATGGATCTGGGAGTCAGAAGGACCTGGCTTCTAATTCTATCTCCTCTGATTGTCTGCTATGACCTTGGGCAAGTCACTTAACTTTTCTGTGCCTCAATTACCTCAACTGTAAAATGGGGATTAAGATTGTGAGCCCACGTGAGACATGGACTGTGTCTAACCTGATTAATAATAATAATAATAATGCTATTTGTTAAGTGCTTACTATGTGCCAGGCACTGTATTAAGTGCTGGGGTGGATCAAGTTGCAAATCAAGTTGTACATAGTCCCTATCCCACATGGGACTCAGTGTCTCAATCCTCATTTTACAGATGAGGAAACTGAAGCCCAGAGATGTGAAGTGACTTGCCCAAGGTCACACAGCAGACAAGTGGTAGAGTGGGATTAAAACCCATGACCTTCTGACTCCCTGGCCTGTGCTGTATCCACTGCGCCATCTGATTAGCTTCTATCTATCCCAGTGCTTATCCCAGTGCCGGGCACATAGCAAGCGCTTAACAAATATCTTAAAAAAAGAAAAAAGGTGGAAAAACACAATTTAGTTCATTCAAAATAAAGGATGGTAGGATTGGAGAATTCTTAAAGGGGTAATTTCCAGAGATATCTTTGATATCTTAGGTTGACCAGACATGATTGGTGGAGCATGGGAATTTATTTTTCTTTCATTGTGAACATTCAACTTCCTCCATTCAGTCGTGCTTACTGTGGTTCATATAGCAAAAACAACGCCAGTAACACCTCAAATTTCCGAGGACCTCCAAGTTCTTCTCAGACACCAACCATGTTTCCTCCCAATATATGCCCACCAAGTGGTCATGTAGGATAGTGGAAGAGCAAGAACCAGGGTGTCAGGAGACCTGGGTTCTAGTTCTGCCACTGATTGCTGTGCACCTTAGACAAATGACTTAATCTTTCTATGCCTTAACTTCCTCCTTTGTAAAAAGGGGACAAGATGAGCCCATGTGCATGGCTGCAAGTAAGCAAGAATGGCCTGGAAAGGGGAACCAGGAAATGAAATAATAATGATGTTTGTTATGTTTTTGTTTGCTATGTCCCAAGTGCTGTACTAAGTGCTGGAGCTGAAATGAGATAATCAGGTCAGATACAGTGTTTGTCTAACAGCAAGCTGTTAAGTGAATTGCCCAGGTCACACAGACGACAAGGGAATGAACCAGGATTAGAACACAGACACCTTGACTTCCAGGCTCATGCTCCTTCTGCAAGGTCATGCTGTTCCTTATATAAGTGCCAATCTGCCCATTCTGGTTTGAACTGTTTCAAAGAAGATGCTTTTGAAAGTGGGGAATTTGGTGATAATCCAAACTTCCTGGACCGTGGACACCACTGTGGTGGGGGCTTGGTTCTTGGTGTTGGCATGTGTGGCAAGGAGAAGATTAGTTCCAATGCAGGCCTTGTCAACCCTGCCCATGGCTGTGGCATGATACCCAAACTGCAACGTGCCCAGCATCTGATTGGCCACCAGCAGTGATGCTGGCTTCTTCCATGATTTGGCTGGTTCTGGAGGGATGCAGGAGGGGGTGGAGCAAAACTGATTGATCAATCAATCATGTTTATAGCACTTAGTAAATGCTCAATAAATACAATTGATTGGTAGATTGAGTGCTTAATGTGTCCAGAGCACTGTACTATGCTCTTGGAAGAGTACAATATAACAGCGTTGGTAGACACACTCTCTGACGACAATGAGCTCACTGTCTAGATGAGGAGACTGACATTCAGATAAATAAATAAATTACAAGTATGTACATAAATACTTGGGGATGGGAGAGGGATGAATAAAGGGAGTGAGACAGTGATGCAGAAGGGAGTGGAAGAAATGGAAAATAGGGCTTAGTCAGAGAAGATGTCTTGGCAGATATGTGTTTTCGATAAGCCTGTGAAGAAAAGGAGAGGAATTGTCCATTGGATTTGAGGAGGGTGGGCGTTCCAGGCTAGAAGCAGGATGCAGGCGAGAGGTCAGTGGCAAGATAGACAAGATTGAGGTACTGAGAAGGTTACCATTAGGGGAGCGAAGTGTGTGGGCTGGGTTATAGTAGGAGAGGAGCGAAGTAAGGTAGGAGGGAGCAAGGTGAATGAGTGCTTTAAAGCTGATGCTGAGGAGTTTCTTTTTGATGCAGAGGTGGATGGGAAACCACTGGAGGCTTTTGAGGAGTGGGGAAATGTGGCCTGAAAATTTTGTAGAAAAATGACCTGGGCAACAGAGTGAAGGTATGAGCTGGAATGGAGAGAGACAGGAGGCAGGGAGGTCAGCAAGGAGGCTGATACACTAATCAAAGCGGGATAGGATAAGTCGATTAGACTGTAAGCCCGTCAAACGGCAGGGACTGTCTCTATCTGTTGCCGACTTGTTCATCCCAAGCGCTTAGTACAGTGCTCTGTACATAGTAAGCGCTCAATAAATACTATTGAATGAATAAGTGTTTGGATTAAAGTAGTAGCGGTTTAGATGGAGAGCAATGGTGGATTTTAGCGATGTTGTGAAGGTTGAACTGACAGGATTTAGTGATGGACTGAAGACGTAAGTTGAATGAGAGAGAGAGAATTTAAGGATAGTGCCAAGTTTATGGGCTTGTGAGACAGAGAGGATGGTGGTGCCACCTACAATGATGGGAAAATAAGGGGAAAGACAATGTTTGGGTGGGAAAATAACAGTTCTGTTTTGAACATGTTATGTTGGAGGTGTTAGTAGGAGATCCAAGTAGAGATGTCTTGAAGGCAGGAGAAAATGCAAGACTGGAGAGAGGCAGAGAGAACAGGGCTGGAGAGGTACATTTGGGAATCATCTGCAGAGAGGTAGTAGCTGAAGCCATATGAGTGAATGAATTCTACAAGGGAGTAGGGGTAGATGGAGAATATAAGGGGACACCCACAGTTTAAGGGGTGGGAAGCAGAAGCAGAGATGGTGAAAGATTGAGAATGAGCAGCCAAAAAGACAGGAGGAGAACCAAGAGAGGACAGTGCCAATGAAATTGAGGTTGGATAATCTTTCCAGGAGAAGGGAATGGTCTATAGTGTCGAAGGCAGCTGAGAGGTCAAGGAGGATTAGGATGGAGGAGGCCTTTGGATTTGGTAACAAGGACATCATTTGTTTGAGATGGTAGAGAGGGGCCTAAAATGGAGGAAATGGGAGGATAGGGAAAAATCCCCAGGGGAAATTTGAAAATTGGTGGGAGGATTGTAAAGTGAGAAATGCTGGGCAGAGGGCGGGTGGTGAAGATTTTGAAAGACAAACAGAATGGGGTACATGTTTTTCCCCAGCCATGCTGCATTTTTATGCGGATTCCTACCACTGCCTTAGGCTGCCTTTTCTGTGGGAGGCAGTTCTGATCTCATGGGACCAGAAAAGGACAGAGAGGGCTAGTCAGCCCATGACAACCATTGGCCCTTTTAGTTAGAAGGCCCATTGCTCCATAACCTTAGCCCCACTGACTCACAACTATTATGTTGACACCCACAAAACAAGGGCTGGGTGTAAATCTGAAAAGGCACTTTTGAAATCTTGGCCTCCAGCTTCCTCCAGAGCATCTGGAGGAATCCTGGTCAGAATCTGGATTGACTGTCTTTCTTACAAAGAACTACTTTTTGGCATGGAAACAGGGCTCCTTTATGTTTCTCAGAGGAAGGGAACCTGGCTTCTTACTGAAAGAGGGTCCCGGCACTACCTACTCCCTGTAATCTAATAAAACTAAAGCACCATTCTATCATGTTAGTGTCATAATTGGAGATTACCGATTTAAATAGGGTCTGCTTTGAGAGGGGAGAGGGTAGAAAATAGAATTTTAAAGCCTCTGCAGGAGCTTCCTGACATGCAGTTGTGTTATTGCTAAACATCCTCTCTGCCCTTTCCAAGCCTTTGGAATTTTCTAAAATGCAACAATAATTTGAATAATTACAAAACTGAAAATACTTTTTTTTTCCAACTGCGAATCCTGTTTTCCTTCAAGCAAAAGCTCTGCTTTCATGTGATACATAAAAGAGCAATATTTCTCTGATGAACTAAGACACATGAAATATCTAATTAACATTAAAGTATTGTCTCTTGTCATTAGCTTCATTTGCACTTTAAGTGTCAGCTCTTGAGAAGGCGGCACAGAGGCTCTGACCCAGCCTCACACGAAAAACTTGAGGGAACAAGGAAAATGATATAAATACCCACATCATAATGAGGATTAGTAATTGGAGGGGGGAGGAGCAGATATTTCCCCCCAAAGAAGAGGTCCTCCCTTAGATAAAAAAATAGTGCACCATACTACATTTAGAAAACACAGCTAAAACCCACCCTTTCCTATCCATCCAAACTACCTCCACTTAAATCCAAGCATTATCTTATCCTGCCTTGATTACTGCATCGGCCTTCTTGCTGACCTCCCTGCCTCCTGTCTCTCCCCACTCCAGTCCATATTTCACTCTGCTACCCAGATCATTTTTCTACAAAAACCTTCCGGCTATGTTTCCCCACTCCTCAAGAACTTCCAGTGGTTGACTATCAGTAGCCACATCAAACAAGTAACTCCTACCCATGGGCTTTAAAGCAGTCATTCAACTCATCTCCTCCTACTTCACCTCACTACTCCCCTATTACAGTCCTTCGCTCCTCTAATGCTAACCTTCTTACTGTCCCTCGATCTCATCTATCTCACCTCTGGCCTGGAAAGACCATCCTCTTCCTAACTCACAGGCAATTACACTTCCACCCACTTCAAAGACTTATTGAAGGCCTTCCCTCATTGAGCCCTTCTTTCCCTTTCTCCCAATCCCTTCTGCATCACTCTGACTTGCTCCTTTCATTCAAATAGTCAGTCAGTCAAGCATACTTATTGAGAAATTACTATGTGCAAAGCCCTGCATAAAGCATTTGACAGAGTACAAGGTAACAATATGACACATTCCTTGCCCACACAAGCTTAGAGTCACCCCCCCTCCCAGCCCCACAGCATTTATGTCTTCAATTTTTTTTCTATTAATGTCTGTCTCCTCCTCTTGTTGTGGGCAGGGAATGTGTCTGTTATATTGTACTCTCCCAAGTGCTTAGTACAGTGCTCTGCAGACAGAAAGGGCTCAATAATATGACTGACTGCCTGAAAATATAGAAAAAACTTGCAACACTCTTGCTGGTCGATTGACTACTCTTAACTATCCACCCAACAGCTTTCAGCTCTTCAGAAGAAAGTCATTACAGAAATACAATGCATCAGTTGTTACTATTATATACACTGTAACTGTTGTAAAACTTAGGACGTTTAAATACAGTTCTAAAGGGAATAATCAACACAGCTTTTCGGGCCTTTCACTGAGGTTGTTGAAGCCTCTTGGGATAGTATAATATTGATAGTTGTATTTGTTAACTGCTTACCATGTGCCAAGCACTGTACTAAGGAGCAGAATAGATACAAAAGAATCAGATGGGACAATTCCTCCTCATTCATTCAATCGTATTTATTGAGCATTTACTGTTTGCAAAGCACTGTGCTAAGCAGTTTGGATAGTACAATATAACAATTGTAATCCCATCTCACAGGGAGCTCAGTCTATGGGGAGAGAAAACAGGTGTTTAATCCCCATTTTAGAGATGAGGAAACTTAAGCACACAGAAGTAAAATGCCTTGCCTAAGGTCATGCAGCAAACAAGTGGTAGTGAGACAGAACACAGATCATGTGATTCCCAGGGTTGTGCTTTTTTCATTAGGTCACATTGCTCCTCTAGGTTAACTTCCATTTCTTCAGTTGGCTCAATCTTTATTCCTCCCTGACCTCTACATATGTATTAAATAGCAAGTCCTTGCCTTTTCCTCCCTATTACCATTCTACCTGCCTGCCTAAGATTGATCACTCACCATATCTGTGAACCCAATCTGTGGTCTGCAGAGCCTGGGTTTCTCTGGCTGGGACTTAATGATCAGTCAATCAATCAATCAGTGGTACTTATTGAGTGTTTACTGTATGCAGAGCTAAGTGCCTGGGAGAGTTCAACAGTATCAGCAGACACACTCCCTGCCTGTAATGCGATTACACTCTAGAGGGAGAGACAGATATTGATATGAATAAGTGATTTATGAAATATAAGTTCAAGATATGTACATGTGTTATGGGGTTGGGGGTGTGGTGAATATCAAAAGTCCAAAGGTCACAGATCACAATGCACAAATGATGCAGAAATGAGAGCGAGCCGGGGGAAAGAGGGCTTAATTGGGGAATGCCTCTTGGAGGAGGTGTGAGCTTAATAATACTTTGAAGATGGGGAGAGTGGTGGTCTGGCATATATGGAGGGGGAGGGAGTTCCAGGCCAGAAGAGGACTTGGGAAAGGGGTTGGCAGAGAGATAGATGAAATCAGGACTCAGAGTAAGCTGGTGCTGGAGGAGTTGAGTGGGAGGGCTCGGCTGTGATAGGAGATCAGTGAGGTGAGATAGGATGGGGCAAGCTATTAGAATGTTTTAAAGCCAATGGCAAGGGACTTCTGTTTGATATGGAGGTGGATGGGCAGCCAGTGGAGGTTCTTGAGGAATGGGGAGACATGGACTGAATGCTTCTGTAGATAAGTGATCCATGCAGCAGGGTTAAGTTTTGGACTGGAGCTGGGGGAGACAGGAAGCTGTGGGATCAGCGAGGAGGCAGATGTAATAGTTGAGGTGGTTAGAAGAAGTGCTTGGATCAGCATGGGAGCAGTTTAGATGGAGAGGAAAGGGTGGATTTTAGCAATGTTGGAGAGGTAGAACCTATGGGATTGGTGACAGATTGAATATGTGGATGAATGAGAGAGATGAGTTGAGGACAAAGCCAAGGTGACAGGCTTGTGAGATAGGGAGGATAGTGGTGCTGTCTACAGTGATGGAAAAGACAGGGGAGGGCAGAGTTTGGGTGTGAAGATAAGGACTTTAGTTTTGGACATGTTTAACTTGAGGCGTCGGCAGGACATCCAGGTAGATATGTCCTGAAGGCAGGAGGAAATCCCAGGTTGCAGGGAAGGAGAGAGGTCAGGCCTGGAGAGATACATTTGGGAATCACCTGCATAGAGATGGCAATTGAAGCCATGTGAGAGAATGAGTTTTTCAAGGGAGTGGGTGTAGATGGAGAATAGAAGGGGACCTAAAACAGAACCTTGTAGGACCCACCCTGCTGTTAGAGGATGGGAGGCAGTGGAGAAGCCAGCAAAAAAATCTGACAAGGAGCCACCAGAGAGTTAGGAGGAGAACCAAAAGAGGACAGTGTCAGTGGATAAAGTTTCAAGGAGAAAGAGGTTGTCTACAGTGTTGAATGAGGCTAAGAGGTCTAGGAGGATTAGGATAGAGTAGAAGTTCAGATCTGGTGAGAGTAAGGTCGCTGGTCACCTTAGGGTGGGTTATTTCTGTGAAGTGAAGTAATAATGATAATAATAATGTTGGTATTTGTTAAGCACTTACTATGTGCAGAACACTGTTCTAAGCGCTGGGGTAGATACAGGGTAATCAGGTTGTCCCACGTGAGGCTCACAGTTAATCCCCATTTTACAAATGAGGGAACTGAGGCACAGAGAAGTTAAGTGACTTGCCCACAGTCACACACCTGACAAGTGGCAGAGCCGGGAGTCAAACCCATAACCGCTGACTGCGAAGTCCAGGCTCTTTCCACTGAGCCACGCTGTTTGGAGGGTATCTAGGATAGAATCGGGGGAGAGGAAGTGGAGACAGTGGATGTAAACAACTCTCTCTAGAGGTTTGGAGAGAAATGGTATGGGAGAGATAGGGAGACAACTGGACGGAGCCATGGTGTCAAGACTGAAGGTTTTTTGTTTTTTTTTTTAGGATAGGGGATACATAGCATATTGGAAAGCAGTGGGGAAGAAGCCTTTGGAGAGTGAGTGGTTGAAGATGGCAGTCAAGGAGGAAAGAATGGAGGGGGCAAGTGTTAAAAAAGTAAGAAGGGGCAGGGTCAGAAGCACAGGTAGAATGGATAGATTTAGGCAGGAGGTGAGAGATTTCATCTTGAGTTGTTGGAGGATATATAGGGAGAACTGAAGAGGGTGGAGGAGGAGGAAGAGGAGGAGGAGCGTTTTGGAGAGGAGCAGGGGAGATTTGGGGGAGATTTTAGGGAGATCAAGCCTGATGGTTTCAATTTGGTTGATGAAGTATGTGGCCAGGTCATTAGGGGAGAGAGCTGCTGGGAGCAGGGAGACAGGAGGTTTAGGAGGGAGTTAAACATCTGGAACAGCTGGTGAGGGCAGTAGGTATGGGAGTGAATTACAAAGGAGAAGTATTATTGTCAAGCATTGGAGAGGGCCCAAATGAAGCAGCTAAGAATGAATTTAAGGTGGGCAAGGTCAGAGAGCTGTCTCGGTTTCCTCCAACAGCACTCGGGCACAGGAGTGGAGGAAGCATATTGAGGGGGTGATTTGGGGTTGCGGCTTCGTGGTTCGAGACAGATTGAGAGACAGGGGAGCAAGGGAATTCAGTTCAGTGGACAGAGTGGTGTTGAGTGTGTTGATTTGTGAATTAGGAGAAAGTGGTTTGGGTTTGGAGACTGAATGGGGTAGGATGCTTGTAGAATACTGGAGGGGGTCAAAAGAATGGGGGTCTCAGTGTGGGAAGAGGACAGATTTATGGGGGGTAGTTGTATGGGAAAGAGAGCAGGTGAAGAGGTTTACAGATGAAAAAACTCAGGACCAGAGACGTGAAGTGACTTGCCCAGACCAGTGGCAGAGTGGGGTCCTCTGACTCCCAGGCCCATGCTCTTCATTCATGGCCACATTGCTTCCTTTAAACAAACCTTTCCTTGAGTTTGGTGGGACAGGGCCCTGGCCTGCCTTGCCACCTACCCTCTACACTGTGTTCCCAGTGTGGAGCAGCTTAACACACTCCTTCGGGAGCCCAACCACAAGTCAGAGTAACACCTGGTCCCAGTGAGCCAGAAAGCCAGACACCCCCGCGGAGCTGTGTTTCAAACACGGTGGCACCAGACTCACTGCCGCATGCTGCAAAATATGTTTACTTAAAGCATTCCCCAGTGCTCACCCAAACATTCTCCCAGCTCCATGTGCTTCTGGAGATCAAATGCTTTAACGAGATGATTACAGTTGCACCCAATCATTCAGAGTCAGAAAAAATAAAATGGCTCTTGAGCTCCCCATTTCCTCCCACTGCACACCTCCCTGAGGATCTCCCATTGGATTTGGGTCCCGTTCCTTACTCCCTTCACACTCGCTGTGTTTATTTGATCACTTCAGTCACAGCCAGTTCCACCAGTCTCATCACTGACGGCTTGAGTCTCATCCACCTTCAAATGTTTGATTGAAAATGACCTGAGGGTGAGGAGGAGGTAATAATAATAATGATAATTATGGTATTTATTAAGCACTGGGGTGGATACAAGCAAATTGGTTGGACATGGTCCCTGTCCCACATGGGGCTCACAGTCTCAATCCCCATTTTACAGATGAGGGAACTGAGGCACAGAGAAGTGAAGTGACTTACCCAAGGTCACACAGCAAAAGTGGTAAAGCTGGGATTAGAACCCACTGCCTCATGACTTCCAGGCCCAGACTTTAGCCACTACGCCATGCTGCTTCTAGTATCCAGATGCTTGGCCAAAAACACTGAAAATCTTTGAATTCACAGTCTGGCTGAGAGCAAGGCCCAAAGTAGAAGTGAAGGGCCCTTATCTCTGGAGTTGGAACCCAACTTGTTGGGAGGATCCAGTTTGAAGAAGGTCATTCCTTAGCCATGACGGTGAGATTCTCCTTTGAAAATCTGAAATCTTGTTTGGAATCCTCTAGGGCAAAGTAGGTCTTGGAATGGGTCACCTAGCAAATTACCCCACTGCAGTAGAGTAGCATTAATTGGGGATCGGGATGGTGATCTCTCCCCTTCCTCTTCAAGCCGGAAGTGCACACTTTTCCTCAAAGATGGGGTAGGAAGGTACACTGGGGTGCTGCCTAATTCTCTGAGTTGGGTGGTCTCAGACTGCACTAAAAAAATACCAGTCATGGATATGTGGGTGACATCACACACATTACACTAGGCAAGCAGCTTAATGTGATGATGTCAAAAACACCACTTTGCAGAAGTGTGTCAAGTTCGTCCAGACTAAGAATATCACCAGAGGGGCCCTGGTCCCTCCAACTTGCTCTAGAGTATTTGTCTTCTCCTCCCAAGTACCTCTGATTTCAGAACTCTGAGGAAGGAGCTGAAGACCAGGGAAGCTAGGCCCTGAAAATAAAAATATTGAACATAAAGGCATCTGATGTTGTATCCACATCAGACAAACCTTTCTGAAAACCACACTGTCCATTATAGAACCAGATTACCCATTCTATACCCAGGGATCTGGAAAAACAGCTGCAATGACTGTTTGTGGGGCTAGAGTTGAGTTTTAAATAACGAATTTCCTAAATGATGCTTTCTTTCTCTCCTCTGCCTCTCCTCAGTCACACTGCTATTTACTCCTCTCCTTAAGAGCTTTTCCACTTTAAATATCAGTCCACAATACCCATTCATTTTATCTCTCTGCCCAAGGCAGAGGATGGGATGATTTTTAGGACTTTTTCAATGGTCTCCTGTCTCCGTGTGAAGCCTAGAGTGGAGAAGATACCAGAAGAGGGTCTTCTGCCCCACTCCAGCCCACTTACGGTGTGTGAATATGCTGTTCATTTTCAGAGTCGGACCATCTGTACTGGGACTCATTTCCCTTGGGGAAGTGGTATCCTGCTGTGACTTAGCCACAGATTAACATTTGTAGCAATCGTCCAGACACTTATCTTCCTTTTAGACATGGTGAAAGACGTTTGTTCGATGAGCGAGGGAGAGGACAAGGACGAGGAGGAGGAATGAGGGAGTAGCTTAAGACATTTTGCTTGAAGATTTCCTCCATGTGGCTATTAGGACTAAATGCCAAACGCTCAGACATTCCCAGTGTAAAAATATGATTTTTCTCAATCTACAGGCTGCCCTGTAGCATTTCAATTATTTCTTGCCACTTGTAGGTCAAGATCCTTCAATTGAGCTTTCCAGCCAAAAGCATTTAGTTACTGAATATTTCTATTTGGAATTCAATAATGTCCACAGCAACAGCACCTCAAAATTGCCATGTAATTTGTAAATAGGACAACTGACAGATGTAGAGTGGTCACTGACAGCCCTCACAAATACCAGACCTGGAAACCCACACGACATCACTTGCATTCCACCAGGCATGCAGCATAATGTCATTTTTCTTGACATAAGGGTATTGGTGCCATAGCCCTACTAGACATAGGCAAGCCCAGATGAAAGAATATTTTCCACTCTAGATAGATGCTTTCATATATCTATTTTTCCCCCAAACCCTCTCCCAATTCTGTTCTAATGGGCTGATACAGGCCCTTAGAATAGGAAAACCTTCATGACAATGTGAAATAATTCATTCCCTAGAGTTGCCAAGATCAGCTTGGCCTAGAGGATAGAGCACGGCCTTGGAAGTCAGAAGACCTGGCTTCTAATCCCAGCTTTGTCACTTGTCTGCTGTGTTATCTTGAGCAAGTCACTCAAGTCCTCAGTGCCTCAGTTCCTTCATCAGTAAAATGGGGATTAAGACTGTGAGCCTTATACAGGACAGGGCTCTCTCATTCATTCATATGCATTTATTGAGCATTTACTGCATGCAGAACACTGTATTAAACTCTTGGGGGAGTACAATAAAACAAACAGGCACAGAACCTGCCCACTCCAAACTCACAACCTAGTCTATAACTTGATTATGCTGTATCTACCCTAACAATTAGTACAGTCCCTGGCACATAGTAAGCACTTAAGTAGCTGAGGGACCTTTATATTATAGAATCTTAAGATCTTTATGGACTGGAGCAAGACTGGAGGCAGGAGAAGGTTGGGGAAACGAGTGGTAACTGAAGCACCTAAAAGTTAAGTGACTTGCTCAAGGTCACATAGCAGTCAAGTGACAGAGTTAGACTTTGAACCCAGGTCCTTCTGACTCCCACACTCATGGTCTACCCACTAAGACATGCTGCTTCTGCTGTTTCTTTGAAGAAACCCAAATTTACTGGTGACAATTTCAAAATAACCACCTTACCCATACAACAGCTTCTGAAAAATTCATATCTTCTATTTTAGAGTCTGATTCTTAATCTGAAGAATTGATTTGTGTAATTATGCAAGTGATTTTGAAGGAAGATTTTGCATGAATTTGCAATATAATTTTCTTTTTCCGTAACTGTTAATTGAAATCATTTATCAGGTTCTTAAGCTGAAAAAAATGTTAACTTTTTTTAAAAAAGGTGTGAATTGCTCATTTCTTATTCAAGCTCTGCATTGTCTTTGATACAGGATCATGAATTCATTATTTACAATCAGAGCGTGCAGTTTTTCTAGATAAAGTACCAGTCATGCCCAACTATAGAATAGGATTTGATATTTGTTTCTTTTAAGATCAAGCTTATTTTGGGAAACATTTGTATCTTCAAATCAGTATCCATTATCTCATAAGGGCCAACTTCACATTGTGGGTATGGAAGGAAGGGGAATCAAGCAGGATCGATTTGATTTATCCACTCGATCAATCAATCATTGCTATTAAAGGGGTGTCCGGGTACTAAGCACTCGAGGGTGTACAGCAGAAGCAAGGCAAATGTCCCCTGTCAAGGAGCTTGCAATCTAATGTGGGGAAACAGAATCACAAAAACTCAGCCCTCTTCCCAAAACTCTCATATCTTCTCAGAGACCTGGAATGAGACATGCTCACAATCTGAGGAACAAGAATCTATAGGGGTAAAGACCCTTATCACCCCGTCACCTGTTTTCACCTTGCAGAGCTATCAAAACACATGATGATAGAGTCTCTTGTCAGAAATAAAGGCGAAGCCAGTCCTGAAACATGAGTACCACAAAGTTGGGTGAAGGAATTGATTTTGATACTGATGGCTTGCATTAAAATGCCAGTTATGTTCACAATGAGGCAAGAGTGCAGTGAGCAAATATTTAAGCAGGGGTGCAACATTTTTCTAAGTGTGTATACAATCTTCACCCACCATATCCAGCTACAGATAAGATGGGAATGAGAATCTAAGTCTTTTGCTGTCCAGAGAAGTGCTCTTTCCACTGAACCTTAAGTAGCACTCATCAGAATTACAGAATAGGCCAGAGCAAGAGGAATATTTTCTAGTGAAAGCTTGAGGCTGTATTAAGTCACATAAATGCAGTCACCCCTCTAGTCCAATCTAGAATTACTGTCCCCCTTCAGATGTGAGAAAGATGAGTTAATTCCTGAACATTCATATATTTTGGGAAATTAATTGCAATGTGAACCACTGGATAGTCATCTAAGACTAAGACATTATTCCAAGCTGAAATGATCCGCTTTGCCCACAGTGGGTAAAGTGGGAGGATTTTAATCATTGGAATCTATTAATTATTGATAAATGAATTAATGATAAACAAGATCATTTCCAAGGAAGGGGATAACTCTGGAAATGACAGGATCTATTTAGGAGGGTCAAATTGTCATTTTACTTGCAGATTCAAAGCAATAACGAGTCAATTCCAGCACTGTTCAATACTGGTAGTCAAGAAATCCAGATTTGTAATCAATTTGATTCGAAATTTGGAAATTTCTATTTAGCCAAAAGGCAGAGAGGCAGTGCAGTCTAGTGGAAAGTGTATGGGCCTGGAAGCCAGGGGACTTGACTTATCCCAGCTCTGCCTCTTGTCTGCTGTCTGATGTGGGGTAATTCACTTAACCTCTCTCTACTTCAGTTTCCTCAACTGTAAAATGGGGATTTAATATCTGTTCTCACTTCCCTTAAAACTGGGACAGGGATTCTGTATGACACGACTATTCTGTATCTACACCAAAGCTTATTATGGTGCTTGGCATATAGTTAGATTTGAACAAGTACTACAGTTATTATTAGTCCAAGATGATAAAATCATGCCTACCACAGGCATACCTACCTACCCTAAACCAAAATTGCACCTGAGCAGATCGTTCCTGTATTTTAATAGCTAGATCATTCTCACCCTTATTGGGCATTATAACTGGAATTTTTGGGGAGAGTGGATCTCAGGTTGTCTTGAGACGGCAAAGCTGGCACTGTGGAAGATAGGAAATCAGTCAGTGAAGGGCTTTGTTGTATGGCAGTTGTAGGTATGATTAACAGCTGAAAACTAGGTGTTCTGGTGGTCCTGAAGCTCTGTCCTCCCTGTGGTTGGATTTTCTGTGCCACCCGGGTGCCCAGATGATGTCAGGTGTGACTGGGTTGGCAAAGACTGAAGTGCTCTATCAATTAGGCTAATGTTGCAGTGTTGCCATTTCAATCCTTCTAAAGTATTATGGTAGTTGATATGGTATTTCTTAAGTGCTTACTCTGCATAAGCACAGAGGTAGAAACAAGCTAATTAGGTTGAACACTGTCCCTGTCCCACATGGGGCTCACAGTCTAGGTAGGAGAGAGAAGGATTTAATCCCCATTTTACAGATGAGGAAACAGGCACAAAGAAGTGACTTGCCCTCTCAGCAGGCAAATGGCAGAGTAGGTACTAGAATGCTAGGCCACTTGAAAAGCTACTGTACATAGAGCATATTAAGTGTTAAGGAAAATAAAAGTTAGTAAACTTGATCCTTGGCCTCAAGATCTTACAGTCTAACAAGGACTTCAAAAGTCCTAGCATGGATTCAGAAGCAGCATGCTTGATGACTGACTGTGACAGCTCTGTCCTACATCTTTATTAAGTAACAGGCTTTTCTGGTGGAAGATTAGAAGCTCAGTTTCTGCCATATTTAGGTTAAAATAGCACTAAATCATTCATGAGGAATGTCCTGAATGAAGTAAGACATGCCAGATTGAGAGGCAGGGGCCAGTGAGGTGGATTTGGGAACCATTAACATCACAGTGCTTCTTGAAACTATGTGAATGGGTGAATTTCATGAAAGGGGTGTAGTATGAAAAAAGTAGAGGATCCAGAGGAGACTTTTTATTGGTGTTTGTTAAAGCAGTTATGTGCAAAGCACTGTACTAAATGCTGGGGTAGACACAAATTAATCTCTTAGACCCAATCCATATCCCTCATGGGGCTCACAGTCTTAATCTCCATTTTACAGATGAGGTAACTGAGGCACAGAAAAATTAAGTGACTTAGCCAAGGTGACACAACAGACAAATGGCAGAGCTGGGATTAGAACACAAATCCTTCTGACTCCCAGGCCTGTGCTCTATCCACTAGGTCATGTTACTTCTCAAGATCTGTGGGATACCCACAGTAAAAGGGTAAGAAAAGGAAGAAGAGTCAGCAAAGACAAGGAAGGACAGGTCAGAGAAAAATGAAAGCACCATGCCAGCTAAACCATGGCAGGACAGAACACCTAGGGAAAGAGAGGGGGTCAGAAGTATCAAAGTCAATCATGACAGAGTAGACTATATTAAATTTGGCCCAAAGTAAGCCACTGGGTACTTTCACGAGGCCCTGGTTTGTTCCAACCAATATCTTCCTAGACAAGGGGAGCCTCAGTGACACATAGAAGTCAAACCACACCTCTAATTACCAAAGTTACTATGAAAAGCTTTTTAACTTACTTTTACCAACATGCAAGGGAGTGACACATATACACACTCACTCACTCCATCACCCAAGGGTCCAATACCAGCCTGTGGTCAAAGGAGCCCATTTTGCCAATGCTTCTTCTTTCTGCTTGCAGATGCTTCCATTTCTCCAATCCACCTCCAAGTGCTTCAGTATGAGTGCCTTTTATCTGCATTAGGCTTGGCTCTACATGGCAGTCATTGATTGGTCCAGGCATGTTACTGGGTAGAACAAGGAGAGAAAGTCTCACGTCCCTCCATGCTCCACCCCCACAGGCCAGCAATCACCTGCCTCAGGTGGAATCCATCAGGAGCTTTGCAAAGTCTCTTCCTTGTTGTTGCTTTTGGGATCATAAATAGTCATTAGTAAGGCGGTTTGTTGTTGGCTCAGCACAGCTACCTTGTTGAGTGAGGTCTCAGTGGGGAGAAGGGACAGACTGCAGAGAGTCAGGAAGAAAATTGGAGAAGTGGGAGTGAAAGTAGTGGGTGTATAGAACCTGTTACAACACTTTGGATGGGAATGGAAAAAGAGAGATGGAGGTGATTGCTGAAGTGTTCAGTGGGGTCCAGTATAAATTTGCGGGGGAGATTTGAGAATGTTTAAAGATAGGAAGGATCCAGAGAAGAGTGAGGGGCTGATGATTGCAAAAAGAAGGGGAAGAGAGTGGTAATAATGTTAATGAGAGGTAACAGGAGTCCCCAGCACAGCCCTGTGATTAGAATTTAGAAAAGGAAGAACACTTCTTGAGAGATACTGGAAAAGAGGAGTGGAAGCAGGAGAGCAAACCTAACCTCTCTTTTCCTCAGTTTTTCATGTAGAAAATGTATGCTTCTTCTCCCACATCTACCCCAAAGGACTGTTGTTGGAAAAAAATAAGAGAGGATGCTATGGAGGACAGGTGGTGTGCAAATGCATGGTATTGCTTTATTAAACCGCTAAACTCTAGCAATGACATTCCTGATTTGACATTTCTTTTCTTTATGACTTTAAACTTGCCAATATTTCTGAGGCATCAGGAAAGTATTATAAAAATATAATGTTGGGGGATAATGTGGATCGCTTTCCATTCTTAATCCCTTCACCTTCAGGAGTAATTGTTCTAAAGTAACTACATTTACAGTGCAGTTTCAGAAGAATCTAAATAGTTGAGTTGTGAAGGAGAAAATATTTTACCCTGGACAGTGGAACAGTAGAGAGAATGAGCTGTAGAATAGACCGTAAGCTACTGGTGGGCAGGGAACATGTCTACAAACAGTTGCATTGTACTCCCCCAAGCTCTTAGTATAGTGGGCTTCACACAATAAGCATTCAATAAATAACACTGACTGATTGACTGATTGATGGAGCATATTCACAATGGTTAATCCTAGCTGCTCTGAAGTCCCTGCTTTTCTTTCCTCAATAGTATATAGAATGCTTTAACAGCACTGAGTGTTGTCCTTCTCCCCATAAATAGGAGGTATTCTACTGCTCACTACAATAGGGTAATCAAAATATATTTTCTCTTGGAATGAAAGTTCCTCTAGGCTTCCTATATGAGCTAAACTACCCAAAAGCTGGGGGAATCTACAAGAAAAAGAGTCTTTTATTCACTATCATCCACTATGGGATTGTTAATGAAGTTGTTTCCTCATTTCCAACTGAACATCAGAAGGGATTTCAGGCTGGTTTTAAAGCTGAATCCAGATTGGCAGCATGGAGCAAATAAATAATTATTGGAATAGTTTGCGCCTAACAAAAAATTTTCCCTCTTTTCTTGCCTGAGTTATCCAGATAAGTGTAACAGTTCTCCTCTTCCCTTAGCTAGCATAGATCTGGGCTCAAAGAAATAAATGGAATTTCACCCCACCGATTAAAACCTTAGGTCAAAAGGCAGTTCTTTTCATAGAGCCTTGATGACAATATATCATGGATGAAAATGATGACGGAAAGCTTGTGTCCACTTAAGCCTAACCTCAAAAAGATCTGTCCTCTCCAATCTAAAGTACTGTGACTTCTGTCAAGGCTTTCTGTACAGGATGTCATTTGATGGGACTGGGGTTATCTCTTTGTTCATGTGAACTCTGTTGTGAAGTCTACAAATGAGAGTCAGGACGCACAGGATGCAATTCTTTCACATCAAAATTCCATCTATTTTAATACACAGTAATTACGCCAGAGAGGATTTCAGTGTAAGCACAAAGTGGTCTTGTCTGCCCATCCAAGAACATTTTTTGAATAGACTCTGAAGAGAATTTCTTTTTTGGCTTGGAATCTGCTTGGGGCGACCTTACATTAGCTGGGATCGTGCCACGTTGTTAGAAGGAGCATTCAAACCGCCAAACGTTAGCTGGTTAATGAAAAATGTAGTTTCAGCACCTGTTAGCTGCAGGTAGACTGTGAAATTGTTTCAACTTGCCATTAAGTCTGCCCTGTGAAAAAATCATCAGTGTCTGACAATGAAACAGTGAATATAAGGGAACTACAAAGAAGTGGATGAGGAAAATTCCAAATTCCTGTGGATGGGGGAAGAAAGGATGATTTTTGCTGGGGATTCTCTGAAGAGAGAGTACAGGCTTGCCTATTGGATAGGAAACAATTCTTTTGGTGCAAATTTTCTCCAAAAGCCATAAATTGTATCGGGTAGCGAGGACACAGACAAAAATCCTCAGATTAACCATAAATGCGGCTCTTGGTTTGAGATGTTAGAATGGGCACAGTCTTCACCTTCAGCCAAATCTTCTTGCTTTTGTGAGGAGCAGATTCAGGACAGTGACCCAACTAAACATAGGTTGGGAGTGGGGACACTAGATTGCAGGAAAGCCTGCTAAATGGAATGAGCTCTTTCCAGGACCACCACTCGGGTTTGGCTAGGATTTAGTAGGGCCTCGATATGAGCTGCCATTTCACAGTGTTCTGACTCCCTCCAGGTGACTATTTGAGAAAGGGGAGAAGCCGAGAGCCTTTCTTCTGGACATAAAGATGCACTGGCTTTGTAAACTCGTTGTGGGTGGGAAATTTATCAGTTTATTGCTATATTGTATTCTTCCAAGTGCTTAGTATAGTGTTTTGCACAGTTTAAGCATTCAGTAAATACAATTGAATGAATGAGTGAATGAAGAGATGGAGCTGGTTTGTGCTCACTTTACTCTTGCTTCAGAAAAACTTGGGCTGCTTCCTACCACTCAGGTTGATTCAGTGGGAGTGAAAAGGGTGAGGTGAAGTTTTTCATCACCAATCAACGGCATTTATTGAGTGCTTACTCTGTGCAGAGCACTGTTCCCATGGAGTTGATTCCTATGACATTATCATGGAAAATATTTGCATGAATTAGTTACAGGCCATATTTAAGTATCCCATTCAGATTGAGGCAGAGAAGGTATTGAACAAACTGTTTCCCCCAAATGGAAAATTTAGAATGGACAAGGTTTTATTCAGTCATTCAATTCATTCATTCATTCATTCAATCATATTTACTGAGCACTTACTGTGTGTAAAACACTGTTCTAAGTACTTGGGAGAGTACAATATAACAATAAACAGACATATTTCCTACTCACAATGAGCTTGCAGCCTAGAGTCATCATGCAATCAAGAAGTAGAATAACTAGAATCCACTGGACTAAACTCAATTAACTTTTCATTTTTTTAGAAGTTCTCAGACACTGGATATTCTTAGGAGCTCAGGACTAAAGTTAAATTAAATGGTTATAGATTTGAGATGTGTCTGTCTGGAGCAAAAATGTTTTTGGAAGGCAGATTCAGAAGATTTTTTTTTTGGCCCAATAATGCAAAACCCCATCTGAGACCTTCAGAAAGGAAGTCACCTCAGTAGGCCAAATGCATGAAGCTTACTCAACCTGGCTTCATATTTACTTGGGACAGGTTCTCATAAAATCCATTTCTCTACTGTCGATGGATTGAATTCTATCCTTTTAGATTGAATGTAAAATGGTATTTCAGATGGTCAGAGGGGTTGGAAAGATAGTATTGGAGGGAAGGTATCACAGAAATGGAAACATCATTCATTTAATTGTATTTATTGAGCACTTACTGTGTGCAGAGTTCTGCACTAAGCACTTGGGAGAGTACAATATAACAGTAGACACATTCCCTACCCACACTGAGCTCACAGTCTAGAGGGAAGCCTTGAAGACTTTAGGTGGGGAAATAAGTAGGAGAGGTTTTGCACGAAACACCTAAAGGGAGTCACTGTTGCAAAGCATTTTTCCAGCTTTTTTGGGGGGAAAACATGCCATTCATTGCCAGCCATATGCTATAGCTCCTGTTTTCCCCCTGATTACACTTGGTAAAAATTTTACATGTAGAGAAACCTGACTGCTGACCTTACTGAAGCAGAAGTTACTGACCAGCTGGAGTTCTCTTCTACAGTCAATGGGCAACACAGTATCATTAATGACTGAGCTGATGTGAAGACTCTGCTTGAAGTCTGAAATCTTCTGGGAAATATCCACAGATCCAAGAAAGGAGTCTTCATGAAAAAATTGAGACTAACATGGACTTTTATCTACAATGATCTCAAACATAAGTCATTTACTGTAGGGTTATTGAGCAAGGGGATATGGTGTTTCTATCATTCATTCATGTAATCCTAATTATTGAGTGCTTACTGTGTGCAGAGCACTTTACTAAGCTCTTGGAAAGTACAATTCAGCAACAAGTATAGACAGTCCCTGCCCAATATGGGCTCCCAGTCCAGAAGGGCTCACAGGCTTGAAGATAAGCACTTGCCCACATGCCCAGAGACTCATGGCATGTTTATAGGAAAATAAGCAATGGCTATGAGAATTCAGGTAACAGTTCTAAAATAAAAATGTTTTAACTATCATTTATTTGAAGTCATTGGCCCAACACACAAGCTGTAGATTAGGAAGGAAGAAGAGTACAAAGTTACCGTTTATGAGCAGGCAGGACTTTCTTGCAAAAGTACCATAAGGCACCTGGGTTCAGTTTCATTTCAAATTCGGCACCCCCATCTTTTAGTATCCTATGTTCAGGTCAGCTCATAATGGGTTCAATTAGATACTTAGCTTTAGCTCATGCCCATTTTAATTGTGCCCAGAATGGTGTTTGCTTCAAGAACATTCTTCAGCAAATGACAATTTCCTGATTTCCACTGATCAGTGACATTATTAGCACAGCCACAGGAAATTCTAACATTACTGAGAAATGGAAACCTCCTTGGTCTATTTTTAGTGAGGGCAATCCAAAGTCTTCAGCCTCCATCCTCCTCCTTCCTAGTCCCATTTCAATTTCTCCTGTGTTGAAATGGACCAAGAAATGGTTGAAATTTTTGTGGGTTGCCAAAAGTATGTCAGAGCTAATTAGTGCCAAATAAGAACAAAGTTACCTCATTTGAATTGGAAGGCAGGTCCAGGAGAGTTTGAAAATACTGGAAAGGCAAAGATCAGTAGAGTCAACTGAAGCAGATCTCCATATGTCAACCCTCTTTCGTGAGCCCAGAACCTTCAGTATTGGCTATCTTGTTCAAGAATCTTAGACCTCAACTACCTTGCTCCTGAACAAATCCCTAATTCAAATGTTTGATGAAGTTCAGACCTGGAAGAAACTTTTCTCTGACTTGGGATGAGGGACAGTAAAATCCCTTTGGAGCTCACAATAATAAATGAATTAGATGAACTGGGAGAGGCAGTGTGGCCTTGTAGAGTAAGCACACACCTGGGAGTCAGAAGGTCCTGCATTCTAATCCTGGCTTTGCCACTTGTCTGCTGTGTGACCTTAGGCAAGTCAATTAACTTCTCTGTGCCTCAGATATCTCATCTGTAGAATGGTGATTAAAACTGAGAGCCCTGTGTGGAACAAGGACTGTGTCCAAACTGATTAACTTGTATCTACCCCTGCACTTAGTACAGTGCCTGGCATATAATAAAGGTTTAAAAATACCATAAAAAAGATCCACATTCTTTTTCTTTCATCATCTCAAGCAATCAATCAATGATTTTTACTGAGCACTTACTGTGTGCAGAGCACTGTAATAAGCACTTGGATAAGTACGACATAATAGAGTTGACAGTCACGATCCCTACCCTCAAAGACTTCATAATCTAATGTGGGAGACAGACCATAAAATAAATTACAGACAGGAGAGGCAGTGGAATATAAAGAGAAGTGCATAAGGTCTGTCGGTGAGGGGTGAGAGAAAAGTAATTGAGGGGTATAGACCCAAGTGCTAGGCAATGCAGAAGGAAGAGAGAAGAGGTTGAGGAGGCAAAAGGTTAGACAGGGAAGGGTTCTTGGAAGAAAGATGATTTTAATAGGGTCTTAAAAATGTGGAGAGTGGTGGTCTGTCGGATATGTAGAGGGAGGGAGGCCTTGAGCGAGAGGTTGATGGCTGTCGGATATGTAGAGGGAGGGAGGCCTTGAGCAAGAGGTTGATGGCAAGAGGCCTAAGATCAAGGTATGGTAGGTATGTTGGGGTTAGAGAGGAACAAACTGTGCAGGCTGGTTTGTAGTGGGAGAGGAGGGAGGTTAGGTAGGAAGGGGAGAGCTGATTGAATGCCTCAAAGCCAATAATAAGTTTATGTCTGATGCGGATCTCAGGTGAGGAGATGATAGGGATAAACCCAAAGTAAACTTATTCTCATAAACTCCAGTCTTTCCTTTTGTCAAATTGTTCAAATTAATTTGGTAAAATCAAGGGACCGTCTCTCTGCTAAATGATTTCCTTTGTTAAACCTTTGTTTGTGTATTTGGTTCTGTAGCTTTTAAGCACTTGATATTCACTCGACACAGCCCCTCTGCACCTAGGTACATATCCTTAATATATTTATTTATATTAATGTCTGTCTCCCCTTTTAGATAGTAAACTCAATCCAGGCAGGGAATGAGCCTACCAGCTCTATTGTATTGTACTTTCCCAATCACTCAGTGCAGTGCTTTGGATATAGTAAGGACTTACTAAATGCCATTTATTGATTAATTTAAGTCTTTCTCCTTATATATTGCTTAGGTTTAACCTGCTGTTTCAAAATTTTATCTGGCGTCTCCTCTATTTACACTCACATACAGTCAAAATGCTTTTGAGACCTCTGTAAAACTGACTCATTTGTGTTTGTGGGGGAGGGAGGTACTCGTGGAATTTAATTCAGCATATTAATTGCACTTTGTATAAAGAAGCATCTCCTTTTATCAGACCTAAATTTTCTACCAATCAATTTTAATGAGTGTCCTCTAGTTCTAGTACATTAAAATTGGATGTAGAAGAGCAGTGATCTGTCCTTACAGATGCTTTCATTATTTTGAATACCTCTATCATGTTTCATCTCTCTTTGCTTTTCACAGAGCCAACTAGGCTACATCTCTTTGGTCTCTCCTCAAATAGAAGCCGCTACGATTCTTTTACCATCCATCATGGTTGCTCTTTTCTGAAACTTTCTATCTTTAAAAGTATCCTTTTTGAAGGGAGAAGACCAAAATCTGACACGATAATTTAGAAATGGCTGTGTTGACAATGAATATAAGAACATTCTCCTTTCAGAGCTTTTTGTATTGAGAAAAGACAAATTCTTCCTGGAAATGAGAACTAGCCTTCAAATTGGGTAGTTTACTTAAACGTGCTACCTTACTTTAGTTTATTTTATGCATCCAAGATGCATTAGGAGACTGGGAAGATAGGTTAGAGGACTGCGGATAGAGATATTTTGACTTTTATTTGATACCTACAAATTAGCAGCTTTGCTTTAATTCGAAAGCTGTCCTCGAGATTTGAAGATGAACTGATTGTGAGATTCTATCCCTTTGGAAGGGGCGGCTGAAAATACGTAAATGCTGCTTCCTTTCCATTCCTTTCTATGTAAAGATTAGTTACTTTCTGTGTTAAGGTTTCAATGTCCGTTCCTATTTTTGAATCTATTCTTTGGTGCCTTAACCTTCTGCTTATGGAGCGAAACCTCTTTCCGGGCTACTTCTGCACCATGAGCTATTCTCTCTGATTGACTATCTTTAAAAAAATTGTGTTACCTTCATTGCTTATATCTGTACTGTGCTGTACCTTCATTACAGACCACTGCCTAGGAACTGCTTAGGCAGCCTGCTGTCATTCATTTCCCTCCTGCCCATCCAGCAAAGCTGAGTTGTTATCAGTTAGTGATATCTACTGAGTGCTTACTGTGTACATAGGGGAGCTGACTGCATTCCTGGATCTCAGTACTCAGGATCGGTAATCGTCTTTTGCCATTTGTGATTAAGTATGATATGAGCGTATCATGGCCTAGTGGAAAGAGCACAGGCCTAGGAGTCAGAGGACCTGGGTTCTAAACCCAGCTTTACCATCTCCCTGCTGTGTGACTTTAGGCAAGTCACTTAACTTCTCAGTGCCTCAGTCTCCTGGTCTTAAATGGGGATTAAATACCTGTTCTCCCTCCCTACTTAGACTGTGAGCCCAGTGAGGGACAGGAACTGTAACCAACCTGATTATCTTGTACCTACCCCAGTACTTAGGACAGTCCTTGGCACATAGTAAGCACTTAACAAATACCATTAAAAGAAGACAATGATGAAATTGCTCACAAGGCTGGTTTTGTCTTTGGTGGGCTATTATCCTCCCCTAGCACTTACGAACTTGTTTATACCCACTTGCAGCACTGATGAATATATGTCTGAGTGTGCATTCCATTGTTTATTTGGATTCCACTATTGGTAAATATTTTTATATCTTTTTCCCTTGTTAGAAATAAGCTCCTTGTGGACAAGGAATGCATTTTGTGCTTTCTTTGTACTTTCTCAAGTGCCTATTACAGTTCAGTAAACTTAGTGGCCCCTCCATGTAAACCATTACTGTTAGATTCAAGTCAAAGCAAAAGAGGGATTCATCACTAATATGGATTTGCAGACCTTCAGTTTGATGAGAAGTCTGATGCTAAGTTCTGTCTGTACACCGTCTAAGGATGACTTAACCTATCGGCTGCACTTTGTATTTCTTCATTGATCTCTGCATCGTTGGTTAGGTACATACAGCCTGATAGTGGAACTCAGTGAAAGCATCCAGCACTGCAATGTAAATGAAGAAAATACCACTGTGTAGTCATGTTTGATGTTTTTATTGTCTGGTGCCATTTTCCCTTCTAATCCTTGTCTCTCATTTCTTAGGAAGTTTTTGCTTGGGAAGAACCATTCCTTTCTTTATTGCACTACGCCATGCTGAATATGTGTGTTTATTGTTGTATTGTACTCTCTCAAGTGTTTAGTACAGTCCTGTACACAGAGTAAGCACTCAATAAATACGATTGAATGAATGAATGAACGGTCTATCTGTCGCAAATGACTCCCAGTTTCAAGCTGAAATTCAGCATTGTCCAAGGTTTTGTTCTACTGTATCCTTAAAATATCTTATGCTCTTGATTTTCCCATTTGAGCTCTCTGTGCAGTAGTTGTCTGGGTGTCCTGCTGCTATGCAGCCTTCTCCCATATCCCATCCAGGATACATACGCTGAAGTAAGCATAGCAGTGTTACTAAGTGGCTGAATACTTTGCTGACTTTCACTGTTCATGATATTATCTTTCTATTTGATATTGAATATGGCCATTCAGTGACACTGTTGGAATTGCTCAAGGAGTCAAATATGATTCAGGTGAAGAGAAGTAAGGACAGAACAATTTGGCAGTCCTTTAGTTTGATCTGGGCCCTAACGCCATGACGATGGTTTTCCAAAGGCTGTGTCAGCCTTCTCGATTTGGCTTCTAAATCCTTGTCTACTGTTGAATCCATGGTCAGTGTGCTAAGTAACAGCATTTAGCTCCCTGTTGTTGATATACATGTCTGAGATGTGGAGTCATTAGAAGCAGCTTGGCCTAGTGGAGGCAGCATGGACCTGGGACTCAAAGGACCTGAATTTCAATCCTGGTTCCACCACTTTCCTTTTACATGATCTTGAACAAGTCATTTAATTTCACTATGCTTCAATTTCCTCGTCTCTAAATTGGGGACTCAATACCTGTTCGCCCTCCTATTTCAACTGTAAGCCTATGTGGGACAGGGACTGGATCTGGCCTGATTAGTTTGGATCTACTCCAGGATTTAGTACAGTGTTTGGCACCTTAAAAGTGCTTAACAAACGACACAATTATCATTATTATACATGGGCCCG
Source organism: Ornithorhynchus anatinus (assembly GCF_004115215.2). Lineage (NCBI taxonomy): Eukaryota > Metazoa > Chordata > Mammalia > Monotremata > Ornithorhynchidae > Ornithorhynchus > Ornithorhynchus anatinus. Next base: position 28,612,997 of record NC_041738.1, on the reverse strand, counting down.
TACCGCTACCGATTCGACTGTCCAAATGGCAACTGCTATTCTGTGAACCCTGGGAACTCTCCACTGGGTGACTCAAAGAGCCACCCTGGGAAGGGACTGATGGCAGCAAAGGTCACTGCTGGTCCAAAGCCAACCTTGGGTTGAAGAAGGTCAGCATTTTCTTTTACTTTAAATGTTATTTGTCTAGGGCTTACGAAGTGCCAAGCACTGTACTAAGTCCTGGGGTAGATACAGGGTTATCAGGTTGGACACAATGCACATGGAGCTCACAGTCTTAATCCTCATTTTACAGTTGCGATAACCAAGGCACAGAGAAGTTAGGTGACTTGCCCAAGGTCACACAGCAGCCAAATTTATTCAATCATACTTACTGAATGTTCAATCATATTTACTGAACGCTTACTGTGTGTAGAAGAGTGTATTAAGCATTTGGAAAGTACAATTCAGCAACAAAGAGAGAAAAATCCCTGCCCACAGTGGGCTCACAGTCTAGAAGGGGGGAGGCAGACATCAAAACAACTAAACAGGCATCAATAGCATCAATAAAAATAAATAGAATTAGATCACCTTGCCCCCTCCTATCTCACCTCCCTTCTCTCCTCTTACAGATCAGCCCACACACTCTGCTCCTCTGCCACTGACCTCCTCACTCTACCTCATTCCCGCCTGTCCTGCTGTTGACCCAGGGGTCAACACGTCCTAACTCTGACCTTGAATGCCCTCCCTCTTCACATCTGCCAAACTAACTTTCTTCCCCTCTTCAAAGTCCTACTGAGAGCTCACCTCCTCCAGGAAGCCTTTCCAGACTGAGCCCTCCCTATCCCTCTGTTCCTCCTCCCCTCCCCATTGCTCCTACTCCCTCCCTCTGCTCTTATATATATTTGTACATATTTATTGCTCTATTTATTTTATTAATGATGTACATTTATCTATGGTTCTATTTATCTATTTTGATGGCAGTGATGCCTGCCTTATTGGTTTTGTTTTGTTGTCTGTTTTCCCCTTCTAGACTGTGAACCCATTGTCGGGTAGGGATTGTCTCTATCTACTGCCAAATTGTACTTTCCAAACGTTTAGTACAATGGTCTCACACAGTAAGCACTCAGTAAATATGACTGAATACACATCAGAACAAATAAAACAGGCATTAATATAAACAAACAGAATTATAGATATGTACATATATACACAAGTGCTGTGGGTCAGAGAGGGTGGGGTAGAGCAAAGGGAGTGAGTTGGACTGAGGTTGAGGGGAGGAGAAGCTGATGAAAAGGAAGCTTAGTCTGGGAAGGCCTCCTGGAGGAGGTGAGCCTTCAGTAGTTTTGAAGAGGGGAGTTTAAGATTTCAGATCACATATGTTTTAAGAGCTCAGATTACTCTTGGCCGACGGGAGTCTGCATATTGACACATGTAAATCAGACTGTCATACTTTTTGAGACTGCTGGCCTACAGAGCTTCTCAAGACAGAGCAAACGGTGAACTTCTAGCTCCTTCCACTTCACCTAAACAAGTCAAACCTAAAGAAATGAGTTTAACCCAGAGAACTAAGGTAGTGAAAGGGATAAACTGCTTCATTAGAATATGGTGAACATTCCCTTAGGAGCACAGAGGGAGGGACAAGAAACAGGGCCTCAAGAAGGAGGGGCAAAAAAGGGTAGGAAAGGAATTCAGGACAGGAAAAAAGAAAAGAGAGAGACAGAGAGACAGAGAAAGAGAGAGAAAGCCAAAGCCAGTTCCTCCACAACCACCACCCTCGACCTGATCAAAAGGGAAGCCGTAAGGAATCCCAAAGGCCTTCATTTGGGTGGCAGAATGGCATCCAAAATTGCTTTGGCTGGATGGGCCAACTCAGGATGCCTAGCCCCTTTATGGAAGGATTAAAATGTAACTCTCTTCCAGGAGCAGAGAAGTCTTCTCCAGTCAAACCAGCCCCCTCTGTGGCAGGTATGGGATTGTCCCTTTGTGGTGGGAGGAGATGAGATGACTGAGAGGATACCATTCGGTGATATGTTTCTGTTAGAGGAAGGCAATCTCTTGTTTTGCTGGGTATTCCCCAGGTAAGGCAGGGCCATTGAGGTGGAGTGCCAGCCTGTCAGTCGACCAGACCCACGGTAGTCAGTCCAGGACACAGGACCAAGGAAGCTGCTCTGCATCAGCACTCTGGTTTTCCTTACCACTCCTACTATTTGGGTTCTTTGAGCCCTCACTGATCAGCTCTTGCCAAGGGGACTGATAATACAGAATTCACTTTGGGAATAAAATTTAGGACTGACTGAAAAGAAATGCACATAGATTGAGGCTCCTTATTGACCCCACACAAGACTGTTGGATTCCAAACAAATTAAAGAAGACGAAGGGCCTCAAGACTTACTGTACTCCTGGCAAATCTTCAATCAGGAGCAATTATTGAGGACCTACTGTGTGCAGATAGCACACACAGATGATCCAGATGACTCATTCTCTAAAGGAGCTTAAAACCTAGACAGGGAGGCAGGCACTAAAATAAACTACAGATAGAACAGAGAAGAAAAAGGAACACATATGCCAACTCTGTCACATTGTACTTTTCCAAGTACTCTGTACAGGGTTCAAAAAGTGCTCAATAAATACCCTTGAGTACCTGCAGTGGTGCTTAAGTAATGAGGTAAATAAAATAGATACAGAGTACAGTGAGAGATTGTGAGCACTCAAGTACTGAGATGGCAAAGGAGTGTTGAAGGGGCATTTTGGGGGGATATAAATTAGGGAAATTAAGAAATAATTTGGGGAAATGTGATTTCAGAGGGGTTGTGAAAATTAGGAGAGCTGTGGTTTGTAGAATTTGAATTGGAAGGGAATTTCAAGCAGGGAAAGAGTAGGAAACATGAGGTTAAATGTTTGTGCCAGGAGAGGTGAATGAGGCATAGTGAGTAAGCTTGAAAGGAATGAAAAGTATGAGCTGAGGTCTAGCAGGAAAATAGAGGGGATAAGTAGGGGAGAGAGAGAGCGCTGATTAGGTGCCTTATAGCCAATGGTCAGGAGTTTCACCTGGAGAAAGGGGTAATAATTTAAGGTTTTTGAAGAGTGGGGAATTGTGTTTGGGAATGACATTTTAGAAAATGGATCTAGGGAGCAGAGTGTAGTAAGAACCAGAGAGGGGAAAGACTGAAGGTGTGGAGACCAGTGAGGTAGTTGATGCAGTAGTCAAGCCAGGATCAAACAAGCAGAAAGGGTAGATCCTGGAATGTTGTGGAGGAAAAACTGACAAGAATTGGGTGGATGGAGACATTTGCCTGAAATGCACACAAAGTAGTACTTGAGAGGACATGTCTTGGGAAGGAGCCATCTGCTAGGGCACAGTAATAAGGAGGCACTCGCCAGATATCAATTTTCAAGCAGCACTGAAAAAGGCTTCTGTGGTGATGGATCCAAGCATGCCCCATTAACAGCTCGCATGCGTTCTGTGGGAGCCAGCATCGATCAGACCTAAGATAGATTTAACAGGAAGATTTCCACAGGAGAGGAAGGTTGTGGTTTCAATAGTTTTGTATAAGAGGGAAATGTAAGACTAACATTTAGACAGGGAGGGCACTGGAAGGTTTGAATGGTCTTCTGTTTACATTTTACCTCTTGTCTATCATCAGCTGGCAAACCCAAAGCTTTTGCTTGAAATGCCCAGTGCTTGGTAGGCACAAAATACACCCTAAAAAAATGGTTGCTGCAATTAGACGATTTGGGAGTCATTTACCTGAAGGTACTTAAAATCTGGAGCCTGGATTTAGGGCTAGGGATGCCATCTTGGCCTAGGATTAGCTGTCACAGTGAAGTGTGGGGGTGGGGGGAGAGGACAGGGAGAAAGGAAGCATATCTCTCATGCCAGAACCCTATATTAGGAAAGAGAGGGAGCAGGCAGGCCGCTTTCAGGCCCTTTCCCAGTAGCTCCACAGTTCCCACTATTCCCGAGGCCAATAAATCGTATTTATTGAGTGCTAAATGCCATCTCGGGATGGCACCTGGAGAGTTTCCAGTTCTCTACCAGTCTTGGCTATGGGAGGGAGAGTCAAGCAGAGGCCTGTCCATTCCATTCCTAGCTTGGGCAGTGGCTAGCCTGTGTAAGGCAATCAGTTAACGAGTCAAAGTTCACCTATGCTGGGCAGCAGCAGCGGGGGAGAGAGTCAAGGGCGGAGATTCAAGTTTACTGTGCAGAAGAAGACAATAAACCACTTCCAGATTTTTACAAAGAAAACTCTCTGGATCCACTACCAGAATGATTGCAGATGGAAGTGAGGCATTCTGGGAGAGAGATGTCCATGGAGTCCCAATGGGTCTACGATAACTCGACAACATAAGACCAGACAAGACAACTGCATTCTGGGCATTGTACTATGCACATTGAAATAAAATAGTGTTTGTTAAGTTCCCGAGTTCACATAGCAGACAAGCCAGGATTAGAACACAAGTCCTTCTGATTCCCAGGCCTGTGTTCTATCCACTAGGCCACACCCTTTCTCACTTGGGAGAATACAGTATAATAGATTTAGTGGACATGATCTTTGCCCTCAAGGAGCTTACAGTATTTATTAAATATTTACTAGACACCAGGCACTTTACTAAGCACTGGAGGAGACATAGGATTACCAGGTTAGACACAGTCCCTGTTCCACAGTGGATTTTCTAGTCAAAGTATGTATGTCATCTCCACTTGACAGATGGGGAAAGCAAGGCACAGACAGGTTAAGTGTCTCAGCCAAGGTCACACAGCAGGTCAGTGACAGAACTGAGACTAGAACCAGCTCTCCTGACACCCCATGTTTTTTTCACTAGGTCATACTGCCTCCCATAAGCATCTAGGAGGTATTTTCCTTTCTCTTTTCACTGAGTCGTATGAGTTTGTGTGAGGAACACCTTCCTCCCCAAAGCACACGTCACCTGAGCAATTTTGCATTTACAATCTCCCATTGCCTTTGAGTACATGTGAATTTACATACTCTCCTTTTTAAGCACTTCTTCCTCCATCTCTCCATTATTACATAATAATAATAATAATTATGGTATTTGTTAAGTGCATACTATGTAATGAGCACTGTTCTAAGTGCTGGGGTAGATACAGGGTAGTCAGATTGTCCCACATGTGGCTCACATTTTTTAATCCCCATTTTTACAGAAGAGGTAACTGAGGCACAGAGAAGTTAAGTGACTCACTCAAGGTCATACAGCAAACAAGTGGCAGAATCGGGATTAGAACCCACGACCTCTGACTTCCAATCCTGGGCTCTTTCCACTATGCCACGCTGCTTCTATTACATACGTTACATCCATTAGATTGTAAACTCCTGGTAGGCAGGGATTGAGTTTCTTCCATCCACTTTACTATTCTGTTGCTCTGCACACAGTTGACACTCAATAAAAACTGCTGATTGTTGGTTGATGTGACCTTGGGCAGGTCACTAAACCGCTCTCTGCCTCAGTTTCCTCATATTTGAAATGGGAATTAGTTACCTTGAGACACATAAAAAGGGAATGGCAGATGACCTTAAAGTGATACTTGAAAGAGAGAGAGTCCACAGAATGGGAAATAGGGCATGAGACAGCCGTGAAGTGGGTTTGAAGGACAGGAGGAGGAGGTGACAAATTGTCCTGGGAGGGGCATTTGGGGAATCTGAGGAAGGAAGAAAAGAGAGAAGGGAAGCGATTGAAAGAAAACTTATTGGAAAATGAGGAGGGAGAGTCAGGGGAAGATAGAATATGTGGAAAAGAGGCAGAGATGGAGGAAAAGAGGAAGAGAAAGGAAAAGATGGGAGGCAGTAGGGAAGAGAGATGGAGAGTCTACTTGGTATTTTCATTTCCCTTTTCTTTCTCAGTAGTCCCTCTCCCTTTGTGTCTCAAATGCACTGGGGTGAATGGATCAGCAGATATTTTTTGAGTGAGAGGTTAATGGTATTTTTTTTAAGTGACTAATATGAATCAGGGTCTCCAACCACTCTTATCCTCAGGGATAGGAGCCTCCAAACAAAGGTTGGAGAGACAGAAAATAGGAACATATTCAGGAATGAATTACACCAATTCTCAAATAAAATTCTATAATGGGATATTAGAAGGAATATTCAAAGATTTTTGATGCTACCTTCCACATTTTGGGGATAGAAGATATTCAGTATGTGTCAATCACTGTACCAAACACTGGGGTAGAGACAAAGGTGATCAGATCAGACCCAGTTCCTGTCTTCCCATTTCAGAGGAGGAGAACAGGTATTATATTCCATTTTAACAGGTGAGGTAACTGGGGTACAAAGAAGTCTTGTCTAAAGTCACACAGCAGACAAGAAGCAGAACCAGCATTAGGACCCAGATCTCTTTGGTCCCAGCCTGTGCTCTTCCCATGGGTCACCCTGCCTTTCACCTCAAGAAAACCACGTGTACTCTATTCTTCCAAGCATCCTTATTGCTTCTGTCAGAACAGGCTACTGGTTGGATAGAACACTGAATAAATAATAAATAATGTTGGCATTTGTTAAGTGCTTACTATGTGCAGACCACTGTTCTAAGTGCTGGGGTAGATACAGGGTAATCAGGTTGTCCCACGTGAGGCTCCCAGTTAATCCCCATTTCACAGTTAATCCCCATTTTACAGTTGAGGTAACTGAGGCACAGAGAAGTTAAGTGACTTGCCCACAGTCACATAGCTGACAAGTGGCAGAGCCAGGATTTGAACCCATGACTTCTGACTCCCAAGCCCGGGCTCTTTCCCCTGAGCATACTGCTTCTCTGATGGACCTGAATGGACCATTCTCTGAATGGACCTCTGAGCTGATGCCAAAGGACAGCTAAACACTATCTCGCCCCCACCCAACACATGCATACACATACACTCTCTCTCTCACACACCATGCAGGAACTTCCTGAAAAGGCCCAAAAGGCAACTTTCCTCTCCAAGTCACATCAGAGAATTCAAGTATGTGATTATGGAGCTTAGCAAATAGCCACAAAGATATAGAAAATAAAGATAAATAATAAAAAGGTAGCTGAATGCATCCATTCTTAGGCTCTAAAATAATCCAGGGAGACCTTTAAGGAACATCTGATGCTTCTGAAAAATGATCCTAGAAGTGTGGCTGGCTTTTCCTTGAATGATTCCTGGACCTTGGTATCCTGGGAGGCTTTATTATTACAGGTGTCTTTTATGTGATCTAGATCCCTTGAGGTTAGGGTAGAGAATGATGATGATTATATTTGTTAAGTGCTTGGTATGTACTGGGGTAGATGCAAGATAATCTGGTTGGACACAGTCCCTGTCCCACATGGGGCTCACACTCTTAATCACCATTAGTCACCGCTTAAGTCACTTCTCTAAGGCCCACAGCTGACATGTGGCAGAGTGATGATTCGAATCCAAGTCCTTCTGACTCTTAAGTCTGAGCTCTCTCCATTAAGACACACTGCTTCTCCTAGTTGGAGAATGTCATTCCCCATTTAAGGAGCTTCTCATTCGCCTGTACAAACCTTAACCTCATCTGAGCCAAATCTCCAGGATCTTGACACCCAAGGGGCAAGCTAATTATCTTACATCAACCCCAGCGTTCAGCAGAGTGGTTGGCTCCTATTATGCACTTTATAAATACTATAACGGTTACAGCAACTTCATTTGGGGTAAACCTACTCTGAAGATGAAGGTAGAAGTGTTTATAAATCCAGTTTTCAGCTGTTTCTCTAGGAACAATGCCTCACAGACCTTCCTTTTCAACCCCGGCTGAAGTGACCATCCTTCTATTCTTAGAGCTGGTCTCACAAACACACCACCTTCAGCATACAAAGTTATGACTGAATTCCCTTCTCACCTGTAGCTTCCTTATTTATAGCCCTGCTCCCAAATTCCTACAGTTTATCATTAGTTCAAATTGCTTATCTTAATCTACCCTAACTATCCCCTTCAGCTTCACAGTGATATCAATCACATCTCCTCTCTCCTGTCTTTGCCAGCAGCGGTACCCTGCCAAGTTTTCCCAGCCTTTATTCTGGGCTGAACATTCACCCTTCAGTGTCTGAACACCTTTTTGGAGAAGGGAGTTTCCCAAGACAGTAGAAATCACCCGAAATTACAATGTCAGAGCAAGGTGCAGAATATTTTGTCTGGCTTTCTGTGTGCACTTTGGTAGAAGGCAATTTTTTTCTCTCTCTTTTTTTTTACAAGGAAAGAACTTATTGTAAATCAACTTTGTCATGCAACTTTTGTAAATGGTACCCAACATTTATCACCTTTTTGTTCCATGTTTTTCTTACATATAAAGAGCTGACAGGCTGCTCTTCCATGATTGATGTACTTATTTCTTCTAAACTATTTCTAACCAAGCATATCATTTTTATACAGTAAGTGTATATTCAGTGTTCTACAGTTTTGACTACTAAACAGGCTTACCGGAGAGACAAATGACAAATATATTGCAGTATTAGCAAGGGTCTCACTTAAATCCATGTAACACTTTCAAATTAATTTTCTTCCTCTTTTGAATGGCAGAAAGAGGAGAGAGAGTCTCAGCCCATGATTAAATGCTGAGGACGGTGAGCACCATCAGCCTCTTTTCTGCTAGACCATAGGCTCGCTGTGGGCAGGGAATGTATCTGTTAATTGCTATATTCTACTCTCCCAAGACCTTAGTATTAGTGCTCTGCACACAATAAGTGCTCAGAAAATAAAATGAATGAATGAATGCCTTGATCCACAAGCAATTCCACTCTCCACTCTCTCGCTTACCTGTGCGGTAGCTGCCGCAAAATTCACGTTGTCACAGAACCCTTCCCAAGGCGGGAAACTATAAGGGGATTTGTTGTTTGATGGTCCACCCGTGGCATGCGATGGGTCATTTGCTTTCTGGGTGTGGCCTTGTCTGGGCTGTCGTTTTCTGTATGACGCTCGGTAAGGAAGAACTAAATCGACAGAGGAAAAAGGCAAAAACAAGTTTAAAAGTAAAGCTGAAATCTACGAGGGCAGAAACTTCAAATGGACTTAGCTTTGGGGTCTCTGAGACTTCTGGGCCCCAGGGTGATGGTAATGGATCTGTTCAATTCAGGCACAGGTATGATATACGAGGCATTTCCACTGACATTGAATCAGGTCAGTGGGCCCATTGGATATGATACAATGTCAATGAAACTGTTATGTGTTATTGATGTCAGTCAGAGAATAGATAAAAAACATTATAAAAATAGCATTTGTCACCATTTACATTTTTTTTTCCATAAACGGCCAAAGACGCCAGTTTTCCTTCAGTGCCAAGGGCCTTCAGAGGTACTGGTTTTCAAACAAGTCATTTTGGAGTTAGGGGAGGCCAAAAATGTGGCTGTCGTCATCTCTCCCCACCCGGCGACCAGACAGGAACTGGGAGGCTTGCAAGTGGTTCCTGCAGAGGAGAAAGGGGAAACAGTGTGGCCTAGCTGAAAAAGCCTAGGCTTGGGAGTCAGAGGACCTGAGCTCTAATCCCAGCTTTACCATTTCCTTGCTGAATGACCTTGGGGAAGTCACTTCCCTTCTCTGGACCTCAGTTTCCTCAACTGCAAAATGAGAATTCAATACCTGCTCTCCCACTTCCTTAAGATTAAGAACCCCAGACTGCGTCTGGTCTGATTAACTTGTAATCTATCCCAGACCTTAGAACAGTGCTTGACATATAGTAAGCACTTAAAAAATAATATAATTACTTATATTAATTAGAAGGTAAGGGAAATGGACTTGTTTGGGCTCCTTAATGCCAAAACAGCAAGGTCTGGGCTGGACTCATGCTCTAGTTTCACATGACAGAGAGGAAGGGCAGAATCTGGTTATATATATTCTGGCCCAAATTGCACCTGCTCATCAACTGCCTGGATGTGAGAGGGTGTAAACACATAAGTAATTGCTTATGGGACAATCAGGTCCAAAATGGCTGAGACTTTCCGAGAAATTCATAAATAATAATAAAAATGATTACAATTGTGGTCAATAAATCAAACAGTTTTATGGATGGCTGTTTGGAGAGCACTCTAAGAAGTGCTTGGGAGAGTACAATATAGCAGAGTTGGTTAACACATTTCCTGCCCTCAAGGAGTTTTTATACTTATTAAGCACTTACTCTATACCGAACACTCTACTAATCCCCGGGAAGGTGCACGACAATCACGTAGGACACAGTCTCTGTCCCACATGGGGCTGACAACCTAATTGGAGGGAGAACAGTTATTGTATCCCCATTTTACAGATGAAGAAACTGAGGCAGAGAAAAGTTAACTGATTTGCCCAAGGTCACACAACAGGGAGTAGTACTCATCTCCTTTGATTCTCAGGCATGTGCTCTTTAACCAAGACTTCAGTTCTTAAACTTCAGGATCAGGGTGTCTATTGCATTTTTAAACATTATAGTTCTCACTTAGCTAAGATGTGATGCTGTCTCTGTCCCCTGGATCTGACCTCCAGACATAGGTACGTGGTAAAGGCGTACAAGACATGCCAGAAATTCTGTGGCCTTGAGGCATTATTTAATGTGATGTCTATTAACTTATTTTAGTGGACATCTGGTATGGAAAAGCGATGCATGCATGCCTTGTTTTTTTAAGGCATGCTATGCAAGTTCGATATGCCTTGTTGATCTACCACTACTACCAGTCAGCCAGTCAGTCATATTTATTGGACACTTACTGTGTGCAGAGCACCGACTAAGCACTTGGGAGAGTACGGCAGAGCAATGTAACGGACACATTCCCCACCCATAATGAGAATACAGTCTTGAGGGGAAACAAACATTAATACAGATAAATTGACAGATATGTACTTAAGTGCTATGGGGCTAGTAGGGGGGATGAAAAAAGGGAGGAAGTCAAGAGACACAGAAGGGAGTGGGAGAAGAGGAAAAGAGGGCTTAGTCAGGGATGTCCTCTTGGAGGAGATTTGCCTTCAATAAGGTTTTGAAGGTGGGGAGAGTAATTGAGTACTGACGAAGAAGAAGGGCGTTCCAGGCCAGAAGCAGGATGTGGGAGAGAGGTCGGTAGTGAGATAGATGAGAATGAGGTACATTGAAAAGGTTGGCATCAGAGGAGTGAAGTTCTCAGGCTGGGTTGACGTAGAAGAGTAGTGAGGCGAGGTAGGAGGGGGCAAGGAGATAGAGTACTTTAAAGCTGATGGTAAAGAGTTTCTGTTTGATGTGGATGTGGATGGGCAACCACTGGAGGTTTTTGAGGAATGGGGAAACATGACCTGAACATTTCTGTAGAAAAATGATCTAGGCAGAAGAGTGAAGTATGGACAGGAGTGGGGAGAGACAGAATGCAGGGAGGTCAGCAAGGAGGCTGATACAGTAATTGATGTGGGATAGAATATGACCTTGTATTAACATGGTAGCAGTTTGGATGGAGAGAAGAGGGTGGATTTTAGCGATGTTGTGAGGGTTGACAGGATTTAATGATGGACTGAGTATTTGGGTTGAATGAGAGAGAGGAGTCTAGGTTAACACTATGGTTATGGGCTTGTGAGTCAGGAAGGACGGTGGTGCCGTCTACAGTGTTAGGAAAATCAGGGGAAGGGTAGGGTTTGGTTGGGGAAGATAAGGAGTTCTGTTTTTGACATGTTAAGTTTGAGGTGATGGGGGGGACATCTAAGTAGAGATGTCTTGAAGGCAGGAGGAAATGCGAGCCTGCAGAGGGAGAGAGATTGGGGCTGGAGAGGTAGATTTGGGAATCATTCACGTAGAGGCGATAATTGAAGCCATATGAGCAAATGAGTACTCCAAACACTTGTGTCTAGAGGGAGAATAGAAGGGGGGCCCAGAATTGAACCTTGAGGGACTTCCACATTTAGGGGGCGGGAGGCAGAGGAGGAGCCCGTGAAGGAGACTGAGAAGGAACGGCCAGAGAGATGAGGAGAACCAGGAGAGAACAGTGTCAATGAAGCCGAGGTTGGATAATGTTTTCAGGAAATTGGGATGGGCGACCATATCAAAGGCAGCTGAGAGGTTGAGGAGGATTAGGATGGAGTAGAGGCTTTCGGATTTGGCAAGAAGGAGATCGTTGGTGACATCTGAGAGGGCAGTTTCTGTGGAGTGAAAGGGACATAAGCCAGTTTGGAGGGAGTCAAGGAAGAATTGGAGGAGAGGAACTTGAGACAGTGGGTGTAGACAACTCATTCATAGAGTTTGGAGAGGAATGATAGGAGGGAGATGGGGTGATAACTCCCCTGTTTACTCAGTGAGGTCAAAGATACTCCTTAATTATAGAGCTCAAGGCAAGCTTGGTTGAAATATCTTTTTGCTGGGGAAGGAAGGAATTGTCTAGGTAGGTCAGAGACACAGGGCAGGGAGGGAGGTTGATGACCTGCAGCCCTGAAGCTGCTGTGGAACTGCAGGGAGGGAGAAGGGTTAACAAGCAGAGGATGAAGGGAAAATTAGTAAGGAATGAAATCAGTGCACCACTACCAATATCCATCATTCTTAGGTCACCAAAAAAGATGACGTCTGTTGCTGCTACCATTCTGTTTTCATTCCCTTTTAATGGGTGCTTCGGAAAAGCGGCAAAACCACCTCCTAGTGGAGGCTCTTTAATTTTTTCTTTGGAGGTAGGTGATGCGGCATCATGTAACATGACTCGTGGTATTTCATTACTAAAACTCACCACACACCACAACTTGAGGCCCTCATTTTCAACTGGAAAAAGATAGAAGGCACTCAAATTCTTAGCTCTCATTTCCTGCAGGACAGGCTACAGGACAGATCTTCAAATCCACCCACTTCTCTCCTCTTCCATTTGTGCAGCATCTATATCTCATGCCTATTTCTTCATTCTGCCTTGACAAGAGACTTCTCCACCACAGCTTCTAAGGACTGCAACAGATTTCCCCAGGCGACTCTTTTCCATGCTTCTAATCTACAGACGACTCTTCCCTGCCTTTCCTAGACCTTGTGGATTTTCTCTTGCATTTGAAAATGTTTAGTAAGATGAGCCACTCTGCCTTCTAGGATGTATCTGGCATGAAAGATACTTTGCCCAGTAGAATCGGTCTTAACATCCCCAAAAGGCTCAGCAGGAACGAAAAGTCCATTCTCCCACAGGGTAGACGGCACTGGCCTTAATTCACCATTTAATTACTCCACTGTCCACTTCACTGTCTAGAGGTTCACCTGAATTACAGTAGGCTGGTGCGAGGAGGAAGATTAATGAGAGTTTTAGCCCACCTCTCCCTCGCCGCATGATTTTACTCCCCAGCCCTTCCAGCATTGGATTTCACAGGTCACTCGGGGTAAATCAGTCCCCAGCCTCGGGGTGGGCTCTGTCTCTGCCAGGAGAGAAGCAGCATAACAACACTCCCGCTGGAGAGGAGTACCAGCAGCAGCTGTGTGAGTGGCAAATATATTGCTCGTGCCCAGCTTCCGGCACACCCATAGAGCAGTGTAAGAACTTGAGCCAATATGTGGATTCCAAGTCCTGAACGGGGCCAAAACTCTCCGGCTGGGTATGGGCCCGGCTCAAAGCCTTCTCCCCTCCTGGGAGGCCAAGGCGGCTGTTCAATAGCTGGAGGCGCAGTCATGTCCAGAAGTTTGTGGGGACTCCATGCTCGGGTGATTGCTCGACGAAAGGGGGCTGGCTCTCCCCGAAAAGTGAAGCAATGTGGCCTATTGGAAAAAGCAAAGTGCCTTAGCGAGTCTCTTCCTTCTTGCTGGTCGTGGATCACAAACAGTCACCAATAAGGTAGCTTGTTGTGGGCTCACTACATACGCTCCGTGTGGTCAGGGATCATGTCTACCAATTCCTTTGTGTGGTACTTTCCTGGACCCTTAATGCAATGGCTCTGTAGACATTAAGGACTCCATAAATTGATTTATTGATCATTTTTAATCTCATATTCAGTGCAAGAGAAGGAGAAGATGCGCAAGCAGAGGATGGTGTCCCGACGTTCCAATTTCCGACAAAAATAATATGGTCGGCCTATGCCTGAGGCATTTCTGCAGTATTCCAACAGTCCAATCTCCCACAATTTGGCTGACTGTAAAGTGCTATAATCTGCTTGTAAAAATGACCATGGTCTCTAGACCCAAAATGCCATTTTTGCTACCATCAATCCAGAGCAAATGCTTCAGAGGAAGGCACAGATGTCTCTAAGTGACTAAGGGACTGTTTCTCTGTATTTATTTTGACTTTCCAAGGCCATGAAAAGCCTTGGAAAGGAGCGAAAAAAATGGAAATCCTGTTGAGCGCAGTAATCGGAGGCAGGCCGATCTTCAGTCCCAGGTTTTCCTGAGACTGGTGGATTCTCCAGTTGGAGGATCGGGACATTCCCCAGAGAATGTCAGATGGTAAGAGATGTCCTCAGGGGCACTGATGATGGACGTGCAAAGTAAACCCCGGTTTTACTATTTTGAAAAGTAGAAATCCAAATCAGCTGGCATTTCTAAAAGACCCTATCTTTTTCATATGTTTTTAAATACTCGCGTGATGACAACTAAGTGGGGTCATAAACATGGAAAATTCCTTCTAATCACTCAGACCAGTGATTTTTGTTCCTCACAAACAAGGGACTCATCTAGTCAAACACACAGAAGTATGCTTTCTATGTCTTATTTAGAGGTCATTTTCAACTTTTCTTTTTACAAGGAAGATGCAAAAACTGGCCCCGTCACCCAGCCCTTCCTTTCCTTATCTCCCCAAGAGGTAACAAAGAGAGCAACAGGGAAATGTCTTCATCAAAGAGAGCCTTCTTCCCAACAGTGTGCCAAATGATGGCATCTGGTCCTGCTGTTCTTCAGTTCCCCATCCGGTGTATTTCCAGCTTCCTGTGAAAACCTGTAGCACTTCAAACCAAAGGTCATGTTTAACCATTAAGTTCAACGAGGAGGCCCTTGATGGGTCCCCTGCAGAAAGTGTCTGCCTGAATGAGCTCTTCTGGACTCCCAGTTTTCAATTTGATGAAATCTATTGACGGAATATTTTTATTCATTAGCCAAACGGGACCCAGTGGTGCAGCAGGCCTCTGAGGCCCAAGGGAGATGCGAACTAGGGAGATGGAGAAGTAGCTTTCCACACTGGGCCAGGCTCTTCCACAGACAGAGATCCACCTTTCAGGTCTGAGATCATTCTTTCTAGGAGTCAAACCAGCCAGGCTGTTTCTGAGCAGGGCCAGTTACAGTAAGCAGCCTAAGTTCTCCTGAATTATGTATGATGGTGTTATGCAGGCGGAGCTGAACGCAGATCACCAAATTCATTTTTCTTAGCTCTCTGAGTTGGCCTCAAACTGTGCTCTCGGGGCTATAATGCCAGGGCTCTGTCCGGTAAGCTATTCAGCCCATCTGCTTGCCAGCTTTGTGCATTTTACAGGAGTCAGTCTGAGATAGTTTTGACTGCTGATGTACGGTGTGAGCTTAGGTCTCCACTTACTCAGTATTTTTCCCCTAAATGTAATTAAAAATTGAATAATACTTGTCAGCTGAAGGGTACACCAAGGTGGTAGGTAGGAAATAATATAAGATAGAGTGGGAAAGAGAATGGGAGATAAAGGAAGAAAATTAATTAATAAATAACTAAATAGCATCCTTTTTAAGGGTGGAAATTGCCAAGACCCTGAGTTTCTTTTCAAATATAAAAATTGAATCTGTTCTGACACACTTATCTAAAAGTGAGAAATTATTGCATAAGTGATTCCAAATGAAAGTATTAATTTTTATTAAAAGGAGTATTTAAAAAATATAGTAAATTAGAGCTTTAAAATACACTTTTAAAACCAAAAGTCTGAGAGGCAATGCTTTCTTTCCTTTCATTGTGGAAAGGAACATTTCAGTAATTATCATCAGATGCCTTGGTACTCTGATAATTTGTCTTCCTTTTACTCTGTGATTTGGGTTCTGAAATCCAGTTAAAATCACACCTTCTTGAGGCTCCTGTGGAGACTCCAGTCCTCTGGACCATCTTCTGGCACTGGAATCATCTGGGCTCTTTCCTAGGCAGATACAAGGCAGGTGTAAGATGTTTCTTTTTTTATGACATTTCCACTTCAATAGGGAGTTTGGTTTCTACTGTTATTTGTCTTAGATTCCCAAGAAGCAGAGGTCAGACAAGAGGAAAAGGCAGAAAATGCCCAGTTCTGGATTTTAGGACATTTCCCCCTCTAGTTCCTCATCAGGAATCGGTCTGACATGAATATCTAGCTTCCAGACACTATTAAATTATGGGGAAAAATATTACTGTTAATAATAAAGTATCTTCCTTCTCTCCAACATAGCGCTTAGGGAGCTATTCTACCAGTTCAAACACACTACAATTAAAACTATCATAACCCAGATAATATAAAAACCTAATCAAATATTAATATCCAAGAAGTGGCATTATTAATAAAAAGGGGGAGGGCCAAGGACATGTGATTTCTGACCCAGGGGTCATTGGATTCTCAGACTGGAAATGCCTTCAAAGAAGAAATTGGCAATAAGTTTTCCTTGTGGTTAAATGGCAGATGTTTTTAAATGGAAGCCTATAGCCAGGCAAAGTGATTTTCAACCTTTACAAGCCTCTGCCCCAACTGCTCACTTAACAGCCCTTGCACAACAACCAATAGGAAAGGTCAAGAAAAGCAGCATGGCCTAGTGGATAGAGCACAGGCCTGGGAGTCAGAAGGACTTGGGTTCCAATTCCTGATCTTCCACTTGTCTGCTGTGTGACCTTGGTCAAATTACTTAACTTTTCTGTGCCTCAGTTACCTCGTCTGTACAATGAGGATAAAGACTATAAGCCGCCATGCGGGACATGGACTTTGTTCAACCTGAGTAGCATATATCTCTCCAGTGCTTAGTACAATGACTGGCACATAATAACCGCTCAGTGTGGGCAGGGAATGTGTCTGTTTATTATTCTATTGCACTCTCCTAAGTGTTTAGTACGGTGCTTTGCACACAGTAAGTGCTAAATAAATATGATTGAATGAATGAACAAATACCATAAAAAAATACCCCCGGGGATGGTGATTAGAAGGGGGAAGAGTAAAACACAATCAGTTTGTTTCCCAGACTCAGGCTAGAACATCTCCAGAATGAATCCAATGACCTTGGACATGAGTTTGAATACATTCTGGCTGTGGGCTGATGCAGGTTAAAATTTCAGATTAATTCAATCCCCAAAATAGGCTCTGACCTGAATTAACGGTATATTTGAGGACAGGTTTTCATTTTTCTCTGTGAATTGGGGGAAGAGGAGGAGCTTGCCTGAACTGTATAGATGATTCAGGTCAAAACGGGTTTTTAGGTCTAAATGATCTGGAGAATTTGTGGATGCTGATCTAGGATAACCCAGCAGCATCATTAAACCCATGGAGAGCCTCAGGTATTCTGATTATGTACGGCATAGGCTCCAGAATGTAGTTCTGGTTGTAGAATTTGGTCCAATAAGGAGACAATAAATACTCATTCCTTTGTTTTCTATAAAGCACCAAGCACGGTATTAATTCACTACCTGTAAGGTGTTCTGAATTTTTAATCACCTATGTATATATTTATTATGGAAAAGAGTAACAAATTACCTATGGCACACAAAAGCTTATAGGATACTATTATCCTTAATTAATGGGTAAGTGCATGGCTTTTTATTCAATGAAACTGATTTATTGTCTTAATTTTCAGATGTTCTGCTTCATGTTTCCACTGAAACCATTGTATGCACCATGGTAACCAACAACCACCAATGCGGATGTGATCTCCTTTATGACCTATACCTAATTAGTTTTTTATTGTCATCTTCAAACTAAAGCTTAAACTGTACAAATAGGGGTACAGTTCGGATGGATCCCGATATCTATTAATAAGCTGCCGACCACAGTCCTGTTTTGTCGCTGTATTGAACAGAGCATATTTTGGGTGTGTGATAATAATCTGGTGTCTATTTTCTTTTCATTCTATTTGGGTGGGTGGGGTTGGTGGGGGTGGGAGGGGGATATTTCCCGGCCCTCTCCTTCTCGGTGACTGTAAACTTGCCTACCTGTCCCTCGTCTCCTCTATTAGACTCGGCTAGTTAAGTGAAAGGAAGTGAAAAGAGCTGAAAGCTAGTGGGTGTCGGAACTGCCTAGTGGAGAGATTCCCCAGCTAATTGCTAGTCCTAACAGGCACAATTAGCCGCTACAAGCCCTTTGCGATGGCCCTGGGCTTCTCTCAGGTAACAGCCATCACTAGATAAAGGCTGAAATATGCTCCATTTAGAGAGACACTTGCAGACAGGAGTGTCACAGTCTGCCAATTATGTTCTGCCTGTACACAGTCACTTCCAAGAAATAGGCATAATCTCTACACCCAGAGTTAAAGGGACATGGCATGTGCTATTCAGAACTACAGAAGCTCAGCTGGAGGGGGTGAATGCCCTCTGCAAATGGAGTCTTATCGATGATCCCATTAAGAACGTGGCCTCAAAACTATTTTAGTGTTTACCTTTCCTCCCTTTTTACATCCCACTTTTTTTTCTTTTGGCCAAGATCAATCTCCAAGTAAAAATTGGAAATTTTGAGGGGAGAGAGTTCTACCCACCATCTGCTGTGCTTTTGACCCTTGTGTGAGCTATGCGAACCCTCTAGAGCTTCTGCAATGCTCTGGAGAATGAAGGTGTAGCCTGACTGCTCAACTAGAGAATCTGTCAGCCTTCAAGGAATCAGAGAGTGAGGTCCTTCCTATGGAAGATAGCTTTTCTCTAGAGGATGTGCTTGACGGTGAAACTCTTGCCTCTCTTCTTTGTCATCAGGCATGCACACACACACACACACCCCACACCTTATTTTTAATTAATTAAAAGACATTTGCAGTCTTCAAGGATTCATATGGCCACACCTAAAGCAATCGGGCTTGTCATTTATGTCTCTGTCTCCCCTGACTGACTCTATCAGTAGGTTGACACCAAGGATCACATGAGAAACTTTCCCTTTCTAGTTTTTTTTTTAATCATTACAAAAATGATGAACGTTTAATTTAATTCTTTGCCATGAGAAAAGTGGGACTATCTTGGGATCTGAATGCTGAGAAAGATACTAAGGTAAAAAATACTGAACTTCAGATCGATCAATCAATTGATCATATTGATCAAGAACGTACTATGTGCAGAGGACAATAATAAACACCCAGAGAGTACAGTGCAACAGAATTAGCAGACACATTCCTGAAGCATGATGAGATTACAGTCTAGGGGGGAGACAGAAGTTCAAATACATTAAGCCTCTTGCTCTTGCTCCTTTTTTCCCCCAAAGGTGTAGTCAAATTTCCTTTCTTATCAAAGATGGACAATGAATCATCCTGTTTGAGGTGCCACAAAAGAGCTAAAAAGTATCATCAGCTGATGGCTGGAGATAATTCCCTGTCTCAGTGGAAAATCCACTTCAAATTGTCTCCTCAAGCGATAACTTTGGATCTTCTAGACTGCCAGTAGTAGCATTAAACCCAGAAAAGAATGAATAGATTCTTCCTCAGACACGTCTAATTTATAGTCCTCATTGGCATTGATTACTCCTAAAATACTGTCATTGAATTTCAGAAATATGAATGATAAATAGTCCAGCCTTCATTTTCTTAGAGCTTAGAGAAGATAGAGTTTCACTGTCACCAGTTCAGAGCACCTACAATATACAATATAATGATATAACAGAATTGGCAGACACATTCCCTGCTCACAACAAACTCACAGTTTAGGAACTGAGGGACTATTTTCCCAAACTATGAGTACGTGGAATTAATTCACTGGTAAACTCAACCACCAGCAAAAACTGGAAACCTCATTTACTGTAAAGTAATCGTTGCTTTTGGGGTAGAGACAATCTGTATAAGCTCTGAAGAGGGAAATGAGCTTAGTCTAGGTGATTGAGTTTTCTTCCCTTTAACATGGAGACTATCTTATCAAAATTGTTGTTCCAGTAAGTAGCCATTAACTAGCAGTGCCATCCTTTTGAAGGAGAGAATTTTGGAACCAGTCTTAGTTTCGCTATGAAGTTAGGACAGAGGGGTTGGTGAAGGAATTCCAGCACAGGTTGAGGTCTTTCTGCCATTGGAGATGAAAAACCAGGTTGCATGTATTGGCTTCATGGACCCACTCAGCAGAAGAGAGGAAATGGACTGCATAAATCTAACACCAACAAGCAGGTCACAGATTTGCTGCAAAGCAGCTGGGGTGGACAAAGACTTTCAGAGTCACTGGTTTGGTAGCGGAAACTCGATTTCCATTGTTTAGCATTTTGGTGCAGATTGAATCATAGGCCCGTTAATTTTTTTCTTCTGTGGTTACAAATCAGAGAATTAGGGAAAACGGTTAAAAGCTCAGTATATGAGCCTGTAAAACATTTTAAGCTTTATTTAATCAAAAGACTGACCATTTGGAAAACTGTAGTGTACTATGTACAATTCGGACTACAACTTCCATTTAATTCAGGGAAATTCAGTGAAATAAGCAACAGAAGAGATGAAAAAGGCATCCAACCTACTTCAGGAATAAAATTGGGGTGGGTGTGACTTCTCCGGGGGAGATTACGCTGCTTATGCCCCTTTATTCAGTCTCCTGCCGGAGTCACTGGACAAGTGAAGTGTTATATGAACTTGTTGAGAGGACAACTCCTTCCTCATCTGGCAGCATATTCCTGTCATCACTCCTCAGTTGTCAAGTGGGACTAGAAAGTTTAGTGGTAATAGCAGCAGTAGCAGAAACAGCAGGTAGAGAAGAACTGGACACAGCAAAATCCCGATGAAATATTCTAATGTTCACCTTTAAGAATGTCATTGTGCTCTATCCCTTACATTTGAGTTCTTAGAGGTGGGGGCGTTAGGGAGGGTTCTACGTTGCTGGGACTCCTTGCAGGGTCAGAGCTGGCTGGCTTTTGAAGAGTTCGGTGGGGCTTTAATTTCCTCGGTCATTAAAATATGATGAATTCACTGGGGATGAGGTTTCAGCTTGCCCGCTTTCTTAAATAAGAGTAGGAATGATCATGTTTATTGAGGTCCTCACTGGGTATCTAGGGAAGAAGGTGATTGTAAAGTTTCATTTCCAGTTGACAGATAGAAAAATAGAGGCACTGCATGATGAGCAGTTAACTAGAAGATGTACCATAATTCATAATCTACTCCCCAAACTCACAGGTTGGGATTTAATTCACAGCTGTGATGAGCTTTCTGAATTTTATACCTAGGAATTTGGCTGTTGTAGAACTGGCTAGCTTCATAAAGACCCTATTCCTTATTTCCCTGGAAGACCTGGATAATGTCACTGTGAATTTCCAGTGGAGAGAAACCTGTCCTTCGAAGAAAAGGCACCAAACTTCCTTATTTTCTTCTAATATTTTCTTTTCCTTACTTAACCTGTATAGGGGATTCTGGGAATTGAATTTGGATTGTCTGAGGATCTCAAACTTGTGTTTGAGAGGGTCTCATTGTGGTTCATTAGGGATGGATCGTATAGACCTATTTACAGCCCTTAAACCCAATCCAGATCTTTTCCAGAGGCCCGCCAAGCACCATGTGCTTTCAGATCGGGGCGATATTTCGAGTTTGATTATGTTAAAGGGAATGTAGAGGGAGTCACATGGGTTTACTGACCTGTTCCAGATCCACCACTTCATCATAGAAGTTCATCTCCTGTCTTTTTATCATCTCACTATTTTTTATTAGGTTTTATTAGCCATTCAGAAGTCCTCCTCCAAAAGTGACTTGCTTTCAGATATTTGAAGGTACAACATTCTTTAGGGGAATTTATCATTTTTCCATGGCAAGAGAGGAAGAAAAGGGCTGCAGAGATGAGGAGGATTAAGGTTTATGAGATGGTTGTTGCTTAAAAATCTAACCAGGGCTCAAAGCAATACAGTCCCAGGAATCACATACCCTCTTGTAACTGCAGGAAGCTCCTTGAGGAGAGGATCGTGTCTACTAAAGACACAGTATTGAGAAGCAGCATGGCTTAATGGAAAGAGCCCGGGCTTGGGAGTCAGAGATCATGGGTTCTAATCCTGACTCCGCCACTTATCAGCTGTGTGACTTTAGGAAAGTCACGTCACTTCTCTGTGCCTCTGTTACCTCATCTGTAAAATGGGGATCAAGACTCTGAGCTCCAAGTGGGGCAACCTGATGATCTTGTATCTATCCCAGTGCTTAGAACAGTGCTTAGCACATAGTAAGAGCTTAACAAATGCCATTATTATTATTATTCTCCCAAGTGCTAGTACAGTGCTCTGCACATAGTAAATGCTCAATAAATACCACTGTATTTATTAAATCACTCCGGCCCCAAATATGGAGTCCTGCAAGGAGAAAGCAATGGTTTGGAGGAAAGGCATAAGAGAGGTAATGGAGAAACCAACAACACAGTCAACAGAGAGGGCGAATGACCTTCTTGTTGCAGTGCTTTTTCTGCAGACTGAATGCTTCCAGTGTCAGTGACAGCTCCACCCTGGGACATAAGAGGTCTCCTGGATAAGGCTTGGGAGTCAGAGGTCATGCGTTCGAATCCCAGATTCACCATTTGTCTACTGTGTGACCTCGGGCAAGTCACTTAACTCCTCTGTGCCTCAGTGCTCTGTAAAATGAGGATTAAGACTGAGAGCCCCACAGGGGACTACCTGATTACCTTGTATCTCACCCGGCACTTAGAACAGTGCTTGGCACACAGTAAGCGCTTAACAAAAACCATCATTTTATTAAGTGGCTGAGCTGGGATTAGAACCCTTGACCTTCTGACTCCCAGGCCTGGGTTCTTTCGACTACACTATGCCAATGTACTAGTAGGAGGAACAACTGATGGGACTCAAGAATACAAGACACACCTATGCTTATCCCCCAGCCATATTTTCTATTCAATCACAGTTATAGAGTGCTTACAGTGTGCAGAGTACTGTATTAATTGTTTAAATGTTTTATTTATTCAATTAATTAATTATATTATTTATTTAGTTTCAATTTTTTACCTTGTAAATTATCTATTAAAGGAGTTTACGGATCAGCCACTGAGGCAAAAAATAAAGAATGTGTGTGTCCTACATGTACAACACCCATGTGTGCGATGTGGGATGTTCACACTGCATTTGATGAGGAAGTGTAAATGGCACCATGCAAACCATTTTGACTACAATCAATTCCTCTGCCTGCAGCCTGACCTAATGGAAAGACCACAGATCTGGGAGTCAGAGGACCTGGGTTCTAATCTCAGATCTGCCACTTGCCTGTTGGGTGTCCTTATACAAATCATTTTACTTCTCTGTGCCTCCATTTCCTCAATTGTAAAATGGGGATTAAATACCTGTTCTCCCTCCTACTTAAGAATGTGTGTTCCATAAGGGATGGGGACTGTTTCCAACCTGATTTAAATGCATCTACCCCAGTGCTCAGAACAGTGCTTGACACATAGTAGTCCTTATTAACAAATATAATAATAAAAATAAATCATAATAATAATAAAATGCCTATTTACTCCCGACTTGGAAGGGATGAGATAAGTCTGTTGTTCTTGACTACAGTATTCACTACTACTAATATTGATATAATATCAACCACAGCAACAGCAGCAACAGAAAACTATAACAACTGCCTGCTTCAGGAATTGCACATTCCAAGCGCTTAGTACAGTGCTCTGCACATAGTAAGCGCTCAATAAATACTATTGAATGAATGAATGGTGATGATTCAGACTGCTGCCAAAATATTTAAAATAGCTGGGCCCACTTTGTGAGGGCTCTCACTTACTTGAACGACCATGCCAGATTGGAGAGTGAGTGGGGTGTGTGTCCAGGCACGCCAGGCAGACTTCCTGGAGGAGGTGGCTTTGAGCTGTAATGTCAAAGATGCCTACAGGCCTCAGGGTCTCCTCCTTTTTCATCACTACTTCCCGGCCACCCTAGACAGGGCTCTAGTCCTTTTGCTTGCCCCCTTTCCTTTCACCCCTTTCTTCTTCTCTCTCTTTCTCCCAGCACCGCAGCTGCCAATATAAGGGAAATAGGGAGGAAGGAGGAAGTGTGAATAAAGACAACGAAGGAGCATCAGGGCAACAGGAGGGAACAGGTTCAGCTTTGACTCTCATCCCCTTTGCCCCCAATCCCACTCCACAGTTCAAAATACCAGAAATGAAGGTGTTCAGAACAGCTTCTTAGGGATCAGAACAGCTATGAACCAGACTGTCCGGTGTGAAAGCACCCTTTGCGACGGAGGACAGTCAGCTGATGGGAATGCTGCAGCACTGGCTACTGATGGATTAGGCTTCGAGGTCTCCTAGAGGACAGAATCCTGCAGACGAAGAAGAGGCAGCCTGAGGAAAAGGGGGAAGAGGACTCCAAATGGAATTTAAGAAGGAAATGATGGATTGTAAATTATTGCACTTTGATACACCCAAACAGTGTGCTTTCTTATTTTCTAGCTTCCTAGGAGAGTTCACATCAGGTGCAATGAGTAAGAAAATGCTTTCATTTAGAAGAAATGGTTTTTGGTTTTTTTTCCGTTCTTCTTAAAGCGAAGCTGACCCATTTAAGGGGATATCCTGGGAGTTTCTGACTAACCTGAAGGATCATGTAACTGAAGTGAACTAACTACATCTGTGAGTGCATCCTGCTTTCTTTGGCGAATGTCTTTCCAGAACTCCATGTATCATGATTAATCTATATTGGAGTAACCAACAGCCTGCTATTACACCATAATAGTGTTGTTAGTTTGGAGGAATCTTTTCCCACCACCCAAAAGGGAGAAAAACTGACCAATGCCCTCATGGTGCTAGCTAATTTGTATTCACTGGAAATCCATGGGATGATGGGAAGTCTCAGCTGTGTTTTGGGTTTCTCACATGCTTAAAAAATATTTTTCATTGTTTTGAGTTTCATGAGATGTGTTTTCTCATTAATTTTTTTAAACCAAAATTGATTCCATATGCTTTCTGATTCATGTATGCTTAATTTGTCTACTTCCCGAACAGAACTATTTGATGTCCAAGAGTTTGCTACTCTTTTGCCCCCTGTCTAATAGTGGAAGGGATCACTTTCTTCCCCAATATACTGTAAGTTCCCTGTGGGCAAGGAACACATCTACCAACTCGGTTGTATTGCGCTCACCCAAGTGCTTAGTGAAGTGCTCTGCACATGATACACACTCAGTAAATTCCGTTGGATTGATTGATGGATTGTTTGGGGCAGAGGGGTTCTGGGTGAAGGAAATAAATAAAAGCAGTATGGCTCAGTGGAAAGAGCATGGGTTTGGGAGTCAGAGGTTGTGAGTTTTAATCCCGGCTCTGCCACCTGTCAGCTGTGTGACTTTGGGCAAGTCACTTCACTTCTCTGTGCGTCAGTCACCTCATCTGTAAAATGGGGATTAAGACCATGAGTCCCATGTGGGACCATCTAATTACCTTGTATCTCTCTCAGTGCTTAGAACAGTGCTTGACACACAGTTAGCGCTTAACAGATACCAATGTTATTATCATTATTATTATTATTATTAAGGCTCACACTCTTAATCCCCATTTTATGGATGAGGCAACTGAGGCCCAGAGAAGTGCAGTGATTTGCTGAAGGCCACAGAACAAACAAGTGGAGGACCTGGGATTAGAACCCATGACCTTCTGACTCCCAGGCCCACGCTCCATCCATTATGCCAGGCCCTCAGTGACCTTACATTCTAAGAAAGTTGCCTAATATTTTGGGTTTTTACTGACCCAGGAATGGAGGTGCCAGATCAAGGATCCAAACAGGCCTCTGCAGCAACCAGCTGTTGCTGCGCCCAATACACCTGTGTACTGTATTCTCCCAAACGCTTAATACAGTACTCTGCTCTCAATAAGTCCTCACTAAACACCTCTGATTGATTGATTGACAGGATATAAATGGAAATCTGATTGCGCTCTTCCATCCTTCCTGGAATCAACAGGCTTTCCATCTAAATGAATAATTTGAGACTTTTTTCAGTTTCTCTTTCCCGGGGAATCAAGCCCCACCCTTCAGTTGCTTGACTCTGGCAGTTCTCCAAATAGAGATTTTTATTTTTAGAGACCCATTTATTTCTCTCCAGCCCTGATTTTGGCTCTGAGGTGAAAATGCCTTGGTCGTTCTGTTTTTACACCTCCCTTCCCCTCCCCCTCTCATCCTCCCGGGTAAGAATTATATTCCAATACCTCTTTTAGTTTTGCATAACTGACCATCATGCCAGAAAAGTACTCAAGTCTCAAGATGAAATACCCGAAACCTAATCAATAGTTAAAGGTGTAGAAAAATTGCTCAGATAAACAATCCAAACTTCACATATGGTGCTGTTCTCTCTCTCTCCTTCTCTCTCACTCTCTCTTTCTCTCTCTGCCAGGAAGAAGTGTAGGACCAATTTATGCACAAATTGGTCACATTTTCACACATAGCTCCAATTATCTAAAAAGGGTTTAACATTATATTTATATTGATAAGCTTAACAATGTTGAACTGCGACTCTCAGATGATCTGTTACAATCCACATCCAAAGAGACCAGAAGGAATAATTGGAAACCCTCCAGCATTTCAAGAAATAGAAGCAGCCTTGAAAAAGATGAAAACTGCTGTACAAGGTCTGGGTTTTGCTGAAATTACAACATAAATTCCAAATGAAGGATGGCCAAGAATATTCCAACAATTACAAATTCTCTTCCAAAGACAGAGGGAATGCTGCAAGATTAAAGCAAGTGAGTCATCTCTGATGTCTCGAAAGGAAAAATAAATATATTGTAGTAATGATCGACTTTGTTCTCAGGGAGTCATTGGGTAGAAATTATTATTGGTGTATTGTAATTTCTTAGAGAAAAAATCTCATTTTACATTAGGAATTTCATAGTTCTACCCTTTTGCCTCTCCAAGCACCTTTCATTCTAAAAATCGTATGGACTTCCAACTGGCTGCAAGGATTGGGTGGGTCTCTCCCATCTTCCAATAGGAAGACCGAGGCTCAGGGAGTCAGTACACAAATCAATCAGATGGTATTTGTTGAGAATGTACACTATGCAGAACACCGTACTAAGCACATGGGAGGGTACAATTAAGTTAGTAAATACGATCCTTGCTTTCAAGGATCTTATGAGCTAACAGGGGCGACAGATACTAAATACACTGCAGGTAGAGGGAAGCAGTAGAATTTAAAGATATGGGCGTAAATACAGCAGCAGAAGTAAGACACTGACTAATGAATGAACAAAAGAACTCTGAGGCCAGCTCCTGCCAGCACAGAAATGAAAGGGGTGGTGAATTCAGTGAATTTGAGCCATGTATCAATAATAATAATAATGAAACTTGTTAAAGTGCTTACTATGTGCCAACTACTTTTTGAAGCGCTGGGGTAGATAGAAATTAATTTGGTTGGACACAGTCCCTGTCCCACATAGGGCTCACACTCTTCGTCCCCATTTTACAGATGAGGTAACTGAGGCCTGGAGAAGTGATTTGCCCAAGGTCACATAGCAGACACGTGGCAGAACCGGGATTAGAACCCGGGTCCTTCTGACTCCCACGCCCATGCTCTATCCACTAAGCCACACTGCTTCAGGGTTGGATAGACCTGAGCACAGAGGCAGGAGCAGAGATAACTGAGGCTAGATCCGGTGAATCACATCTGCTAGCCAAATTGCCAAGAGCCCTTCCCCCTGGTTTAAGTATCAGGAAACACAGGGGGAAAATATTCATCTCCTTAAGACGGCTGAAAACAATGAAACTCCACACAGCCATGGGGCCTGTTGTGTTGGTTTGAATTTCCTTCCAATTCCCATATGCTGCAATGATTTTATACCGAGCCGTGACTGGGAGACCTTGAAGAGTTTAAAATGTAATTGCTAAAAGTCTTTCCCTGAAACTATACCATCTCTGCTTGCTGATGAGATTTTGTTTTTCAAGTAATCAAAGTAGAATTACTTTGCAGAAGATCTCACAAGAAGGTAAAAATCACACCCACTTAAAAAAAAATGTAAAGCATGGGACAGCCCCAAGGAAAAGAGAGAAACTCTAACCTTATCCTCCCCTTCTTGTTTGGAGGCAAAACCAATTTGTGGTTACAGGTGAAGAGGAGAATCAATGCTGTCTTTCTCCATCAAATATCTGCTTTCCCCAACACGGGTTTTTCTATACCGTCTCCCATGGTCCTTTCCTTCATTAGAATGTCTGTTTCTAGGCCAGGCTTGCCAGCCTTGGGCTTTTCTTGGAACCAAATGAGGCTCATGAGCTGAGGTGTTCACCCTGTCAGAACGATACCATTAGCTTTGCCCTCTATAACCTTTTGGGCAGGAAGTGGCTGACTCACCCTGCCCTTTGAGCAAGAAAGGGGCCAAGATGGAGCCAAGATGAAGCACCTACTGTATGCACAACACTAGTATTTATGTCTCTCCATTCCTGCTCCCTGTCTAATTTTCTTTCTGTCTCTTTCCTTCCCCCATCTTTCTCATTCTGTCTCTTTCTTTGTTTCCTTCCACTCCTTCTCTCCTCAAACAGAAACTCCTCACCGTTGGTTTTAAAACAGTCATTCACCTTGCCCCCTCCTACCTCACCTCGCTACTCTCCTTCCCGCACACTTGGCTTCTCTAATGCTAACCTTCTCACTGTACCTTGATCTCGTCTATCTCTCCACTGACCTCTCACCCAACTCCGACCTCTGGCTTGGAAAACTTTCCCTCCTCGAATCTGAAAATTACTCCCTTCTCGCACTCCCTTTTGCGTTACTGTTTCTCCCTTTATTCATCCTCCCCTCCCACCCCATAGCACTTATGAACATATTTGTAATTTATTTCTATTAATAATAATAATAATAATGTTGGTATTTGTTAAGCACTTACTATGTGCAGAGTACTGTTCTAAGTGCTGGGGTAGATACAGGGTAATCAGGTTGTCCCACATGAGGCTCACAGTCTTAATCCCCATTTTACAGATGAGGTCACTGAGGCCCAGAGAAGTGAAATGACTTGCCCACAGTCACACAGCTGACAAGTGGCAGAGCCTGGACTCGAACCCATGACCTCTGACTCCTGAGGCCGGGCTCTTTCCACTGGGTCATGCTGCTTCTCATCTGTCTCCCCCTCTAGACTATAAGATTGTTGTGGGCAGGTAATATGTCGGTTTATCGTTGAATTCTACCAACTGCTTAGTACAGTGCTTGGCAAACCATAAGTCATCAATAAATATAACTGAATGAATAAAAAATGAAAGAATCTTTTCCCTCTCTCTCCCATCTTCCCTTTCATTAAGAGGATGGGACATGGTGACAGTCAGCAAACACTTGCCTTATCCAAAACCCCCTCCTCTCTCCTTGTTCAGCTTTTTCTGCTGGTGCTAATACATCTGGAGAGTTTCCTTCCCAGCCATTCCTAAAAAACTACCCGATGGGTCTCCAGATCAAATAAGAATCACTCTGAATCCCCTAAACCATTTGTAACAGTTCTCATCATCCAGTAATAATAATAATAATAATTATGTATTTGTTAAGTACTTACTATGTACCAAGCAATGTTCTAAGCGCTGGCGGAGAAACAAGTTAATCAGGTTGGATGGTCCCTGTCCTGCACAGGGCTCACAATCTTAATCCCCACTTCACAGATGAGGTAACTGAAGCACAGTGAAGATAAGTGACTTGCCCAAGGTCAAACCGGAGACATACAGCAGAGCCGGGATTAGAACCCAGTAAGAGTGCAAATCTTGTCCACTGAATGACTGATTGACTGACTGACTGTCTGCTGTGTAATTTTTTGGCCACTCTCAGACCTGGTGGTCACCTCTGGCAAGTGCCAGCCACCCTTCGTTCTAATGCCACTCCCAGTGTTATTTCTAAGCACAGTGGCCACAGGAGGATCTCTCTTTTTGGGTTCTTGATGGATTGGTGCATTTAGGGTTATGAAACATAATCAGGCAGAATCCTTCCAGATAATCTCATAAAGGGGCACCTGGTCAGCAGTCTGTGTAGTCTAAATTTGTCGACCTTCCAAGCAGGGAGCGAAACCGGAGAAGAGGGAGGTGGGCCTTTCCTCCAGAGCTGAACCCCCAAATACATGTGGACTGTGGGGACAGGGAGCATAGCATTTGCCCCAATATGAGATCTCTTTCCCATAGCTGATGACCACGGCAGGGGCAGGGAGGAACCCAATCATGGTCGCCTCAGCTGGGGCTCTCCTGGTTATTTGCAGAGAGCTGTCTCCATTGATTTCCCCTACGTTACAATCCCCCCATCTAGACTCCCACAGCCAACCCGAAAGGAGAGGAGGCTGAGAAAAACACAAAATGACTTCTCTCCCAGCTCTAAGAGTGTGAAGAGCTGTCTCCCTAGGGATGGTGCTGTTTGTTTCAGTTTATTTGTTAAGTTGTAGGGAAGCAGCATGGCTCAGTGGAAAGAGCCTGAGCTTAGGAGGCAGATGTCATGGGTTCTAATCCCGGCTCTGCCGTTTATCAGCTGGGTGACTTTGGGCAAGTCACTAAACTTCTCTGGGCCTCAGTGACCTCATCTGGAAAATGGGGATTAAGACTGTGAGCCTCACGTGGGACAACCTGATTACCCTGTATCTACCGCAGCGCTTAGAACGTTGCTCGGCACATAGTAAGCACTTAACAAATACCAACATTATTATTATTAAGTGTTTATTATGTATCAGACACTGTGCTTAGTACTGGGGGAAGTACAGGTTAATCAGGTCAGACACAGTCCCTGTCCCACATGGGGCTCACAGTCTAAGTAGGAGGGAGAACAGGTATCCCCATTATGCAGTTGAGGAAACTGAGGCATGGAGACTTGCCCAAGGTCACTCGGCAAGCAATCAGCAGAGCTGGGGCTAGAATCTGGATCCTTCTGATGTTAGGCCCGTGCTCTTTCCACTAGGCCATACCACTTGGCACCAGAAGCAGAGGCGACAGCAACTGGATGGATTCTGGCCGCTCTTGCGGAGGCCTCTCTGATCCCTACTGTTGCTCCGCTTCCAAGGGTCCAGGACAGAGCCACTTCGCGGTCTGTCCTTCACCTCCTCCCACCACCGCCGTCATCGTCATTGCCATCCTGGATGTATGCAGGTGGCAGGCCTCAGGCAGAAAGCAGATTGCAGCACGTGATTGGCAGATGGGAGACAGAATCATATTGGGTTGTAGTTCATTCCCTTTGTCTCGGGAAGGGTAGCACTCATATCAAATGCCTCTTATCCAAAACTGTGGCCTAGTGGATTGAGCATGGGCCTGGGAGTCAGAATAACTGGGTTCTAATCCCGGTTTTGCCACTTGTTTGCTGTGTTACATTGGGAAAGTTACTTCACTTCTCTGTGTCTCAGTTACCTCGACTGTAAAATGGGGAATAAGACTGTGATCCCTATGTGGGACATGGACTGCGTCCAGCCTGATTACCTTGTAACTACCCTAGAGCTTAATGCAGTCCCTGGCACATACTAAGAGCTTAAAAAATTCTTAAAAAACTCCCCAAAGCCCTAGAACAAAACATCGCATGCATGTAATAATAATAATAATGATAATATTTGTTAAGCACTTACTTTGTGCAAAGCACTGTTCCTCCGCTCATCAGTGGGGAAAATCATCTTCTCCTTTCTCTCCCATTTCAACAAGAGTTTCTGAAGTACTTTCTCTTGTTATCCTGGTAAGCAGAGAGAGGATTCTCTTAGTTTGTCAGCCAAACCACTCTCTCTTATCTTTTCTGCAGCATAAGTGGTGCAAGTGGATTTCCCAAGTCCTAGAGAAGAGGACTCTTTCTCGGCACTTCATTTCTCCTTTGAAACTCCACTCAATTTCCAGAAAGCATGGGGCGGTTCCAGTGTCAATCAATCTAGACTGTAAGCTCATTGTGGGCAGGAATGTGTCTGTTTGTTGTTATATCATACTCTCCCAAGCGCTTAATACAGTGCTTTGCACACAGTAAGTGCTCAATAAATGATTGAATAAAAGAATTAATGAAGTAATCAATAATCAAACATACTTATAGAGCACATACTTATTGTGAAGAGCACCTTACTAAGCACTTGTGGAGTAGAATGTAACAGAGTTGGTAGACATAGAGCAATAGTATGTATTGAGCACTTACTTTGTGTAGAATACTGTACTAAGTACTTAGGAAAACATAATATGATAGAGTTGGTAGGCAGGATCCCTGCTTAGATGGAGTTTACAATCCCCAGGGGAGACAGACATTAAAATAAATTGCAGATTGGGAAAAGGTGAGAGTAAAGGGATTTGTACATAGAGGCGATAGTGTTTTTTACCACTCACCGCCCCCTCCCCACCCCGCTTACGATCACCCCACGATACAATTTATCAGTCGATCAATGGTATCGAGTGGTAAGTGGTGTACTAAAAACTTCGCAGAGTACGGAAGACACATGTTTACAATCTAATTAATAATATCATATAGAAAATCACTTTTTTTGGGGACCATGCCCTCCCATTAGTTATGTCATATAGCTTCACAATGGCCCTGTGACGTAGGGAAAGACAGGCATTTTTATTATTCTCATTTTAAAGATGAGAAGCTGAAGGACAGAGTGGTTAAGGAATTTGCTGAAGATCATACAGCAGGCCAGTGGTGGTGCTGGGACTAAAACCTGAATATCCTGACTACCAGCCCTGTGTTCTTTCTCCTAACCCCTGCTGTTTGGGGGTGGGGGAAGAAGACAAGCAAAAATGATTTACAAATATTAAGAGCAGAAGGAAAAACAAGGATACAGCAGTCAATTTGGTATGTGTTGAGCCCTTACGATGTGCAGAGATCATGGTATCGAGCACTTGGGAGAGAACAACACACTAGTCCTTGTAAATGCAATCCCTGCCTGAAAGGAGAATAAAGCGTGGCTCAGTGGAAAGAGCCGGGGCTTCGGAGTCAGAGGTCATGGGTTCGAATCCCGGCTCTGCCACTTGTCAGCTCTGTGACTGTGGGCAAGCCACTTAACTTCTCTGGACCTCAGTTACCTCATCTGTAAAATGGGGATTAACTGTGAGCCTCACGTGGGACAATCTGATTACCCTGTATCTATCCCAGTGCTTAGAACAGTATTCCGCACATAGTAAGCACTTTAATAAATACCAAAATTATTATTATTATAAAGTCTACAGGGGGAAACAGGTATTAAGATAAATTACAGATAGGGGAAATGGGAGAGCGTAGAAAGATGTACGTAAGTGCTGTTGGACTGAGGGTAGGGTAAATATCAAGCGTTTAGAGGGTACAGATCCAAGTGAGCAGCACTTGTGGAAGGGAAGACAAATGGTGTCAAAACCTCTTGGCCAGTGGATAGAGGCAGTGTGTTGGAGATAGAAGAGAGCTTATAAAGGAATGAAAAAGGAGTCAGATAAGAGGATAAAACGATTATCCTGTTCTGTTCATGCGATTGGAGGGGGACAGTATGAAGAGAGACAAGACAGGTTAAAAGGATAAAAACTGGTCAATCTGCTGCTCATATGTGCCTTTCTCCAGATAAACTGGTCGTGGCCTAAATTCCGTTCAGAGCATGTTGCTGGTCCTGGGAAAAACCTTAACTAGGGGTTTCAACAGGGGGCATCCTCTAGAGGTCAAAGGTCAATTTACAACATAGTCAACAGGTTTGTGGGCCATACTTTACCCCCTGTTGTTTTGCTACTGGGCAATAAAACCTTTTCCTGATGTATTTACGTCTGGAAACTAATCCTGTTAGACAATAGAGGCTCTCTCCAAAACCTATAGCATTGAGGAAGGACCCAAAGAAACTAATTTGCTTTTTTGGAAATTCCTCTTCTCCTATTCCATTTTTTCAGCACAGCTAGGTCCGCTTACAGCAAAATGAAGTGATAAATTTAGCTATGGTCTGGATTAGTCAGTCGACGTGGTGCTCAGTCTATACGGTTTACTTCCAAAAATTTTTTCTTCAAGGGGTTGTTTTATATATATTTTTATATATGATATTTGTTAAGTGTTTACTGTGAGCCAGGCACTATACTAAATATTGGGATAGCTTCAAGATAATCAGGTTATTCACAATCCCTGTCCCACATTGGACTCACAGTCTTGATCCCAGTTTTAAAGATGAGATAAATGAGAAACAGAGAAGTTAAGTGACTTGCCAGGCCTGTTCTCTTTCTACTTAGTCCACGCTGAATTTTCTTGGTAGGATAATGGTTTCAATCATGTCCTTGGTCTGTGCGGACATGGCTGAAAAGAAGTCTTAGAAAGAAATTCAGCAAAGATTGCATAATGGACTGACAGAAAAATGACCTTAATGACATGATAGAATACCCCTGATCGAGGAAGGGTCCACACTATGTGCTTATTTACTACAGTGTTGTCTAAAGAGCAATCAAATAGTAATGCTATTCAGTGAGTGCTTACTATGTGCAAAGAATAATTGGATAGGGTGTTTTATTTATAGTGTTTCTTAGGTGTTTCCTATGTGTCAAATGCTGTTCTATGTGCTGGGGAAGGTAGAAGTTAATTAGGTCAGACACAGTCCCTTTCCCACTTAAGGATCACAGTTTACGTGCTTTCCTCGTTTATGCAGTGGTAAGTATCCCTGCCCTTAATGTGGGAGACCGGGGTTCAATTTTCCAACGGGGAGGTACATTCAGTTTAGAGAGGCAGCTTGGTGTAATGGATAGAGCACGGGTCTGAGAGACACAAGATCGTGGGTTCTAATCCTGGCTCTGCCATTTGTCTGCTGTGTGACTTTGCACAGGTCACTTCACTTCTCTGGGCCTCAGTTTCATCATCTGCAAAGTGGGGTTTGAGATTGAGAGCCCCATGTGGGACAGGGACTGTGTCAACCCCATTTCCTTGTCTCCACCCCAGCTCTTAGTACAGTACCTCACACACAGTAAGCACTTGAAAAATACCATAATTATTATTGTAATTATTATTAAAATTAATGTCACAATTGTTAGACAGAATCCCTAAACTCCAAGAAGACACAAATAAACTGGGAACCCAAATAACTACCGGCTCTCCGACAGTGCGTGGTTTCTATACGTGTAGCATATCTGACTAATTCAGAGACATAAAGTAAGTAGGGGAAGCCCATCTGTAGTTCATCTTCTTCAAACACAATGCCACTTACATACAGTCTCTTAATTCTATTCCTCCTATTTTCCTTTCAAATATGTGTTTTGTGCCGTTATCCATCAGACAGCACACTGTCAATGAGATGTGTCACTGCTGTGTGTGTATATCCTGATAAAATGAACCTAACGCATATGTAAATCTGTCTTCTCGAGAAGGAAGTGTGTGGAAACACTTAAATTTGGCTTGAAATCTTGCACTGTAAAAATACCTAAGAACCATAGGAATTCATTTTACCTTAAGTTTCAAACAGACGCTACCCGACTTTGTCATTTAAACCAATATTTCATATTTTAGGGCTTTTCATTGGGGAACTACAATCTTACCTCCTTGAGGAAGTTAATCTAATTGAAAAATTAAGTGGAGCATTTGTTTTAGATGCAGAAGGGGATCAAACAGAGCTGTAAATTTTTCTTTACAAAAAGAAAATATTTCAGAATTAATTTTGTCAAAGAAGCCATCTTAAAGAACCAGATCATCTTCTTTCCTTCTGAATGTTTTCCAGATTGAGAAAAAAGAAACCCTCCAATGACGGTTATTAGTGGGACTTAACCCATTTTGAATCCCACCAAATCATGATGAGGCTTCACAGAGCTCCTCTTTCATTGGAAAGGATAGAGTTAAAATTTGAATATTTCTTGTAAGTGGTGGCCTGCTTTACGCTCTCAGTTTAGAAAGATTGGTTTTGCTTTAAACATCTTTAAATTTTATTACTAAATTGGAATCAAACTTTCTCCGATCGGAATTTCTGAAATCTGCATGAACAATGGCAGAAAGGATTTGTTCAGAGATTAGAGACATAATGGCAGAAACAGAGAGAACCACTGAAGACACCTTCGCTCTATCCCACTGGCCTTGTTTTCTTCTACATTTCACTAGCTCCAATTTTTATGATCAATTATTTTCCTATATTTTTTCCATGCCCTGCCCTCAACTGACTGAAAGAGATCAGAGAACGGCTGTATCTGCAGAAGACCAAAATATGTTCAGTTGGTAAAAAAAACAAAATCACGCTCTACATGTTTCTTAGGAAAGCAGTGTGGCCTAGTCGAAAGAGCAGGGGCCTGGGAGCTGGAGCATCTAGTAGAGTTTTAGTAACAATAGTACTTACTAAGCACTTACTATGTCCAGACCACTGTGCTAAGCTCTAGGAAAGACTACACAGTTGGGAATTAGACATGGTCCTTGTCCTTCGGAGGACTCACACTAGAATAGTAAAAGGGGGGAGAGGGGATCGGTGACAGGCACATAAGGAGAAATGAAACAAAAACACTAAGACAACATAGAGACAGAAACAAAAATCAGTAAGGCACTGTAGCTAGAGAAGCAGAATTCCAGGCTCCTCAGAGCTTAGAGTCCAGACACAATGGCAGCTCAACAGCAGCCACGACATCCGCATGCTCCATAAGTTCACATGGCTGGCGGTGCACAGGGAGACATGATGTGGTGCAGCAGATAACTGGAAGAGTTACTCGGTCTGGTTTCTATTCTCGTCTCTACCACTCGTCTGCTGTGTGACATTGGACAAGTCACTTTTCTTCTCTATGCCTTACACTCCTCATCTATAAAAAGGGAAGAAATATGCATGTCACTCCCCTCTTAGACTATGAGCCCCACATGTGACAGGGATTGAATCCATCTGAATGTATTGTAATCACTCCAGTGCTTAGTATAGTGTTTGGCACATAGTAGGAGATTAACAAAAAGTAAGTGCTTAATAAATATCATCATCATCATCAGTACAAATGACTGCAGCTGCATTACCACACCAGAAAAAGTGGTCTTGCTATAAATGACCTACAACAGCCAATCCAAGCACTTATTATTCATTCAATTGTATTTATTGAAGGCTTATATGTGCCGAGCACTGTACTAAGCACTTGGAATGTACAATTCGGCAACAGATAGGGGCAATCCCTGCCCAACAACGGCACTTCCCACCTTGACTACTAGATCACTTGATTACTAGTCTCCTTGCCGAACTCCCTGTCTTTTGTCTCTTGCAACTCCAGTACATACTTCATTCTGCTGCCTGGATCGGTTTTCTTTAAAAATAGTCAGTCCACATCTCCCCACTCCTCAAAAACCTCCAATGATTGCCCATCTAATTCCAAATCAGAGACTCCTTACAAGCAGCTTTAAGGCACTCAGTCAGCTCTCCCCCTTTTACATGGGAAGTAGTGTGGTCTACCGGAAAGGGCACAGACCTAGGAATCAGAGGACCTGGGTTCTAATCTCAGCTCCACCACTCACCTGCCGTGTGACCTTGGTCAAATCATTTCACTTCTCTGTGCCGCAGGTATAGGCATATAAAGTGCCGAGGAGCTGGAGGTGGGGTGAATATCAAGTGCTTGAAGGGTTGATAATACGTAGGCAGTAAAGAAGGGAAGAGTAGGGGAAACAAAGGATTAGTTGGGTAAGGCCTCTTGGAGGAGATATGGAGGAAAGAAGTGGCAGGGAGGCCAGAGAGGAGGCTGGGGCAGCAGTCAAGATGGTTTAAGGACTTTTATCGGCATCGTAGCAGTTTAGACTTGCTCACATCCTGCCTCTGGCCTGGAACACCCTCCCTCCTCAAATCCGATGGACAATTACTATCCCCCACCTTCAAAACCTCAATGAAGGCACATCTCTTCCAAGAGGCTTTCATTGACTATGCCCTCCTTTCTTCTTCTCACACTCCCTTCTGCATTAACCTGACTTGCTCCCTTTGTTCTTCCTCCCTCCCAGGCCCACAGCACATATATGCATATCTGTAATTCATTCATTTATATTGTCTGTCTCTCCCTCTCTAGACTGTAAACTCATTGTGGTCAGGGAACGTTTCTGTTTATTGTTGTATTGTACTCTCCCAAGTCCTGAGTACAGTGCTCTGCACACAGGAAGTGCTCAATAAATATGAATGAATGAATGAATGAATTGGATGGAGAGGAAAGAGCAGATTTTAGAGAGATGTGTGTATTTTCCTCCCAAACTGAAGTGTGTGGTGGGGAGTCCTGGAGCTGACCCCTTGGAAAGGACTTGGGGGGACCTCTGTCTGGGCCATCAGAGCTGATACTCTCCCAGCTAGTTGCTGAGAGTTATGGCTGTTGTCACCACCACTGCCAGACTCTGTGGGTGGAGGGAGACATGCATGCATGAAGATTCTACTCTGGCAGGGGTAGGGAGGGTGGCTGTTCATCTCCCCCACTTGCCAGCCTGAGTTCCAGAGCAGTGAAGTCCAATTCCCTCTTATCAAAGCAGTAAATCAATATGGTATTTATTGAGTGCTTTCTGCATTCACTACACTCTACTAAGCCCTTGAGAGAGTACAGTACAACAGAGTTGGTGAACACGTTGCCTGCCCACAACAAGCGGTACAAACTGAAGCAGCCCTGTCCCAGCTCCTTAGGAGGGTTCATGCCACCTGAGGTCCATCTCCCTCCAGGGCAGCTGGAGGAGACTAAAAGAGAAGCCTCATCTTTGGATTCTTTTTGTTTTAAAAAATGACTAAAAAATGAATCCTCTGGGGCCAGGAGCAATCCAAAACATGGGGGACCCCTCAGAACAGCGAGTGCTGAGGCCACTACCTGATCCAGTGAGATTGTGCAGAGTGGATGGACTTCAGACTTGTCCTATTCAATCTTTAATTCACTCAAATTTATTGAGTGCTTTCTGTTTGCAGAGCACTGTACTAAGGTCTTGGGCAGTATAATGTAACAATAAAATGGATACATTCCCTATCCACAGTGAGTTTCCAGCCTAGCGGGGGAGACAGACATTAAAATAAATAAATGAATTCCAGACACGTACATTAGTGCTGTGGGGCTAGGAGGAGGTGGTGAATCAAGGGAGCAAATCAGAGGGATAGAGAAGGGAGTGGGAGAAGAGGAAAAGGGGGCTTAGTTAGGGAAGGCCTCTTGGAGGAGAAATGCCTTCAATAAGGCTTTGAAGGTGGGGAGAGAAGTTGTCTGTCGGATTTGAGGAGGGAGGGCATTCCAGGAGAGAGGCAGGTTGTGGGCTAGGGGTAGGTAGTGAGGTAGATGAGGTCAAGGTACAGTGAGAAGTTAAGCACCAGGGGAGCTAAGTGTGCAGGCAGGGTTGTAGTAAGAGTAGCAAGTTGAGGGAGGAGGGAGGTAGGGTGATGGAGTGCTTTAAAGCCAGTGGTGAGTAGTTTTTGTTTGAGGCAGAGGTGGATGGGCAACCACTGGAGTTTCTGGCAGGGAGAGGTTGGCCTTGTTGATCAGTAGTTCAACCCCTTCACTTGGGATTGGTTGAATAGATAGGCTGCCCAGACAAATTTGGCAGCCAACCAAATGCCTCTTATGCAAACTGCTCCCAATCAGTTGTATTTAATCAATCCATCCTATTTATTGAGTGCTTACGGTGTGCAGAGCACTGTACTCAGTGCTTGGGGGAATACAACCCAACAGAGTTGGTAGATAACTTCTCTGCCCACAATGAGCTTACAGTCTAGAGGGGGAGACAGCCATAAATATAAATAAAACACTGCAAACCCCTCTGGGTGAGCTTTAGAAGCCGGGTGGTGGGGCAGTGGGACAGACATAGAATCATCAGCACCCCGAGCCAGAAGACACTCACGAAAAAGCAATCTCGGGCAAAAGGTCCAGTACAGTGTTGGGTACAGTGCTTTGCACACAGTTAACACTCAATAAATACCACTGACTGATCATCACAAGAACTTCAACAATATTCCTAGTGGAAAGAGCACGAGGCTGGGTGTCAAAGGACCTGCCTTCTAATCCTGGCTCTGTTTGCTGTGTGATCTCGGGAAAATCACTTAACGTCTCTGAGCCTCAGTTTCCTCATTTGTAAAATGGGGATGAAATACTTGTTCTCCCTCCCACTTAGACCCTGAGCCCCATGTGCTATGGGGACTGTGTCCAACATGATTATTTTGCAACTACCCCAGAGCTTAGAACAGTGTTTGGCATATAGTAAGTGCTTAACCAATGATTATTATTATTATTATAATATGCATTGGCATGAAGGTAAATTGTTACTAACAATAGCAATTACCAAGTCCCCTTGGAAGTTCTATTGAAAATGAAGCTGCCAAATTTGCACTACTGAGGCCTATTAGTCTGTGGTGTCTCTGTGGCACATGACACCAGGCAGGAAATGTAATATCATGACATCGGAACATTTTGTGGGAGTAGCCCAAACCTATATCAAAGTATAATAATAAAAACAAATGATAAATGTAATCTACTAGGAATTTTAATCTTACAAGCAGCTGATCTCAAAATCGCCATGTTTCAAAAGTTCTAACTAGAAAATTCTCAGTCATGAGGCCTTCCTGCTCCTCCTCCTCCTTCCTCCCCACTGATGGTGACTCTGTGAGGTGGCTGCTTCTCTTACTTAACATCGGAAGCTGGCCCCACCTCTGGCTCATTTCATCTACATGAATCCGATCAACAGGGAGAGGTCAAATAATAGGGGATACTTTGCTAGTTCATCGGCCCAGGGGTGTCACTTCTGGAATCCTTCCTCAGGCAAGACAGCATCAGCTTGACAGAACCAGACCCCAGAGGATTTAATGTCTTAGTTTCTCAAAGCCGCTCAGAGCATCCATTTATTGAGTGAGAGTTTTTACAAAATATCTGACGATAAAAGGATTTCTAGAGCCGCAACCCATGTGCTGATTTGCCGATAACAGATACTATAGATATTAAGCGCAGTTTATCGTGGGCATAATTAGCGTATGCTTTTCAAATCTGAAGATAATTGCAGCCTATTGTTTCTGAAGTAATTTACAGAAATGCATTAATGCATAGCTCCTGGAAGGAAAACACAGAGTTAGGCAGACATTAATCAGGAATTGGAATATGTTTGCAGAAAAGGAATGTAAAACTCACTTGCGATTGTTACTGATAGTTCTTCATCTTACCTTTTATGCACATCAGTCAGGATAAAATAAAATGCAATGCGAGCATTTGGTTGACTTCAATAGAACTGAATCTAGAAGTTCCACAATTGTTTTAAAATAACATGGTTGCTATTTTCAATATCTAGTTATATCCACCGTTATTTTCCAGTTATATTCACCACTGGGCTTCTTCAAACTACTTAATAGATTGTCAGTACTAGACCCAAATTAATGCAAATTTTGTGTTCATTAGGAAGGACTGGCTTTAAAAAAATTCAAAGATCTACTTTTTGTAGGAGAACATGGTTTTTTAAAGAGCTGTAATAAAGCATCTAATTTTTTAAGATCCCAAAGCTCAGGCAAGCAGCATTGCCCTGTGGATAGAGCAGGAGCCTGGGAGTCCGAAGGATGTGGGTTCTAGTCCTGACTTTGCCATTTAGCTGCTGTCTGATCTTGGACAAGTAAATTAACTTAACTGTGTCTCAGTTACTTCATCTGTAAAATGGGGATTAAGATTATGGGGATTATGAAAAATATGGACTGTGTCCATCTTGGCTAACTTGGAATGAAATGTCTCCAAGGAAATTGTTTTGGAAGAAGTGAAAGTGGCCTAGCCTTCCCTAACTAATCTCTTACTTTGCCATCTGATTTTTCCCTCCCTCCTATATCACCTTTGCAGTGGTACCCTCTAAACATTTAGGCTTTCATCTCCAACTTTCTTTGTAGACATCCTTATAGTTGGTAACCTCCCCTACCTGTAATTTCTGTCTCCCCCACTAGATTATATAACTATGGTACTTAAGTGCTTACTATGTGCCAAGCACTGTTCTAAGTGTTGGCAGGTAGCATATCTACTTAATCTTTTGCACTCTCTTGAAAGCTTAGAATAGTAAGTGCTCAATAAATGTCATTCATCGAATGACTGATTGAGAAAAGAAAAACCAAATGTATGATTTCCATAGAATAATTAACAACACTGGGTTGTTTTAAGTGCTTATTAAATACCAATTAAAATGAAATTTCAAATGGACAATCTTTGACATTGTTTTTAGAATGATTTAGCAATGGAAGGCCAGCTTTTAATTCCCCTGGGGGAAAAAAATCACAATATCACCCACAAAATATTGAACTCAAATTTAAAATAGCTATTTCAAAGGTCAACACGTAAAACAGTCTGGAAAGCTTACCTCTTCACATGTTCAGTGTTTTTAGTTCAAATAACATTCCATGAAAGGAAAAATATCTATTGACCATTACATGT
Organism: Ornithorhynchus anatinus; assembly: GCF_004115215.2. Taxonomy (NCBI): domain Eukaryota; kingdom Metazoa; phylum Chordata; class Mammalia; order Monotremata; family Ornithorhynchidae; genus Ornithorhynchus; species Ornithorhynchus anatinus. Next base: position 28,570,912 of record NC_041738.1, on the reverse strand, counting down.
TTACATCGTTGCATTTTTAGACGAGAGATGCCATAAATTCAGATATACTTTTTTACGATTTCCTCTCCTTGGCAGCATTGTGCAAATTTCAAAAGACACTAAATTTGATAACTAACACTTATTACTTATTGCCCTCTTCACAATATTCTTGGCAGGGGTTAGACACTGACATTTGCAGCTGAAAATAATGCATTGTCAAATAGGAAAACTGCAGGCTATAATTTTTAACACTTGTATCTGTTATTTTAAACATGAAACATTGCATCAGTTTGACATTAATTTATATAATGGGGACTGAAAAGGATAATGCAATCTTAGTAGCCACCAACATTTAATTAACTGGCAGCAGTACCATGTAGCAAAAGAAAAAAAAATAGAATTACTACTAAAAAAGGCCATTTGTACACCTTCCATCATGCATTATTGAAACACACCGTGTCATTATGGGAAAAAAATCAGTGCTAAAATATAAAACAAACAACTGAGTGAAGACAGAAAACTTTTATGAAAGTTTGTAAATACAGTATCGTATGGAAATTCTGTTGCATGTCAGCACTCATGTGCAATGTAAAATGTTTCATTATAAAAAAAGTGGATAAGATACTTATCTTTTAAATTGGAGTTTAATATTTTATTAGTGCCAGGCACATAATTCTCATCAAATGGCAGGAAACTCTTTTTTGTATGGATATAAATGTCTAGAGTTTAATATTTCAAAGATAAGTACCTACCACTGCATCTATCAAACAGAAGCTTAATGGAATTTACTTTTTCTTAAATATTTATACTGTATATATGTTTGGTCGTCAAATGATTATACTGCTTCCAAGGTAGAAGGGCTAAGCTGGTTTTAGCATTAGAATACCAACCTACTGAAGTACTTCATATTCTCAATCCAAAGGCAATGTAAAGTGTACTTAATGAGGGAAATTAAGCAAGTTTCAATCTGAAACATTCTAGAGAATGGTTTAGCTCCCTAGCTGAGCAACTCAAAAGTTTGTTTTAGTCAGAGTGAGTTCACATTCAACTTTCTCCACACAAATTGTGTTTAATCAAAATAAAATAATGAGTTGTGATATTTTGTAGGACCCCCCCCTAATTGCACCACTTGTTAAAAAAGCAGTTAGAAGCTCAGTGTCAATGTTAGTATTTCCAAAATACTGTATTTGCTGTAGCTTTTAAGTTCTGCAGTACTGCAAACTATTTTATCAGTTCTGAGAAATGTTTTCTGATCCATGCTGATACAATTACCTAGCCTTTATTGGCAATTTAGAGCTGCTTTTAGGGACATTTTAGAGCAAATGATGTTTTCTTGATATTTTAAAAAAGCAGCACTATTTCCTATACCTTTGGGATAAGGTAGAAATGGAGTTAGAGGCTCATTAGGTATCTGATTGGTACAATGTGTTTTTTTAGTTGTGTTTTTTTTGCTTTGAACTAAACTACTTCAAAATGAAGGTACTTGTGGAAAGACTTTGCTCTTTCAATCAAAAGATGTTCTTATTTTTAAAATTTGTGTGAAAAATGAACTCATGCTTATTACTCCTCTACCTGGAGAGATTTAAAAATCTGCCCACTAACACTTAGGATTGTGAAATAAATTTGATACTTCTTGATATGCCCAAAAAATAATAATAATGATAATTATGGTATTTGTTAAGTGTTTACGATGTGCCAAGCACTGTTCTAAGCACTGGAATAGATGCAATGCAATCGGACTGGACACAGTCCTTGTCCTACATAAGGCTCACAGTCTTAATCCCCATTTTACAGATGAGAGAACTGAAGCCCAGAGAAGTTAAGTGAGTTGCCCATGGTCACATGCCCAAGAGACAGACTTTATTTTCTCTTGTAGAAACTCAGATGCCCACTTACTGATCCATAGTTGCCTTCATCTCTGGGGATGCTTTGACCCCATTTAAGAACACACTGCGTTGATGCTAAATAAAAATAGTTATGGTTAAAGGCTAATCAGGAGTAAGGTATAAGCTGGAATTTTAGACTGCAATAGAGCTAATATTTAGAGACATTCTCTTATAAAAGAATAAGCTAGTAGACTCAAAATTGAGAGATTATGCCTAAGAAAAAGAATCGGCTTGAGCTTTGTTGAAATAGAGGAACCACTAAACCCAGATCCCCACACTGAAGTTGGTGTTCTTTCTCCTGTGAAGCCTATGAAATCTCTTTAGCCTTAACATGAGACACTGATTCATTCATTCACTCAATCATATTTATTGAGCACTACCTGTGTGCAGAGCACTGTATTAAGTGCTTGGGAGAGTACAATACAACAACTAACAGATAGATTCCTTGCCCACAATGAGTTTACAGTCTAGAGTGGTGGAGACAAGACATTAATGTAAATAAAGAAATTACAGATGTGTACCTAAGTGCTGTGGGGCTGAGGAGGGGAACAATCAAGGGAGCAAGTCAGGTTGATGCAGAAGGGAGTGGGAGAAGAGGAAAGGGGGGCTTAGTCGGGGAAGGCCCCTGGCAGGAAATGTGCCTTCAGTAAGGCTTTAAATGATGGGAGAGTAATTGTCTGTCGGATTTGAGAAGGGAGAGCGTTCCAGGACAGAGGCAGGATGTGGGCCAGGGGTCCATGTCAAGATAGTTGAGAAAGAGGCACAGTGAGAAGATTAGCATTAGAGGAGCAAAGTGTGTGAGCTGGGTTATAGTAGGAAAGTAACAAGGGGAGGTAGGAGTGGGCAAGGGGATTGAGTGTTTTAAAGCCAATGTTGAGGAGTTTTTCTTGATGCGGAAGTGGATGGGCAACCCCTGGAGTGTTTTTGAGGGGTGGGGAGACATGTCCTGATCATTTTTGTAGAAAAACGATCTGGACAGCAGAGTGAAGTACGGACTAGAGTAGAGATAGATAGGAGGATGGGAGGTCAGCAAGGATGCTGATGCAGTAATCCAGGAGGGTTAGGATGAATGATTGTATAAGGTTTTAGAATTTGTTTCAGATTCTGCTTTACAAAGAAACATCACTGTCTTAATGTCTGTAACTTCTCCTCTTGACTTTAAGCTCCTTGTGGGTAGGGATTATATCTGCTATTGTACCATAATTATTATTATTATTATGCTCTCCCAAGCACCTAGTGCAATGTTCTGTACACATTAAATGTTCAATAACTACTGTTGATTGATTGACTGATTGCTCATCATTTATGGTAACTCAGAGTACCGTAGAGTCCATCTTGTGGTCATTTGGATAGCATTTTCAGTAGGACCATTTCCTAAAAGGACACCTCACTATAGCCTGGCATCAACGTTATATAGTCACATGATTTTTAAGCTTCTGAATCCTCCTGCCATTTTAAGCTTTTTTTGTGTGCCATAGATCTAGTTTAATAGTAGTAAAAAATGAAGAACCCAATGAATATACCACTGTGATAAATAAAAGCTGGTAATTCTTAACTCTCTTAAATTGGAGTGTGAGGGAACACTACTGTGGTAAATAAAATCTGCTAATTTAAACCTCTTTAAATAATGTTGCTATATTTCCTGCTGTTAGGACCTGACACAAAATGTATCAGATTTTAGGCAGAGAGCACAATATTATTTGAAATGTCATAAAAGTGAGAAAACTTTCATTCCACACCTCATTACCTTCCCCAGATATTCCCACTTTGTGTTCTAGAGATAGAAGAAACTGCATGAGGGTAAGTGAGGCAATGATGGAGGAGAAAGGGGAGATTTTGGATAATAATCAGTGGAGAAAAGATCAATGAAAATGACTATTTTGCACCAGGCTCAAGAGAAATGCTGTTTCAGAAACCTGTGAGTTTCTGTACATTCACTTCAATCCTCTAATGCTAACCTACTCTCTGTGCCTCAGTCTCATCTAACCCACCACTGACCCCTTGCTCACATCTTCTCTCTGGCCTGGAATTCTCTCCCCCTTCATATGCAGAACTGAGCCTTGAGCAATCCCCAGTTAGAGAATGGGAGGCAAAGGAAGAGATTACAAAAGAGACTTAGAATGAACAGCCAGAAAAATAAGGGAGAAGCAGGAGAGGAGAGTGTTTGAATTAAGCCAAGGTGGGATAATGTTTTCTGGAGAAGGGGGTGGTTAACAATGTTCAAGTTAGCTGAGAGGTTGAGGAGGATTAAGATGGAGTAGAAGCCATTGGATTTGGCAAGAAGGAGATCATTGGTGACCTTTGAGAAGGCAATTTTGTTGGAATGAAGAGGTGGGAAAGATGATAAATATAGCAATAATCGTGGCATTTGTTAAGCACTTACTATGTATCAAGCATTGTTCTAAATGCTGGGGTAGATACAAAGTAATCAGGTTGGTCACAGTCTCTGTCCCACGATCTTAATCCCCATTTTACAGATGGAGTAACTGAGGTGCAGAGAAGTTAAGTGACTTGCCCAAGGAAAGAGCTGATTGAGTGCCTTCCACTCTAACTGTGGAAATCCCTCAAGACTAAATTCTAGGATTTTTTCTAGTCTCCATCTACACCCACTCCCTTGGAGAGCTCATTCACTCTCAGGGCTTCAACTACCTTCTCTACACAGATGATTCCTAAATCAACCTCTCCAGCCCTGACTTTTCTCCTTCTCTGCGGTCTCACATTCCCTCCTGCCTTCAGTACATCTCTACTTGAATGTCATTTTAACATCTCAAAGTTAACATGTCCAAAATAGAACTCTTCGTCTTGCCACCCAAACTCTCTCGTCCCCTGATTTTCCAATTACTGTAGAGAGCATCACTATCCTCCCTGTCTCACAAGCCCGTAATGTTGGAATAATCCTCGACACATCTCTCTCATTCTACCTTCATAGTCAATGTGTCACCAAATCCTGTTGGTTCTACCTTCACAACATGTCTAGAATCCACCCCTTCTTCTCCAGCCAAACTGCTGCCACACAGATACAAGCACTTATATCCCCTAGAATGTAAGCTCACTGTGGGCTGGGAACGTGTCTATCAACTCTGTTGTACTCTACTCTTCCAAGTGCTTAGTACAGTGCTCTGCACACAGTAAGTGCTTAATAAATACTACTGACTGATCGATTGATCCCACCTTATCTACTACATCAGTCTCCTCACTGATCTTCCCTTTTGTCTTTTCCCTCTCCAGTCCATATTTCATTCTGCTGTTCTGAAACCATGATCAGTCCACATCGCCCCAGTGACCTCAAAAACCTACAGTGGTTGCCCGTCCACCTCCACATCAAACAGAAACGCCTTGCCATTGGCTTTTAGGCACCCAATCATCTCTCTCCCTCCTATCTTACCTCACAGTCCCACGACCCAGCACATTCACTTCACTCCTCTAATGCTGACCTACTCTTTGCACCTAAATCTCATCTACCTACCACTGACCTCTTGCCCACATCTTCCCTCTGGCCTGGAACTCCCTGCCACTTCATATCAAACAGACTACCGCTCTCTCTTTTTTCAAAAACTTCCTACAATCACATCTTCTTCATGAGGCCTTCCCTGACTAAGCCCTTATTTCCCTTACCCACCCTCCCCTCTATACCACCTATGCATTTGGATCTATAATAATAATAGTCATAATAATTATGGCACTTAAGTGCTTACTATGTGTCAAGCACTGTTCCAAACACTGGAGTAGGTACAAGTTAATCAGGTTGGACGCAGTCCCTATCCCACATGGGGCTCACAGTCTCAATCCCCATTTTACAGATGAGGAAACTCAGTCCCAGAGAAGTGACTTGCCCAAGGTCTCACTGCAGACATTTGGTGGAACTGGGATTAGAGCCAGGATCTGCACCGTTAAGCACTTGATATTCATTCAGCCCCAGTGAACTTATATACATGTCCTTAAACTCTGTCTTTTCCCCTACCTGTAATTTATTTTAATGTCTGGGCCCCACACTACACTGTAAGGTCCTTATTGTCAGGGATCATGTACACCAACTCTATTGTATTGTACTTTTCCAAACCTTAGCTGAGAACTCTGCAAACAGTAAGTCCTCAATAAATACAATTGATTGACTGATTGATTGATTGATTGATGGATGAAAGATGGTTGAAGGTTCAGTTAATAGGACTTGCTAGTGAGAAAAGGGCCAGAAGAAAAACATTTTCTGCTGTTTATAGCTGTCTCATGTTTTTGAAGATGAACTCCCCCTCACACCCCACAGAAATATCTGGCCACAGAGGCAACAAAGGCGACAGAGAGATGGGGGTGGAGACGCTTGGGGAGCAATGGCAATATATCAGTGACATATTGCATCAGCAGGCAGAATAACATAAGGATTTTTTATGGAATGTTGGGGAAGAGAACAAGCTTTTCCCTCCCTCAAGGTGACCAAGCTGGCTCTGTGGGGCACCCATTGATCACTTTATCCGAAACAGATAGTCTCAATACGGAATACTTGTGGAAAAGGCTACTCAGCTGAGTCTGGAAAGGCCAAATACAGTTTTGCAGAGGCCAAATACAGTTTTGCAGAGGGACTTAAAGAATCATTTTTGAACCTAAATGCGAACAAAGTAAATGTAAGTTTAAGCACCATCCTAAGATTAGCAACAAATAGATGGTCTCTGGAGAGCTGGCCCCTCTCTGGAGTCCAGAAACTCAGGCTAAGCACATCTGTCCATTTGATGAAGAGAGCATTTCTAGTTTTTTCCATTCTCTGGTAAAGTTTCTCACCCCATTGCATTCTGGAGAAATGCACTGTAGGCCTCAGAATACAGGTAGCTGGAAGAAGGGTGGGGAAGGAAGCACTTCCAAGACTTTAGGGCAGTTGCATCCACTGGTTGAACATTCAGACCACTTGGTAATGATAATAGTAATATTAATGATGATATTTGTTAAGTGCTTACTATATCAGCCTTCAGTAAGGTCCTAAGGAAATATGGGGATTCCACAAAAGTTTTAGGACTTCTCAATGCAGACACATTGCAAAACTAGCCACAGAGATCCACTGAAGCAAAAGTGAGAAAGAATGAAACTCAGAGATTCTTTTTTCAAATGCTAGTCCGTGAGAGTACTGCCCCCATTTTAGAGGAAAGCTTGAGGGATCTAAGCAAATGAGGACATCACTGCCAGTGCTCCCCTTTCATATTAAGAGGAAATGTTTAGCAATTTCTCTTCAGTAGTTTTCCCTTTATTCCTTTCAATTTTCTGATCCCTTGCAGTCACTCAGCAAGTACATGCTACTAGTATTTGGTAGACAGAGAAGTTCAATGCTAAACAGACTTTGCAAAGTTTGAAATACTTAACAAGCAAATACAATGAGACAATTATTGCTGAGCCATGCTATATCTATATTAGCATGAAAGAATACTTTTTGGAGAGAGATTCAGTTTCATAAAAATATTTGTCAAAAGCTGCTTTGTGAGTACAGTAATGTGTTTTGTTTTTCCTTTCACCAAAATGAATAAAAACTTTATGTTCTACATGGTACTTGGGTATTTGTTTTGTTAATTTCTTAAAACCAATTGGATCCCCACTAAATACAGAACTTGGACAGCTGCATTAAACAAGCAGTAGGGAAGCAATCTCATAATGATTATCGTGCAAAAGGAGTATTACTTGAGAATTCCCAGAATTTCATCCAAACTGTTATTTGTTCTGATATAAAATGCTCATAAAACTCCATATATATATATTCCTCTAGGAAACTGGAGTGTTTAAATATCTGCAATTATTCTCCTGTGCTTAAAGGAAATACATGAAGGACAAGACATTAATCCCTGGTCCAAAACTGAAGTGTGTTTTCTGTCTCTGAGGAGATTTTGTTCAAGCAAATTTAGGGGTAGATTCACAAATAGCTGTTAGGGATGGAATGATCTTAACTGTTCAAAGGAGGATTCGGTTAGGTGATCAGATTTTTGGCCATTTTCTTAGGGGTAGGAATGGAATGCAAATTGAGGTTGGACTTGAGTTGGGGAGTGAAAACTGATAAGGTAATCAAGGAAAAGGAAGTGAAGAGTTAAGAGGCAAGAAATTATCAGGAAGGGAAGGAAGTTGGGAAGGGAAAAAATGGTAGAGATTAGAAAGAGGAGGAAGAGAATCAGGGACAAGGGGGAGAAACAGAGATTTAATAATGATGGCATTTGTTAAGTGTTAAATATGTGCCAGGCAAGGTACTAAACACTGAGGTAGATACAAGCAAATTAAGTTGGACACAGCCCCTGTCATCTGAGGGTTTTACAATCTCAATCTCCATTTTACAGAATAGGTAACAGGCACAGAGAAGAGAAGTGACTTGCTCAAGGTCACACAGCAGGCAAGCGGTGGAGCCGGTATTAGAACCCCTGATCTTCTGACTCCCAGGCCAGTGCTCTATCTCCTACATCACACTGCTTTGATTTGAAAGGGGTCCAACTAACTTCCTTCTCTGTGTGACTCTTTTAGGCGGTTGTCACAAGCTTCCCTTCCCAAGACAGACAGTTCATAAAAATAATGTTGGTATTTGTTAAGTGCTTACTATGTGCCAAGCACTGTTCTAAGTGCTGGGGTAGATATAAGGTAATCGGGTTGTCCCTCATAGGGCTCACAGTCTTCATCCCAATTTTCCAGATGAGGTAAATGAGGTCCAGAGAAATTAAGTGACTTGCCCAAGGACACACAGCTGACAAGCGGCAGAGCTGGGATTAGAACCCATGACCTCTGACTCCCAAGCCCGGGCTCTTACCACTGAGCCATGCTGCTTCTCGACACCTCTAGGTTCATCATCTCTAGGTGTATATCTCCTTGATTCTATTTATCTTGATGATGTTGTCTTGTTTTTGTTTTGTTCTGGTTTGCTTTGCTGTCTGTATAACCATTTTAGATCGTGAGCCCACCATCGGGCAGGGATTGTCTCTACCTGTTGCCGAATTGTACATTCCAAATGCTTAGTACAGTGCCCTGCACATAGTAAGCACTCAAAAATACTATTGAATGAATGAATAAATGGGCAGGGAATGTGTCTACCACTTCTGTTGTACTCTCCCTAGTGCTTAACACAGTGCTTTGCATAGAGTAAACATTCCATTTTTTAATGGTATTTTTTGAGCCCTTACTAGGTGTCCAGAACTGTTCTAAGTGCTGGGGTAGATATGAAGAAATCACAGGGATCACAGTTTAAGTTGAAGGGAGGAGGATTTAATTCCCATTTTATAGATGAGGCAACTGAGGCACAGAAAAGTTAAGTGTATTGCCTATGGTCACACAGCAGACATGTAGTGGAGCTGGGATTGGAACCCAGATCCTCTGACTTCCAAGCCCATACTCTTTCCACTAGGCCACTTTGTTTCTCAGTGTTTTATTAATTGATTCATCAACTTTGCCCCACCTTACCCTTCATTTTGTGCAGCTCTGGGTCTGTGATTAGGGGCACTCTGAAATTCCACTCACTAGCAGTCTGGAAAATACCATCTGGGATTGTCTTTCCCCTTAGGCTTTTGTTTCCATCATGGAAAGGGGAGAAAAAAAAACATATGAAAGTCAGACTTCTGACCAGAAGCTAAAGAAGTTGGATTTAAGTCTGAGCAAACCAAGGCTGAGAGATAGCAATGTCAAGTGTGGTGTTGTGGAAAAGTGACACCACTGAGAGAAGAATGAGAGAAAAAGATCTTAAGGTTCATCATTGTGTCACATGAGGAAAAGTTTCCTGTCTGGAGGGGTGAGAAAATGTTTATTCTCTTATTCTTAAAATTATCTAGAGAAGGAAAATCCTTAGCCATCTGATGTGGCTGGTTCAAGTTCAACTCTGCTTGGAGGCCGGGCCTCAACTAGATGAGTTCTGGAGAGGTCTCCAACAGAGATGCAATTTATATAAGAGATGTTGGTTGGTTTATTAATTTGTCTGGGCGACCTATCAGTTCTACCCATCTCAGGGCAAAGAGATTGAATTATTATCCAACATGGTGCAACCCCCTCTTGCCAGGAATATCTGACACTGGTTTGTTGTCCACCCAATTGCAGATCCAGTGTGGACATCAGGGTGGGTAGCGAGTGGCGGGCCCATTCAAGCAGCCTGGCTTAGTGGAAAGTGCAAGGGCTTGGGACTCAGAGGTCATAGGTTCAAATCCCAGATCTGCCCCTGGTCAGCTGTGCGACTGTGGGCAAGTCACTTAACTTCTCTGTGACTCAATTACCTTATCGGTAAAATGGGGATTAAGCCTGTGAGACCCATCTGGGACAAGTTGATAACCTTATGTCTCCCCCAGCACTTAGAACAGTGCTTGGTGCATAGTAAGTGCTTAACAAATACCATCATTATTATTAAGGAAGGCAAATGTCAAACGTGGATTTATTTTTCATCCTGTTTTTAAATTAAAAAAAGACAAACCTGAGGGCATGGGAAAATGCAGATTTCCTGCTTTCCCTGCTCCAGGCACCTATCTGGAGCCCAGAATGATGAGGGGGAGGTGGACTTTGGGAAGCATAAACCCTCAGGTTCTGGGTCTGGCTATGGAGCCAAGATAGCATAGCCAGCTGGTTAACTGAGAATCAAAATAATGATGGTATTTGTTAAACTCGTACTATTTGCTAAGCACTGTTCTAAGCGCTGGGGGAGACACAAGGTTATCAGGTTGGCCCAGGTGGGGCTCACAGTCTTAATCCCCATTTTCCAGATGAGGTAAATGAGGCACAGAGAAGTAAAGTGACTTGCCTAAAGTCACACGGCTGATAAGTGGCAGAGCGGAATTAGAACCCACAACCTCTGCCTCTCAAGCCTGTGCTCTTTCCACTAAGTCACGCTGCTTTTTAATTTCTAATTTCTAATCTGCTTTCACGCTGCTTCACTACTTATCTATGGTGCTACCTTGGGCAAGTCACTTCACTTCTCTGTGCCTCAGTTACCTAGTTTGTAAAATGGGGATTAAGACCGTGAGCTCCATGTGTGGCAAGGACAATGTTCAACCTGATTACCTTATATCTACCCCAGTGCTTCATACAATGTCTGGCACACAGTAAGTGCTTAACAAATGCCATAAAAAGGCTTAAATTGAGAAGCAGCATGGCATAGTGGAGAGAATATGGGTCTGAGAGTCAGAAGGTCCTGGATTCTAATCTCAGCTCTGCCACGTGTTTGCTATGTGACCTTGGATAAGTCACTTAACTTATTTGTGCCTCAGTTTGCTCAGTTGGAAAATGGGGACTGTGAGCCCTATGAGGGACAGGGACCGTACCCAACCTGATGATCTTGTATCTACCCCAGAGCTTAGAACAGCGCCTGGTACATAATAAGCACTTTAACAAATATCACAGTTATTAAGATAGTAGAAGAAAACAAACTTTCTTGCTTTCGCCACTGCAATGGCAACCTCATGTGCACATGTAGCTCAGGTGAACAGTCTGTTCCCTGTGCATCAGTCTCTTCCTCCTACTGAGCTTCCCAGAAAGTCCTAGTTCCCACTACCCACCAATCAGAAGAGTGGTGACCTAAGAAACTTTGAGACTATCGGTCAGTAATCACTGAAAACTGCCCGTTGATAATACCATCTTGAAGGATTTTGCCTCATTAACGTTTCACTGCGCAAAATGCTCCCAACCTGCCATGGAACATTCCAGAGAACCTTTAGCTCTCTAAGCTGACATTCCACATCCTAATTCTTCTGTCTTGCTTTAATCCTGCCAAAGTGCAGGAGAGAGTACGGGATTTACTCTATGTGGGGAATAGAAACTATTTAGTTGAAATCACAGGTTGCAAATATAACAGATAATTTGCTAGGTTTGATTGCAAAATGTCTAGAATCAAATTCTGTTTAAACCTTCCCTTTAGTTTTTCCCCTAGGGCATCCTTGCTAGACTGTAAACTTCTTATAGGCAGGAGAGTATCTATTATTCGACTGTATACCACTTAGTGATCTGCACACAGTAAGTCCTCAAAAAATATCGTTAATCAATGAGCCCATGACACCTGTAGAACACTGTGTTAATTAAAATTGATTCATTTGAAAGAGTGGTACTGTTAATCATTCAATTCTTCAATGGTACTTACTGAGGACTTACTCTATGCAGAACACTACGCTAAGCACTTGGGAGAGTATCAATCAATAGATTTGGTTAGATAAGATGCCTACCCCCATTGGAAGTCAAAAAAGCTTACGTTTAAAGCCTCCTAGACAACTAAAAATGATGGAAATAAAAAATGATTACATCTCAAAATAACCTAATTATAATCTCTATCACTGATTTTAAATGCCAGGGTATTTGGAGGAGAGTAATAATTTATGGATTCATAAACCCCAAATTCTCCATCAGGTGTCCCAGATTTTATAAATTCAGTTGACCTAAAATGGTGTTAGAAGACTTGAAGGCAGATAACTTCTTATTGACAAGACTGAGAGGCAGTTAAATTGTGTTGTTTAATGCAGTAATAATATGGAATGAATTATGGAAAATATGGTTTCTATTTCAGATGAGAACTCACCAGAAATGTATGGGTTGTGCTCAATTTGTGCAAATTGTACTTAAATATATCCTTCTCCAAACATAGAAGTTATGTGACTCCATTAATTTGTGCTTTCGTGCTGAGCTCTAAGAAATGATATTTAATTTAGTGGACTCTAGTGGAAAAAAACACCCCAAAACATGAGTCTGAAAATTAGGAAAAGTGGTTTCTAGTTTCAGCGCTGCCACCAGCTTACTGTGTGACTTTGGGTGTCAACCTAACTCTCTAGATCTCAGTTTCCTCATTTCTGAAATGGGGATAAAATAAGCTGTTCTTTGTACCTTATAGATTGTGAATCCCATGTGGGACACAGACTGAGTCCCCTTGATTATCATATCTACCCAGTACTTAGTGTTTGACACAAGGTAAGTGCTTAAAAATGCCAGAATCATTTCAGATAACTATGTGGAAAGAAGAATCAAGGAAGATGGACTACAAGAAAATTGAATTAGATATATATGTATATCACCTCTCAGGATTGCATCTGGAGAGTTTCCAGTACTCCATCTGTCTCAACTAATAATGTTGGCATTTGTTAAACACTTACTACGTACAGAGCACTGTTCTAAACCCTGGGGTAGATACAGGGTAATCAGGTTGTCCCACGTGAGGCTCACAATCTTCATCCCCATTTTACAGATGAGGGAACTGAAGCTCAGAGAAGTGACTTGCCCACAGTCACACAGCTGACAAGTGACAGAGCCGGTATTCGAACCCACGACCTCTGACTCCCAAGCCTGGGTTCTTTTCCACTGAACCACACTGCTTCCCTAAGGGAGGGAGAGTCCAGCAGCGGCGTTTCCATTCCTAACTTGGGCAGGGGCTAGCAAAGGGAAGGCAACCTGTTATAATTCAAAACTCCCCTGTGACGGGCAGCAGCGGCAATGAAGAGAGTTGAGGGTGGAGACTCAGGTTTACTGTGTGGAAGGAGGCAATGTAGACTGCTTCTGTATTTTACCAAGAAAGCTCTCTGGATAAACTACCAGAACGATTGCAGATAGAAGTGGGATGTTCTGGGAGAGATGTGTTCATGGTGTCGCTATGAGACACAACAGCATAAGACAACAACAACAATATATGTATATACCTATATACCTACATGTATAGATCTATCTATCTATCTATCTATCTATCTATCTATCTATCTATCTATCTATCTATATCTATCTATCTATCTATCTATCTATCTATCTATATCTATCTATCTATCTATCTATCTATCTATCTATTATATATATATGTACAATTAGACGGTAAGCCCGTCAAACGGCAGGGACTGTCTCTATCTGTTGCCGACTTGTTCATTCCAAGCACTTAGTACAGTGCTCTGCACATAGTAAGCACTCAATAAATACTATTGAATTGAATATGTACTATGTGATAAGCACTATACTAAGAAAATGATCGCCCTATATATATATATACATATACACATATACATATATGTACACATATATATATATATATATAGGGCGATCATTTTCTTAGTACAGTGCTTATCACATAGTAAGCACTCAATAAATATGATCGATTAATCATAGTCATTTCACGAAATCTTGGAAATCAGGATACTATTGATGCTTGCATGACTTCCCCTTTCCTCTTAGAAATTATGAGAGTGGGAAAGCCAGGGGAGAAGAGGGTTAAGGATCTTCAGTATTCTGGGATATTTGCCCAAGCAGCATGGCTCAGTGGAAAGAGCACGGGCTTTGGAGTCAGAGGTCATGAGTTTGAATCCCGGCTCTGCCACTTGTCAGCTGTGTGACTGTGGGCAAGTCACTTAACTTCTCTGTGCCTCAGTTACCTCATCTGTAAAATGGGGATTAAGACTGTGAGCCCCACGTGGGACATCCTGATTCCCCTGTGTCTACCCCAGCGCTTAGAACAGTGCTCGGCACATAGTAAGTGCTTAACAAATACCAACATTATTATAAACTAGGCAGGCTCTGAGTATGGTCTAGTTTACACACTGAAATCCAGGCATTTCAAATGAGCAATGCCAGCTTGAGGACCATACAAATCTTGCTGACCCGTTTGTCCAGGGGAATTGAATATTTTTTTCTAAAATTGCCTGGGAGGGCCTATAAAATTCCTGGATCATCTCAGTATCCTGGGACACAAAGTCATCCTAGACATAAGGAAGAAGGGATGAAATGTAAATAGGCAATTCTCTGAGGGGATGCCTGACAGGCGACCACTTTTCTAACCAGGAGCAGAGAATTTGATTAGACGATCTCTTTAGTAAACTGGAAAAATGTCATTTGAGGAATTTGGGGAGTTCCAGAAACAGGCTGGGAGTGTTGGAGGAGGGAGTGGAGGGCCTAAACTAACCAGCAAATAGTTTCAAGTATAACCACAAGTCATTTTTTAATTCATATACAAAAAGATATAGAATCAGCGTTACCTAAATAAAGTTTCAAAGGAGTAACATAACAGTTCCAAGAGCTGTGGGTCTCATTGGAAAGAGCACAGTCCTGGGAGTCAGGGATTTGAGTTCTAATCTAGGCTCTTCCACTTGCCTGCTGTGTGACCTTTGGGAAATAGATTCACTTCATTGTGCCTCATTTTCCTCATCTGTTGGATGGGGGATTCAATTCCTGTTCCCCATCCCCCTTAGACTGTGAGCTTCCTATGTGACAGAAATGATTGTTCAACCTATGTTGTATCTACCCCAGTGCTTAATACAGTACTTGGCACATAATAAGTAATAATAATAATATGATAAGCGCCCCTTTCCTTTTCTCCCACTCCCTTCTGAGTCACTCCGACGTTCCCTTTTTCCTCCTTCCACCAGCCAATCAGCACTTATGTACATATCTGTAATTTATTTATTTGTATTAATGTCTGTCTTCCCTGCTCTAGATTGTAACCTTGTTGTGGGCAAGAAATGTGTCTGTTTATTGTTCTATTGTACTGTCCCAAATACTTTGTACAGTGCTCTGCACAGAGGACGTGCTCAATAAATACGATTGAATGAATGAATGTTCAATAAATACCACAATCATCATTATTATTATTATCATCATTATTATCATTAGAGAAAGGTGAATCCAGATTTTGAATTGGTGAAGGAAAAAATGTTTCCAGTTATTCATGGAGCATCTTAATAGCACCAAGCTATATGAAGCTGACAGCTGCTCTTGGCTGGAAACGTTTTATTTAGACGTTTGCCTTATTCCTGGGAGCAAGTTGATAAAATCTAAAAGCAGATTCTTAGAAGGTTGCACTAGTCTCCAGAAGAGCAGGGGATTAGGCTAGTTGTCCCATTGTCCCATCACTTGAAAAAAATACATAGAGCCTGATAATCCAGAAACGTCATGACTAATTTAACCAAAGAATCATGAGATTCAAAGGGAGACTCAAAAGTTTCTTATGAAATATCAGACAGAAGATGAAAGTTCTGTAAACTAACAGTGATAAAAACTTAAATCAAACTGCAATTTTGGATCTCTAGCAAATCCCTTCATTAGAGAAAAAATAGTGACTGGAATATAGAATGAGGCTACATTAAAAAAACACCAACTACTGGAAGAGGATGAACTGGATTTAAACAAAACTATTAAAATACATCAAGCAGCTGAAGCTAATTCATTATGTATGCAATTGATGGGAAACAACAATAGAAAAAGTTATCTGGCAGTGAATAACCAGGATTTGATTGAGGAGGATCAAAAGGGATGACAATAGAGTGAGACTAGAAATGACATTAAATTGCAAGAAGTCATGTAATAAGTGTCACCAAATATCAAGATGTCCTGCATTTGGGACAATCTGTTATTACTGCAATGGATGCAACCATTTTGCATTTTAAATATTCTGCCCACCCTCAAAGAACCAAAATTGATTAAATAGGACAGCAGCACACTTGAGCAATTTATTGACAACAAGAAAGAAGGAAACTGTGGATTCATTCAGATAGACATGATGATTGGAAATATAAAATGGATGGAAAGAGTCCAGATTGGAATACAAAGCTTACACTAACTGGAACTGAAATATAATTTTTCCTTCAGTCAAGTGTTCACTAGAATACTTTTCCTCTAAGCAATTTAAGGTCTCTCTATTCTCTTTTGACTTCCCTCTCCATTCTCTCCTCCATTTTCCCTCCCTCCAATCTCTTCTCCCTTTCCCTTCCTCACCTTCTCTATCTCTCTCTGTACAAGTCTCACTTTCAGCCCAATTCCCATCCCACTTCAAATCTCCCTAATTTTGGTCATCTTGGACAAGAACAACACAAATGACCGTCTTGCTGCTTCAGGCCCTTGTCATTTCCTGTCTTGGCTACTGAATCAGCCTCCTCACTAATCTCCCTGTCTTCGGTTTCTCCCTTCTCCAATTTAA